>NC_083692.1:31486111-31809166 GCF_033118175.1 Dama dama
ATTTGGGAGGGAAGGGGGCTAAAGTAGATGTAATATAAATTTGTCCTTATCCTTTTAACAACAATTTACCAAGGACTTACTGTATGTCAGACACTATGTTAGATGCTGGAGACCAGAGGAAGAACAAACCCCACCACCTTCAAGGCACTCAGTCTAGTGGGGGAGGCATCCCTCTGTGCAGTGTGATGTACTGGTGCTATCATGGAGTGGGGCGTGGGGGCTTTAAGGGGGTGGAGAACAAAGGTCCAATATGCAGCCTTCTTTAACTGGGTTATAGATGGACTCCTTGGATTTTAAGACTCCAGTCTATTCAGCTGCTTTTGATAGGTAAGTGGTAGGGGAATGTACTAACCATCGGGATACAATAGAAGTAAGATTATAGTCATCTTGGCCAGGCTAACAGATGTTACAGAAATCCAGAAGTTAAACAACCAGACCTCCCAAGAAGAACAGGAAGCATTGCACATTTGAGCCTGATCAAGCGTTACTGGAGAAGGCAATGGCAACCCACTCCAGCACTCTTGCCTGGGAAATCTCATGGTCGGAGGAGTCTGGTAGGCTACAGTCCATGGGGTTTCTAAGAGTCGGACATGACTGAGTGACTTCACTTTCACTTTTTACTTTCATGCAGTGGAGAAGGAAATGGCAACCCACTCCAGTGTTCTTGCCTGGAGAATCCCAGGGAAGGGAGCCTAGTGAGCCGCCGTCTATGGGGTCACACAGAGTCGGACACGACTGATGTGACTTAGTAGCAGTAGCAGCAGGCTTTACTGCTCATGTGACTTAGCTGCCCTGCCATTGCCTGCTTCTGTGTGTACCTGCTGCTTTTTATGATACTGATTTCAGTCCTTTATAATAAGCCTTTTTTGCCCCATCCAATTGCTTTTCTTAACCTAATAATATCTGCAACCTTATACTTTTTTGCTTGCTCATGGCTTCTTATAGTTCTTGTGTTTATCAGTGATATTAATTTCAGCTCTAGATACTCATTGCTTGACTTTTCTGCATTACCCTCTTCAAGTTCCTTAGGGTGAGAAAAGGATTGCCTTTCTCTTCCTGTTTGAGCAGCCATGGCTGGCCTGTGAATTGACTATCCTGGGGTCAGTGCTGAGGTCAGTGCTTGAAAGAGTGCATCTGTTTGGGGGTTAAGTGCATGAAATACGGCTGTTCCTTCAGCAGAGGATACATGCAGGATGACTTCCTTAGAAAGGGCTCAAAGTGTAAGAATCATACCTTCCAACAAAAGTATCTTTATTCATCTAGAAAAATATGTAATTTCTAATATCAATATTTAATGTTGTGACCCAAAAAATATTTTTTAAAATGATAAAGATGGAAAAATTATATCTAAGAGTACCTTAGATTTTTTATTTATTTATTAAAAGATAAATTTGAGTGAAAATGTTTATTTTACATGTGGTTGTTAATTATTTTATTTACAGTTTAAAATTAATCATCCTGACAGCGAAGATCTTGCTTTTCTATATGGAACTATATTGACAGATGGAAAAGATACTTACAATGAGGAACCAACCACCAATATTTGTGTGTTTGCAGATGAACAGGTATTAAAGCTGGGGTTTTTAGGCACACAGCCAGGTAATATGGAACTAGAACCCTGTGAACACTATCTTCATTTATTCTGAAACAGGTTGACAGAAGTCCTACCGGCTCAGGAGTGACAGCTCGAATTGCCCTTCAGTATCACAAAGGGCTTCTAGAACTGAACCAGACCAGAGCCTTTAAAAGCAGCGCAACTGGCTCAGTATTCACAGGGAAGGCTGTGAGGGTGAGTGGTACCTGTAGCTTCTTGTCTGTAAATATCTTACAGATCCTGGAGACCTGAGTTGGATGTTAGATAAGTTTCTTCATTAAGCTCTTAGAAGAGAATTTTAACTCTTCAAACAAAAATTTGTTTATTACAACATGCAACAGATTTATTATATATAAATGAATTAATGAACAATATGTTTAATTTCCAATATAGAAAATATTAATTGATATAACCTAAAAAACTCTTTGAGGTCCATATTCATTTTAGGATTGTTTGTTCTGGTTCTGTAAAAAAATGTCCTAGGTATTTTGATAGAGATTGCATTAAATCTGTACATTGCTTTGGGTAATATGGCCATTTTAATAATATTATGTTTTCCAGTCCAAGAGCATGGAATATCTTTTCATTTCTTTACATCATCTTCAGTTTCTTTAATCCATGTGTTATAGTTTTCAGCATATAGGTCTTTCACCTCTTTGGTTAAGTTTATTCCTAGGTATTTTTTGACCCAGTTTTAAATGAGATTCTTTTCTTTTTTTTACTTTTTCTGATATTTCATTTTTAGTGTATAGAAATGTGACAGATTTCTGTATATTATTCTTATATCCTGCAACTTAGAACTTTATTAGTGCCAATAGTTTTAGGGTGGAGGCTTTAGGGTTCTCTGTATAGAGTATCATGTCATCTGCAAATAGTGAGAACTTACCTCTTCCTTTCCAATTTGGATTTTTTTTTTCATATCTGATTTTTATAGCTAGGATTTCTGATACTAGGTTAAACAGAAGTGGCATAAATGGGCAACCTTGTCTTGTTTCTGAATTTACCAGGAAGGCTTTCAGCATTTCCCCATTGAGTATTATATTGGCTGCAAGTTTGTCAATAAATGGTCATTATGTTGAGGTATGTTCTCACTATACCCACTCTGATGAACATTTAAAATTATGAATGGATATTTAATATTCTGGGATTTTTTTATGCAACTATTGAGATGATTATGTGGTTTTTGTCTTTCCTTTTGTTAATGTAGTGTATCACATTGATTGATTTGTGTATGTTGAACCATCCTTGTGACCCTGGTATAAATCCAGCATTATCATGGTATATGATCTTTTTTTTTTGTATTGTTGGATTAGTTTGTTGAGGATTTTGGCCACTATATTCATCAAAGATATTGACCCGAATTTTCTACTTTTTTGGTGTCTTTGTCTGGTTTTTGTATTAAGGTAATGGCTGGTGATGTCCTCAAATCTTAGGGTATAAAGGGATTCTGAGACCAAAATGTTTGAGAACCATTAAACTAGGTTTTGGATTTTTTTTGTTTTTATTCTATAGGAATATTCCATTTTATTTTATTTTTTTTGAATATTCCATTTTATATAGTAAGATGTGAAAGTGCTGAAAAGTTGTGGAAAGTAGAGTTCTTATTAATATAGTGCTAAGTATCTTCAGTCATGTCCAGCCGTTTGAGACCCCATGGACGTTAGCCCAACAGAGTTCTCTGTCCATAGGATTCTCCAGGTAAGAATACAGGAGCGGGTTGCCATTTCCTTCTCCAGGGAATCTTCCCAACCCAGGGATCCAACTCAGGTCTCTTAAATCTCCTGCATTGGCAACTGAGTTTTTACCACTAGTGCCACCTGGGTACCCCTTATTAATATAATGTAATAAAATTTCAAATGTGCTAGCAGAGCTAATTAATGAATTTACTCATAGCAGTAAGTGAAATCTACTATAATATGATTAAATTGCATCTGGTAAATTAATATACTCAGAAAGAATCCTTTAATATAGCAAATAATTTATCCTAATAAAGATTTTAAATCTAATATAGCTGTTTTAAAGTTTTGTTTTTCTGAATACTGAATTTTTTTGTAAGGGATTTCTACACAATACAGTGATCTTAATGGAATACCATGTTATATGCAGAAATTTGAAATACATTGTCCTCAAGTGTGAGATTTAAGATAAAATAGTAATTGTCAACATTTATTGGGTGCTTCACTATGTGTTAATTTCTAAGCTCAGCATTTCATATGTACCATCTCATGTAATTCTCCCAAGAATGCTATGAAAATTTAGAGTTTAGATACTTTGCCAGAGGTCAAACAGACAGCAGAGCCAGGCTATGAAGATGGGTCTCTCTGAGCAGACACTGTACTGTTAAACACCATATTTTCTTGCTCTTAAGCAAAACATTTGATGCGGATGGGCAGTTTCACCCATGGGAGAATGAACTCTATTCTCAACCACCCAAATCTTCATCCCTACCATGCTTATCTGTGCCTCTCTCGAGTCTAACACTGTCCACTAAGCTCATTTCAAGATGATTGTCCCAGAGATACCTCAACTCATTAAAAAGTTCTTCCTTCCTAAATGTGTTCTTTCCTATCTCATTCCCCATCTTGGTTAATGGTGGCGCAGCTGCACTTCCAGGCTCGACACTGTGCTCATATTTAACTCATCTCTAAGAAGAGGTGGCAAGAATACACAGAAGAACTGTACAAAAAAGATCTTCACGACCCAGATAATCACGATGGTGTGATCACTCACCTAGAGCCAGACATCCTGGAATATGAAGTCAGGTGGGCCTTAGAAAGCATCACTACGAACAAAACTAGTGAAGGTGATGGAATTCCAGTTGAGCTATTTCAAATCCTGAAAGATGATGCTGTAAAAGTGCTGCACTCAATATGCCAGCAAATTTGGAAAACTCAGCAGTGGCCCCAGGACTGGAAAAGGTCAGTTTTCATTCCAATCCCAAAGGAAGGCAATGCCAAAGAATGCTCAAACTACCACACAATTGGACTCATCTCCCACACTAGTAAAGTAATGCTCAAAATTTTCCAAGCCAGGCTTCAGCAATACGTGAACCGTGAACTTTCAGATGTTCAAGCTGGTTTTAGAAAAGGCAGAGGAACCAGAGATCAAATTGCCAATATCCGCTGGATCATCAAAAAGCAAGAGAGTTCCAGAAAAACATCTATTTCTACTTTATTGACTATGCCAAAGCCTTTAACTGTGTGGATCACAATAAACTGTGGAAAATTCTGAAAGAGATGGGAATACCAGACCACCTGACCCACCTCGTGAGAAACCTGTATGCAGGTCAGGAAGCAACAGTTAGAACTGGACATGGAACAACAGACTGGTTCCAAATAGGGAAAGGAGTACATCAAGGCTGTATATTCTCACGCTGCTTATTTAACTTACATGCAGAGTACATCATGAGAAACGCTGGGCTGGAAGAAGCACAAGCTGGAATCAAGATTGCCAGGAGAAATATCAATAATCTCAGATATGCAGATGACACCACCCTTATGGCAGAAAGTGAAGAGGAACTAAAAAGCCTCTTGATGAAAGTGAAAGAGGAGAGTGAAAAAGTTGGCTTAAAGCTCAACATTCAGAAAACCACGATCATGGCATCTGGTCCCATCACTTCATGGCAAATAGATGGGGAAACAGTGGAAGCAGTGTCAGACTTTATTTTTTGGGGCTCCAGAATCACTGCAGATGGTGATTGCAGCCATGAAATTAAAAGACGCTTACTCCTTGGAAGGAAAGTTATGACTAACCTAGATATCATATTGAAAAGCAAAGACATTACTTTGCCAACAAAGGTCCATCTAGTCAAGGCTATAGTTTTTCCAGTGGTCATGTATGGGTGTGAGAGTTGGACTGTGAAGAAAGCTGAGTGCTGAAAAATTGATGCTTTTGAACTGTGGTGTTGGAGAAGACTCTTGAGAGTGCCTTGGACTGCAGGGAGATCCAACCAGTCCATCCTGAAGAAGATCAGTCCTGGGTGTTCATTGGAAGGACTGATGCTGAAGCTGAAACTCCAGTACTTTGGCCACCTCATGTGAAGAGTTGACTCATTGGAAAAGATCCTGATGCCGGGAGGGATTGGGGGCAGGAGGGGAAGGGGACGACAGAGGATGAGATGGCTGGATGGCATCACCGACTCGCTGGGCATGAGTTTGAGTAAACTCCAGGAGTTGGTGCTGGACAGGGAGGCCTGGCGTGCTGCGATTCATGGGGTCGCAAAGAGTCGGACACGACTGAGCGACTGGACTGAACTGATTCTCACCACCTGTGGACAGCAGCCCCAGGCCTATCAATTCTGCCTCCAAAGCATCTCTGTATTTTGTTCTGCATTCTCACTAAAAACTGCCCTCCTGTCTCCAGATTTCATTGATGAATTAAAGTTACCTCTTAACAGGTTGCTGGGTTTCTAGTCTCTCTCTTCCCCAACTAGTTCCCCACTTTACAGCTAAACTGAATCTAAAAACACGAATACAGTCACTTACCTTAAACGCCTCCCAGTTGCCCATATGATCACTGTGCTCAGTTGCCGCCAATTCTTTTCGAGCCCGTGGACTGCAGCCCGCCAGGCTCCTCTGTCCACGGGATTCTCCAGGCAAGAATGCTGGAGTGGGTTGCCATGCCCTCCTCCAAGGGATCGTCCCGACCCAGGGATTGAACCCGCATCTCCTATGTCTCCTGTACCTCAGGTGGATTCTTTACCACTGAGCCACCGGGGAGGCCCACTTAACTCTCGGATTCTCTTTAAAATGATAAAATTTGAGAACACAACTTCTAGGCTAGGTAAGCTATGCGAGCATTACCTTGATATTTTTCTTTCATCATCTTTTTTCAGGAAGCAAAATGTGGTGATTTTAAAGCTGTCATAGTGGAAGTATCCGGACGAGCGCATTACACAGGTACCGCAAGTTTTATAGTAGAAGATGACGACCCACTGAGGGATGGATTTCTTCTCAAGTAACTTCTATGGCTTATAAGGGCTTTCTTTTCCTACAAATTGTTATCATTCGTTATTTTTCTCTGAATTATGTGGAAAACTATATCCAAATTGTACACGTAAATCAACTGAGATTCTAACATACTGTGGCTAAATATAAAGTCATTATTCCTCAGCTTGTACGTGTATATGGGTATACTATCACTTACAGAATTTAAGTATCCAAAATGCAGAATACTTTTCTAATTATTAACACATCAGGTAAAATTAAAACCTTAAGTTTTTACTTACTTAGTTCTTATTACTCTGTGGTAGTCACTGTGATATTTTGTTTTAAATGTGCTAAGCTTGTATTGTAGCCCTCACAACAATGGGTCTTACAAGTTCATTATTTTAGTTTTCCAGTTTTTGAGTAACATCATGCCCTCTCTCTGGAGAAGGAAATGGCAATCCACTCCAGTATGCTTGCCTGGAAAATTCCACAGTCAGGGAGGCCTGGTGGGCTTCAGACTAGGGGGTCGCAAAGAGTCAGACATGACTGAGCATACAGTACATGCCCGCTCTCTAAGCATGATGTGAGGGAGACATATTAGTCCTCAACACTTGGCAGTCTTAAACTGGGAAGGAGCGGGGTGGTCAGCTTCTTTGGGTGGAAGTTGTTGTAGCTGCTGCTGGGATGTCCTCTAAGCTACAAAGACCAGCTCCTATCCCCATAACTTGAGAGAAGACCAAGAATCAGGCTTTTGATATATCATTAAGGCTCTTACAAAAGGGTTGCTTATTTCATTATTTAAGTATAGGTATACAGGCGGAGTCAATCAGTGAATCTCTATAGTAGGGCAAATCTCATGCTCTACCAACTACATGCTAGGTAATTTAAAACATGAAAGAAATGTTAACTTTTGGCATTCTTGCTAGTTAATTGTCTGTGAGTCTGTTAAAAAAAATAAAATTTGATCATTATCAGTCATTATAAAATGAAATGCTAAAAATTAATCAACATGTGATTCTCTTAATATTCAGTAAACTTTTTTTGAGGTAAGTAGTAGTATTTTTTTTCTTAGCATACACAGTGAAGTAATTAATTCATTTCCACTGGCTCTGTCATCCAGCAAGTCTGTACAGACCCGATTATTAGGTCTGTGATTGAATTACCTGTCCAAAATGAAGACTATAAAGTTAGTGTTCTTGATTTCCTTATTAAATGCACAAAAACTAATGTTTTCCACTCATTATCTCTTAAAATTTGTGGTAAACAATTCATTTACCTCCAAAAAAACACTAAATATGATCAAGAAATTTTCTACAGATTAAAGAGATTTTCACTTTTTTTTTTGCCAGAGAAACATTTTTTCCTTTTTTTAAAAGTATTTCTTTTTTAATTGAAGGATAACTGCTTTACAGAATTTTGTTGGTTTCTGCCAAACATCAATATGAATCAGCCAAAGGCATACATATGTCCCCTCCCTCGCCCGTTATACTTTTGAAAAAATAGAAACAGAACCACTGTTTTCTGTCTAAATTTCACAAGTCACGTTAATTTAAAAAAAAAAATGCAGACTGATGTTTAGTAGGTTTTACTATTGTTTCAAAATTCTCTGCAGACAGTGCACCATCTGATCAACTGCACCCTGGCTAGCACTCCCTCTGCCCGCCCCTGGTATGCCACTATGTTTATCTCATTTATGAATATGAGAGAAATGGAAGCCAGATGTGTTAAATTACTCTCTTAAGGTCACATTTGGGGCTTCCCTGGTGGCTCCCTGGTAAAGAACCCGCCTTCCAATGCAGGAGACACGGGTTCGATCCCTGGGTCAGGAAGATCCCCTGGAAAGCGAAATGGCAATCCACTCCAGTATTCTTGCCTGGGTGGCAAGAGAGTCGGGCATGACTTAGCAACTAAACAGCAACAACAAGGTCACATTTGGGGCTGTCATTCTAGCTCTGCTGACTCTAGGTCCAGTATTTTCCTGCTACACTTCCTCCACTTCTGAGACATGATAGCCAGAACTTGTTTTACGATATAGTACTTTAACAAAAAAATTCTGTTTCCTAAACATTGAAAAATAAATACTGCCTAAATCTTCCTAAATTCTAATCCAAACCAGAGTCAAACCCTTTCAATAATATTCATTCCTTCTGTATTTCACCATGCCTTCCACAGAGTCAAAACCACTAGGGAAATCGACAGCTATTCCTCTTGCTTCCACGTGTCTAATCAGTCATGAAGCCTTATTGATCTGCCTTCTAAATACTGTTCACTTCTTTCCCTTCCCATCCTTGCTAAGGGGCCTGCCTTATCACTAAGCTGTTTCAAGCAACCTCTTTCCCGTCACTGGTTCCTTCCTCTAAGCTATTACCAAATATCATCATAACGAAATGAAACACAGACCTCTTGTCCGCCTTCTCTCTTCAGCCTGCTGTCACCCTTTTCCCTTCCTTTTGTAGTCAAGCTTCTAGATTCCTTACTCTCTTCTCATTAGTATATTTTTTCATCTTCCATTTAGTACTCAACTATTACAGTCTGGTTTTGACTTCATTACTCATTAGAAGCTATGCTTAATCTAACCTAGATTTAATGGTCACCCACAGGTTTATATGTTAAAAAGCAGATTCATTACTTTGCCTACAAAGGTCCATGTAGTCAAAGCTATGGTTTTTCCAGTAATCATGTACAAATGTGAGAGCTGGACAATAAAAAAGGCTTAGCACCAAAGAATTGATACTTTTGAACTGTGATGCTGGAGAAGACTCTTGAGAGTCCCTTGGACAGCAAGGAGATCAAACCAGTCTATCCTAAAGGAAATTGTCCTGAATATTCACTGGAAGGACTGATGCTAAAGCTGAACTTCCAATACTTTGGCCATGTGATGCAAAGAGCTGACTCATTGGTAAAGACTCTGATAAAGGGGAAGATTGAAGGTAGAAGGAGAAAGGGATGACAGAGGATGAGATGGTTGGATGGCCCACTGACTCAATGGACATGAGTTTGAGCAAACCCTGGGAGATGGTGAAGGACAGGGAAGCCTGGTGTCTGTAGTCCATGGGGTCGCAAAGAGTTAGACACGACTGAGTGACTGAACAACAGGGTTTACGTGATCCATGGTGGATGCTTGTGCTTGCTTCCGGCAGGCAAGTGTGGTACATTTTGGAGCAGGAACCTCTATTGCCTTGGTGCAGAGCTCTAGGGAATAGGAGCCAGGAACTTGGGTTCTATCCTTGGCTTCTTGTTTGTGCTGTTTTGATTTGGTGATGCTCTGAGGTGGATGTCTGTGGATTTGGTCAGCACCATTCCTTTCCCCTTCTTTTATCAACAACAGTCCTTTTCCTTTGGGAAACTATCCATCCCCAGCATGTAGCCTTGCTGAGGCCGCCAGGCAAGGGGTACTCCAGTCAGACTCTCCCCACCAAGACCTGGGATCTTACGAGAAATGACATAAGGTCTGAAAAATGGTTGAAGCAGACTTATTCCTGTAGATCCCTAAAGAGATCACTCTCAGTTCCTTTCTGCCATCTCTACCTGTGGAGCTGCCCTGAGCTCTCTTGCTCTTGGGGTTAGCTGTTAAGACTATCCTTTTGAACTCCCCCTATCCTTCTAGCCAGTTCTGTTTTTGCTTAAATGAGACAGAAACCTCATTGTATTGCTTATATCCAAAGACCCCAATCCAGATACTAATCCTTAAAATCTCTTCCCCTCCATCACTGTAAATCCTTAGTTCAGACTCTTGTCATTTCTCTCCTGGGCTATTATAATGCCTTTTCTTAACTGGTCTCCCAGTTGCCAGACTCTTCCTATAGTCATTGTATGTTTAAACATCTGTGACATTGTAATATATTTGTGTTTGCCTAAAACTGTAAGGTTCTTTGGGCTGGGATCCTTGTTTCTGAAAACCTAGTACAGAGAAGGTTTTTTGAAAAAAAAAAAAAAAAAACTAATCTATTATATATTTTTGTCTTAGTTCAGTGGTTTTCAGCTGAGGTTGGCCCCCCTCTCACCCTCTTCCCCACCATTTTGCAATGTCTGAAGACATTTTTAGTTGTCACTACTGCCATCTCATGGGTAGCGACTAGGGATACTGTTAAACATCCTACAATGCATAGGGTAGCCTCCACAATAAAGAATTATCTGGCTCAAATGTCAATAATGCTGAGACCAAGAAAGCAAGTCTTATTTTACCACCCTGCTGTGCCGTGTTTAGTTGCTCAGTTGTGTCTGATTCTTTGCGATCCCATGGACTGTAGCCCACCAGGCCTCTCTGTCCGTGGGGATTCTCCAGGCAAGAATACTGGAGTGGGTTGCCATGTCCTCCTCCAGAGGATCTTCCCAACCCAGGGATCGAACCCAAGTCTCCCACATTGCAGGCAGATTCTTTACCATCGGAGCCACAAGAGAAGCCCTTTTACCACCTTAAATGAACTTTATTTATACTGTAAGTTTCCAGTAGGATATTTTTCCCACCCAAATGAGCACCCAAAACACTAATATTGTTGATACTGAGGCCTGAAAGTATACTAGTCATTCTTTAGATCAGTGTTTCTCAAACTTGCATCAGAATCTCTTGCAGGGCTGGTGGCTGGGCTCCATCTGCAGAGTCTCAGATTCAGTAGATTTGCGGTAGGGCCAGAGAATCTGCATTTCTAACAAGTTCCCAGGTCATGCCGATGCCACTGGTCCAGGATCCACACTTTGCAGACCACTGCTTTAGAGAACCTAAGGGTTTATTGCACTTTCCCCCGTAAGATGCCATGCCCAGAAACTTGAGATGCAAGCTTCCCTGAGCAGGCAGACCCTTCTTGTTCATGAAATCTTCCTGCCAGATACCTGGAGCTGTATCTGTGGCAACTCCAGCACCTTAAACTCAAAACATACCACCTTCCAGAGAACTGACAAAGACTGACAGCAGAGCAAGGAAGCAGTGACTCTCCCCTCCCCCCTGACACATGTGAGACAGTAACGGTCCTGAGGGCCAGGCCCTTGAAAACAAGGTGGCATCCCTTCTCCAGGATCCGTATCCTGGCTCCTCAGAGCACCTGTATCAGAAGCACATTGAGGATTTCGATACATGGGCCCATCCTCAGTAATCCTGGGAGTCAGCCAGTGACTGCATTTTAATAAGCTTACTACATCAGTGGTTCTCAAAGCCTGGTCCTTGGACCAGCAATATCATACACCCAGTAACTTGTTAGAAATGCAGATTTTCAGACAGGACCCCATACCTACTGAATTTGAACCCCTGAAGTTGGATCCAGTCACTTGTGTTTTAACAAGCCTTCCAGGTCAGCAGTCCCCAACTCTTTTGGCTCCAGGGACCGGTTTCCTGGAAGACAGTTTTCTCAGACAGAGCTGGGTGAGGCAATGGTTTAGGTTTCACCCCCTGCCCACCTCCTGCTCTGCAGTGTGGTTTGAACAGGCCAGGGACCCCTACCGGTCTGTGGCCTGGGGGTTGGAGACCCCTGCTCTAGGTGACTCTTGCCTGCTCAAGTTTGAGAATACCTGGTTTAAGTCTTCCTGCTCCCTCATGTTTAAGATCTCCGAATTTAGACTGTTTTCCTCTTCAGGTTCTAGATTCCTTTCCTACTTCCAGATGCCAGAAGCACCCACAAGAAGCAACCAACCCCCTCTCCCCTCCCTACCTCTGTAGAACATGTATGTGGAACCAGAGTGTGAGAGTAAACCCCTATAGAATTTGGCCATCGATATGAGGGCCACTCCCGTTTTAATCTGGCCGGGCAGTGGGCCCCAGGAGCTCCACCTGGCACTCTCTGAAGCCCACCCACCCTGGCCGCGAAACCTCAGGGAGAGGTGATGTCCTGGACACGCTTTTCCAAGGGTTCTCGGCCCGCGGCCCGCCCCGCGCTCCTGCGTAAACACGCGGTTCCCTCGGCAACGCCTGGAACGCACGTCAAAGGCTCCCCGAGTCTCGGGCGACGGTCACCCCTCCGGCCGAGCGCGACCCCCGGCAGAGGCCTCTCGGCCCGGCGCCGAGCCACCTCGGGCTTGCGGCCTCCTCCCCTGGTGCGGGATGAGCAGACCTGCGGCCGCCGCGGGGCCCCATGGAGGAGCAGCCGCCGCCGCCGCCGGTCCGCCCGCCAGTGAGCACGGCCTTATCGGGCAGCCCACACCCCGGCGCCCCGTCCCCGGCCGGCACGCCTGGCGGGACCTCCTCCGCGGCGACGGCGGCGGCCGTGCTTTCCTTCAGCACCGCGGCGGCCGCGGCGCTGGGGAACCGGAGCGACGTGAGCGGGGCCGACAGCACTGGCGCCGCGGCTGGCGGCGGCCTCGGCGGGCGCGGGGCGGCGGGGGCGGCGGGGAGGCCGCGGCTGGGCCCCGAGGCGGCGCCGCTGCTGCCGCACGGGGCGGCGGTGGCGGCCCAGGCGCTGGTCCTCCTGCTCATCTTCCTGCTGTCTAGCCTGGGCAACTGCGCCGTGATGGGTGCCATCGTGAAGCACCGGCAGCTCCGCACTGTCACTAACGCCTTCATCCTGTCCCTGTCCCTGTCGGATCTGCTCACGGCGCTGCTCTGCCTGCCCGCCGCCTTCCTGGACCTCTTCACGCCGCCGGGCGGCTCGGCGCCTGCCGCCGCCGCCGCCGCCGCGGGGCCCTGGAGCGGCTTCTGCGCGGCCAGCCGCTTCTTCAGCTCGTGCTTCGGCATCGTGTCCACGCTCAGCGTGGCCCTCATCTCTCTGGACCGCTACTGCGCCATCGTGCGGCCGCCGCGGGAGAAGATCGGGCGCCGCCGCGCGCTGCAGCTGCTGGCGGGCGCCTGGCTGGCGGCCCTGGGCTTCTCCTTGCCCTGGGAGCTGCTCCTCGCGCCCGGGGAGGCCCCGGCGGCGGCGCAGAGCTTCCACCGCTGCCTGTACCGGACGTCTCCGGACCCCGCGCAGCTGGGCGCGGCCTACAGCGTGGGGTTGGTGGTGGCCTGTTACCTGCTGCCCTTCCTACTCATGTGCTTCTGCCATTACCACATCTGCAAGACCGTGCGCCTGTCGGACGTGCGCGTGCGGCCCCTGACCACCTACGCGCGCGTGCTGCGCTTCTTCAGCGACGTGCGCACGGCCACCACCGTGCTCATCATGATCGTCTCCGTCATCTGCTGCTGGGGGCCCTACTGCTTCCTGGTGCTGCTGGCCGCCGCCCGGCGGGCCCAGGCCGCGCAGTCTCCCTCTCTCCTCAACGTGGTGGCCGTCTGGCTGACCTGGGCCAACGGGGCCATCAACCCTGTCATCTATGCCGTTCGCAACCCCAACATTTCGATGCTCCTAGGGCGCAACCGGGAAGAGGGTTACAGGACTAGGAACGTGGACGCTCTCCTGCCCAACCAGGGCCGGGCTCTGCAGGCTGGAAGCCTCAATCCCCTACGAAACCGCTATACCAACCGCCTGGGGGCCTGCAGCACGATATCCTCTTCCAACCCGACCAGCGGCGTGGCAGGGGATATGGCCATGTGGGCTCGCAAAAATCCAGTTGTGCTTTTCTGTCGGGAGGGACCACCAGATCCTGTGACAGCAGCGGCTAAACAATCTGGAGCCGGGGATACCAGCCTCTAAGGAGGGCTGGGATGCACAGCTTATGAAGGCAGATTTCCACCCACTTCTGTTAACTAGCGGGGAGAATCGTGCATTTCATAAAGCCAAGCGTTTAAAGAAGAGACAGAGGGGAAGGCTTACCCCTTCCCTCCAGACAACATAACAAGACAATGTCCTTTCCTTCAGAAGTGCCAAAAGGAATGTAAAATGCAAAAATTAAAACGATCTTACACCACACAACCAAGCATTGTGAACTGTCAGTGCCCAAAATGACAAAAATAAAATTCACAATTACTGAAAAGCTCATGTTACAGTAATCACACTGTGAAACAAACCAAAAAACTCATTGAATGCGACTGGTATTTGTTCATATACAGAGTTCCAGGAAAGAATGAAGACCTTAAGAACTGCTTGAAGGCCCCTCTACATCACCAGCATTCAAGGGAACTTCAGATTTCTAGAGCCTGCACCTCTGACACATGCCTAGGGTGCTTAGGAGTAGAAATGTTTATCTGTCTTTACAACTTTGGTGCATTTTCTTCCCACTCCCTCCCCATAATCTCTGTGGGAAATTTTAAATTCATATCCCATTTAAAACCATTTTAGGATTTTGAAGGTGATTTATTACTATAAAATGCAACCCTTTGAGGGGCGAACAGAAGTATGAACATAAATGTGGATAATTTTTAAAGTATTTTGAGATTATATTTAGAAATTAGTGTGCCACATCACCCCCCACCCCCAAATATTTGCCTTGGAAGTTTTGAGACTTTCACCTTACTCTAACCTGCTACTTTTGTTTCTAATGACTTAGAGGTGCCACTCTCAGAAATCTTTCACATTCTTAAATGATTTTCATAGTAGAAAGTCTTTGCATTTGAAGTATATTTGATTTTTGGATGCATCCAACAATGTAATTTGAAGTCAAGTTGATTGAATCATGTGAATAATGCATATATACATAATAGGAGAACTCTATGAAGTAATCGACTTGGCTATCCTACGTAGCTTTCAACTAATCGAAAATGATTCCAAAGAGGAATTCAAAAAATATTTTGAGAAGTGGATGCATTCTTGGAATGAGCATAAGGCTCTCCAAGAAGATCGTGTTCTCCTACTTTTGGAAGTTTCGGTATGTTTGTTTTTAAAAAAAGTTACTTTATAGACATGACATCTAAAATAATGTGATCTTTATTCGAAAGGAAAATGGCTGTGAGATTATTATATGTAATAGAGTATTCATAACTTAAGCATAAAGTCAGAGAGTTACTTTAATCAAACTGGAAATACCTTCAGAAAGGTGCAAAACAAAGATGCTTTTTTAAAAAAATTCAAAGCACGATTCAGAATTTGTATGGGTGAAATTTCTCCTGTTAAATGCCACTGTACATAGAATCATTTGCTCAGAATTTTGAAAGATGCTTTTTGTGTTTTCACCCTTTTTTCCATCTTACTCCTTTTCTTCAGTGTTTCACAGCCTTAATTGAATAAGTACTTTAAACTAGATATGAAACATCAGCTCTCCTCTAAAGATTTTAATGTGAAATGGCCATCTTTTTTTCCTTGTAAAGTATTTAAACATCTTTGTTAGTATTTAATTTTGTGTGTGTGACAGATGGGTATATGTCATTATTTTGTAATCAAAGATGGAAATATATGATTCTTGTCAGAACTAAAGATGTTTTAATGTTTTTCCCTTTCTCAAGGCATAACACAACCAGAAGTTTATGAATTATCTGTATATATCTTCCTACACTAAGTGTAGTACAGAGTAGATGAGATCATCTCTCCTTTTTAGCACTTACTATAACAGTCAGTGCAGCTGAACTCAAGTTTAACAGGTATATCCTGTTAAAGGCAGAAAAAACCAGTCATGTATTTTTCACACCGTGAGAAAATGGAAGTCATGTCTGGTATTTAGAGGAAAAAGATAAAGTCTTCCAATTACAAAATTGAAATTCAACAGCTATGAATAAAGGTGGAAAAAGAGAAACCTTAGGGGAAGGAGCAAACATGTTGCAATAAGGAGAAGGAGAAGAATTGAAGGAAGGCATTTAAAAATAAACATAACATGAGATAAACCTGCTTCATGAGTGAGGGAGCAAATCCATGAGACGGCACTCTAGGTGGTGGCATGAAGGACTGTAAGCAGAGAAAGAATTCCCACTGTAACTCTTGGTAGGCAGATGTAGGAAGTTTTAGGAAGCGGATGGCTTGGGAAGGAGATTGTTCTGTTAGTGGTTCTAAGAGGAATGGTGGGTGAGAATGGAGAGAGAGAGAAAATCGCTAATATCTTACTGAACAATTTACAGTGTTATGTTTGTTTTTAAATGTGAGGTTATTCAACTGGTCAGTGATAGAACTAGAACTTGAACCTCAGAGCTCCATATTCCCTTCTCTATTCTCTATTGCTCCCACAAAGATCCCTGAAAAGAGCCACTGAGGAAGAGAAGTTGTGGTACTGTCATCATCACCAACACCATGATCATCACCACCATCTACTGGTTTTATTTTGTATGTCATGTAGAACAACTTCCTGGAGTGCTAAGTATACTGAAGGGTAGAAATCACATTACCTGCCTTAAGAGGGCATACAGCCTAATTGAAGACTTTGTGCTGTATAAAAATTGGCCATAATCAGTACTCTTTAGTTTATCTGTGAGGAAGAAAGGGTGCAGCATTTTCAGAAGTGGTTATCAAAGAGAGGAGATGGATCTGGAAGCAAAAGACATGTAGATAAAGTCCAAGAGCCATCTGGTCCAGTTGTAAATACTTGGAGACAAAAATTAGTGCCTTGAATAAAAGAGGTGAAAGAATGACCTAAATACTTAAGACTTAGATCTTTCCTCATGACTCTGTGGAAAAAGGAGAAAGAGAAGCTTTGCAATATTGGCATGTATTAAATATTGCTTAGACATAAGGCCAGAATATAATTCTTCATATCTCATTCTGCTCCCAGCTCAAGTATTTCATTTAAATTGCAATAACAAGTCATACTTAGCATATTACATGCATTAGCTCATTTAATCCTCAAAACATCCTTCTAAGTGGGGGAGGGGTATTATTATCACATAACCCATTTTACAGATGAAAATACTGAAGCACACACAGGCTTTGTCTAAGATCACACAGGAAGTAAGTGCTACTGTTTATAATAGCCAGGACATGGAAGCAACCTAGATGCCCATCAGCAGACGAATGGATAAGGAAGCTGTGGTACATATACACCATGGAATATTACTCAGCTGTTAAAAAGAATTCATTTGAATCAGTTCTAATGAGATGGATGAAACTGGAGCCCATTATACAGAGTGAAGTAAGCCAGAAAGATAAAGAACATTACAGCATACTAACACATATATATGGAATTTAGAAAGATGGTAATGATAACCCTATATGCAAAACAGAAAAAGAGACACAGATGTACAGAACAGACTTTTGGACTCTGTGGGAGAAGGCGAGGGTGGGATGTTTCGAGAGAACAGCATGTATATTATCTATAGTGAAACAGATCACCAGCCCAGGTTGGATGCATGAGACAAGTGCTCGGGCCTGGTGCACTGGGAAGACCCAGAGGAATCGGGTGGAGAGGGAGGTGGGAGGGGGGATCGGGATGGGGAATACATGTAACTCCATGACTGATTCATGTCAATGTATGACAAAACCCACTGCAATGTTGTGAAGTAATTAGCCTTCAACTAATAAAAATAAATGAAAAAAAAAAAAAGGAAATAAGTGCTAGATTTGCCCCTAGCAGACAGGTGCCAGAAGTCTCATCTTAACCACTAAACAGTACTGCTTCTCTAATTTGTAAAAGATAATGGGAAACCTGGAAAAGAGCCCACGAAGATAAAAACAGGACTTCCTAGGTGACACTAGTGGTAAAGAATCTGCCTGTCAGTGCAGGAGACATAAGAGACTTGGGTTCAATCCCTGAGTTGGGAAAGTCCCCTGGAGGAGAGCATGGCAACCCACTCCAGTATTCTTGCCTAGAGACTTCCATGGACCCAGGAACCTGGTGGGCTACAGTTCAGAGGGTTGCAAAGAATTGTACACAACTGAAGAGACAGCACAGTACAGATAAAAACAATTATCAAAGTAATGGGAAATAGATATCATAAAATTTAAAAGAAAGTATTTGTTTAATTTGGGGAACAGCTATATAAGATGTGTGTTTTAAAAATATATGGAGAGATTTTGAGCAGTTATTTTCTCATATAAACCCCAGTCCTGGATGATTCCAATCAATGGCCTTCTCCATTCCTGCTCCAGGGTGACTGAGCACAGCTGGAGAAAATTAACTCAGATCAGTTAGTTCCCTCTGCACCTAGAACCCATAGTCTTGCCTGACCCTTCTGAATTTCTTCTCATCAGCTCACTCTTTCTGCCCACTTTAGTGACCCTTCAAACTTTCTCTGCTCAAACTTTTAACCAGTCCTTTCTTTTTGGAAGATCAGTTTTGCTCCTACTTCTTGAAGAAAATAGAAGCCATCAGATACAGATACCTTCATATTTTAGCCATCAAAGGAAACACACTAAACTGAATTGACACCAGTTCTCAGTTCTGTCTTTCTAATAGTAAATAGTCTGGTCTCCTCACCAGCCTCAGGAACCTCATGCTGTCAATCGGTTCCTTTTTTTTTTTTTTTTTGAAGCTTTAAGTCCACCTTTATTTTTTTTTTTTTTTGCTCTATTCAACTTTATTCTTTTTTTTTTTTATTAGTTGGAGGCCAATCACTTCACAACATTTCAGTGGGTTTTGTCATACATTGATATGAATCAGCCATGGATTTACACGTATTCCCCATCCCGATCCCCGCTCCCACCTCCCTCTCCACCCGATTCCCCCGGGTCCTCCCAGTGCACCAGGCTGGAGCATTTGTCTCATGCATCCCACCTGGGCTGGTGATCTGTTTCACCATAGATAGTATACATGCTGTTCTTTTGAAATATCCCACCCTCACATTCTCCCACAGAGTTCAAAAGTCTGTTCTGTATTTCTGTGTCTCTTTTTCTGTTTTGCATATAGGGTTATCGTTACCATCTTTCTAAATTCCATATATATGTGTTAGTATGCTGTAATGTTCCTTATCTTTCTGGCTTACTTCACTCTGTATAAGGGGCTCCAGCTTCATCCATCTCATTAGGACTGGTTCAAATGAATTCTTTTTAATGGCTGAGTAATATTCCATGGTGTATATGTACCACAGCTTCCTTATCCATTCATCTGCTGATGGGCATCTAGGTTGCTTCCATGTCCTGGTTATTATAAACAGTGCTGCGATGAACATTGGGGTGCACGTATCTCTTTCAGATCTGGTTTCCTCAGTGTGTATGCCCAGAAGTGGGATTGCTGGGTCATATGGCAGTTCTATTTCCAGTTTTCTAAGAAATCTCCACACTGTTTTCCATAGCGGCTGTACTAGTTTGCATTCCCACCAACAGTGTAAGAGGGTTCCCTTTTCTCCACACCCTCTCCAGCATTTATTGCTTGTAGACTTTTGGATAGCAGCCATCCTGACTGGCGTGTAATGGTACCTCATTGTGGTTTTGATTTGCATTTCTCTAATAATGAGTGATGTTGAGCATCTTTTCATGTGTTTGTTAGCCATCTGTATGTCTTCTTTGGAGAAATGTCTGTTTAGTTCTTTAGCCCATTTTTTGATTGGGTCATTTATTTTTCTGGAATTGAGCTGCAGGAGTTGCTTGTAAATTTTTGAGATTAATCCTTTGTCTGTTTCTTCATTTGCTATTATTTTCTCCCAATCTGAGGGCTGTCTTTTCACCTTACTTATAGTTTCCTTTGTACTGCAAAAGCTTTTAAGTTTCATTAGGTCCCATTTGTTTAGTTTTGCTTTTATTTCCAATATTCTGGGAGGTGGGTCATAGAGGATCTTGCTGTGGTTTATGTTGGAGAGTGTTTTGCCTATGTTCTCCTCTAGGAGTTTTTTTGTGGTATCCTTAGCCTTTCCTGCGGAATCAAATCCTTCCCATAAGTTCTTAAGCATTCTCACTTAAAAGGGAAAAACAAAACCTCTCCAGTTTATCCATCCCGTTTCTCTCACTCTGCCCCTGCCCTTCAACTAAACCTGTCAAAAAAATTGCCTATACTTTTACAGATCTAGATCCTAGTCCATAATGTTCATGGTGCAAGAAAGTCACTTTTATGCAACTCAGTTTTCCCCAATCCCCTATTCTGCCAGTTGGCAGAAACTTAAGATGGATTTAAATAAGCCCTGGCTCTATGGAGTTTTCTGGCACCAAGACCCAGTGAATGTCAGTCTTCAGTGGTCATCTGTATTGCATCCGCTGAAGTACCCATCCATGTGTCTCTGGTCACATCCATAGAAAGTTGTGTGAATTATCCCTACTCAATCTGAGAGATTAACAAATGTCTGTATAGTCAAGGCTATGGTTTTTCCAGTAGTCATGTATGGATGTGAGAGTTGGACTATAAAGAAAGCTGAGCACTGAAGAATTGATGCTTTTGAACTGTGGTGTTGGAGGAGACTCTTGAGAGTCCCTTGGACTGCAATGAAGATCCAAGCAGTCCATCCTAAAGGAAATCAGTCATGAATATTCATTGGAAGGACTGATGCCTAAGCTGAAACTTCAGTACTTTGGCCACCTGATGTGAAGAACTGACTCATTGGAAAAGACCCTGATGCTGGGAAAGATTGAAGGCAGAAGAAGAAGGGATGACAAAGGATGATTTGGTTGGATGGCATCACGAACTTAATGGACATGAGTTTGAGTAAACTCCAGGAGCTGGTGATGGGCAGGGAAGCCTGGCCTGCTGCAGTCCATGGGGTTGCAAAGAGTCGGACACAACTGAGTGACTGAATATGAGAGAACACAGCTCTCAACTTAGCCAACTTCAGAGCCCTTCTTTGGACACAAAGAGTATTACTCCATCTCAGCACCAAAAGAGGGCTGTGACAACCCCTATAATGCTATCTCAGGTTGGTTTTTTTCAGTTGATTTTGAATATTTTTGAGGAGCCCTGTGACTCAAAACTTTTTAGTATTGTTGGGTCAATAAATCAAAATGATAAATAAAGTATATGTTGGAGGTTCTACTTAAGAAATGGCAGTGAGGAGCCCTGTGGCCTGCTCTTCAGTGAAACAAGTGTAGCTGGTAAAAATTATTTAAAAAGCAACCATTTGAAGTCTTTGGATTGTCATAAGAGCAAAACGATGGGTAACGGTTAGTCAAATTCATTTCATCTGCCTTCATGAATTAAATTCATTTTAAGACTTGCGTGTCCTCCAAGCAGCATATGGCCTAAGATGTTGGCCCAAGTTATTTTCCAGAAACTTGGAGTCAGCTGCATCTAGTTTGAGCTGAGCTGATTAAGACTGGGGAGGACCCCACCCCCCGCCCAGCCTCCAACTGGGCATGCTCTAGTGTCCTCTCTGTAACCTTTTGCTGTCAGATGGCTGAAAACTCCACCCTCAGATGATGCTAAGCATCTACACGTTTGAACTACAGGTGCCTGCAGCTTAGTTACACCTGTCTTCGTTACAGACAGTTACTGCGCCTTTTCCAAATGACCTTTCCCACTCTCCCCACACCTCGGACTGCCCGGCTTCTGTATTCCTTATCCCATGAGCACCCGCGCCCTTGCCTTTGGGGAGGCGGATTTGAGATTCCTTCATCCATCTCGCTTGACCGCCATGCGAATAAACCCTGTCTCTGCTACACGACTCAGTGTCTCAGCATTTCACTTGCTGTAAGTTGGGCAAGATGAACCTGGCTCAGTAACAAGAGCATGTAGCAGATGAAGACACGTTTATGCAAGAAAGTCCACTAGAACTCAGAACAGCAACAGTGGGTAGAACTTGAATTATAACCCACTCCTTCTCCCAGCTCACTGCAACAGAAACTCCATTTCAGGTGAGTACAGCCAAGACCCCAGGGCTCCTGCTTTCCCCAGTTCCCAGTCCAGCACTGCAGTAGCTTCTTGGGAGGAGCAGGTGACAAGAACTTCTCATCTTCCAGCTACATGTTGCAGAGACTAAGTCCCAAGTGCTGCAGCCACAGTGATTGGGAGTTCTCTTCCAGCCGGTCCCATTCACAGGGTGGTGCTTAGCCTCGGGGCAGCGTGCTGGGAATATTGGCACGTGATTGTCCTCACCCAGGGTGTTGGTAGAGCAGAGACTCTGTGCTAGAAAAGACTACGAAGCTGAGAAGATTAGAGGCCACTGTCTCCACTACTGCCCTGCTCCTATAGTGGGGTATAACTCCAAAAGAGGCAGGCACCCCTAAAGAAGTAACCCACCCTTTTCCCCAGCTTCAGAGCAGTGGTCAGGTGTTCTGATCAGTGGTATGGACAGGCCTTTAAGCAGAGAGTCCTGAAGCTCTTGCTAAGGAACTAACTTTACTTGAAATAGAGTGTGAGGAAGTTCAAGTTTAAGAGCATTCTCAGAAACAGTGCATTTTTGTGTAAACAAAATCTGGGGACCTGGTATCTTCTTGAGCTTTACAAACTAAGCCTTAAGTCAAGTTTACCAGAGAGAATCAGGGAAAGATATGTAAAAAATGTGTCATTTGAGCAATTCCACTGCTCAATTTATAAAAATATTCACAAATATGGGCAGAGATTTAGAGATGATTTTCCCTGCGTTATCACTGAGAATAACTAAAACACCCAGTGATAACTGGTTAATAAATGATATGTTTATACAAAGAAATATAGTCATTATGAATTGTTTTGTGCACATTTAATAAGTTGGGAAAATCCTCATAATTTTAACTGAAGCAAAATTCAGAACTGAATGCTCAGTGTAACCCTACTTTTTAAATGAATGCACACACAGGAAAAGACTAGATGTAAATATATCGCAGTGTTAACAGTGCTGGTATTACTGTTCCAAGGGCTTCCCAGGCGGCGCTAGTGGTAAAGAACCCACCTTCTAATGCAGGAGACTTAAGAGATGTGGGGTTCGATTCCTGGGTCAGGAAGATCCCCTAGAGTAGGGCATGGCAACCCACCCCAGTATTCTTGCTGGGAGAATCCTATGGACAGAAGACCCTGGCAGGCTAAGTCTGCAGAGTTGCAAAGAGTCCGACACAACTGAAGTGACTTAGCACACATGGACTGTAGCCCACCAGGCTCCTCGGTCCATGGGATTTCCCAGGCAAGGATATTGATGTATGTTGTCATATCCTTTTCCAGGGGATCTTCCAACCCATGGATTGAAACCATGTCTCTTAATCTCCTGCATAGGCAAGTGGATTCTTTACTGCTGAGCCCCCAGGGAAGCCCATGTGCTCCCCTTCTTAAAAGAACAACAAGCATATTGCATTAGGGTCCACAGAAATGGGAGGGACCTAACAGAAGCAGAAGATATTAAGAAGAGGTGGCAAGAATACACAGAGGAACTGTACAAAAAAGATCTTCATGACCCAGATAATCATGATGGTGTGATCACTCACCTAGAGCCAGACATCCTGGAATGTGAAGTCAAATGGGCCTTAGGAAGCATCACTATGAACAAAGCTAGTGGAGGTGATGGAATTCCAGTTGAGCTATTTCGAATCCTGAAAGATGATGCTGTGAAAGTTCTGCACTCAATACGCCAACAGATTTGGAAAACTCAGCATTGGCCCCAGGACTGGAAAAGGTCAGTTTTCATTCCAATCCCAAAGAAAGGCAATGCCAAAGAATGCTCAAACTACCACACAATTGCACTCATTTCACACGCTAGTAAAGTAATGCTGAAAATTCTCCAAGGTAGGCTTCAGCAGTACGTGAACTGTGAACTTCCAGATGTTCAAGCTGGTTTTAGAAAAGGCAGAGGAACCAGATATCAAATTGCCAACATCCGCTGGATCATCAAAAAAGCAAGAGAGTTCCAGAAAAACATCTATTTCTGCTTTATTGACTATGCCAAAGCCTTTGACTGTGTGGATCACAATAAACTGTGGAAAATTCTGAAAGAGATGGGCATACCAGACCACCTGACCTGCCTCTTGAGAAACCTGTATGCAGGTCAGGGAGCAACAGTTAGAACTGGACATCCAACCATCTCATCCTCTGTCATCCCCTTCTCCTCCTGACCTCAATCTTTCCCAGCATCAGGGTCTTTTCAAATGAGTCAGCTCTTCGCATCAGGTGGCCAAAGTATTGGAGTTTCAGCTTCAGCATCAGTCCTTCCAATGAATATTCAGAACTGATTTCCTTTAGGATGGACTGGATGGATCTCCTTGCAGTCCAAGGGACTCTCAAGAGTCTTCTTCAACACCACAGTTCAAAATCATCATTTCTTCAGTGCCCAGCTTTCTTTATAGTCCTACTCTCACATCCATACATGACTACTGGAAAAACCATAGCCTTGACTAGATGGACCTTTGTTGGCAAAGTAATGTCTCTGCTTTTAAATGTGCTAAGTTGGTCATAACTTTTCTTCCAAGGAGCAAGCATCTTTTAATTTCATGGCTGCAGTCACCATCTGCAGTGATTTTGGAGCCCGAAAAAATAAAGTCTACCACTATTTCCATGGTTTCCCCATCTATTTGCCATGAAGTGGTGGGACCGGATGCCATGATCTTAGTTTTCTGAATGTTGAGCTTTAAGCCAACTTTTTCACTTTCTTCTTTCACTTTCATCAAGGGGCTCTTTAGTTCTTCTTTGATTTCTGCCATAAGGGTGATGTCATCTGCATATCTGAGGTTATTGATATTTCTCCCAGCAATCTTGATTCCAGATTGTGCTTCATCCAACCTGACATTTTGCATGATGTACTCTGCATATAAGTTAAATAAGCAGGGTGACAGTATGCAGCCTATGTACTCCCTTCCCAATTTGGAACCAGTCTGTTTTTCGATGTCAAGTTCTATCTATTGCTTCTTGACCTGCATACAGATATCTCAGGAGGCAGGTCAGGTGGTCTGGTATTCCCATCTCTTTAAGAATTTTCCACAGTTTGTTGTGATCCACACAGTTATAGGCTTTGGCGTAGTCAATAAAGCAGAAGTAGATTTTTTTTTCTGGAATTCTCTTGCTTTTTCTATGATCCAGCAGATGTTGGCAATTTGAGCTCTGGTTCCTCTGCCTTTCCTAAATTCAGCTTGAACATTTGGAAGTTCATGGTTCACATACCATTGAAGCCTGACTTGAAGAATTTTGAGCATTATTTTGCTAGCATGTGAGATGAGTGCAATTGTGCATAGTTTGAACATTCTTTGGCATTGCCTTTCTTTGTGATTGGAATGAAAACTGAGATTTTCTTGTCCTGTGGCCACTGCAGAGTTTTCCAAATTTGTTGGTATACTGAGTGCAGCACTTTCACAGCATCATCTTTCAGGATTTGAAATAGCTCAACTGGAATTCCATCACCTGCACTAGCTTTGTTCATAGTGATGTTTCCTAAGGCCCACTTGACTTCACATTCCAGGATGTCTGGCTTTAGGTGAGTGATTACACCATAATGAATCTGCTCAAACCATCCCTGAGCAATTGTTTATGTGCACATATGATTCCAACTTATTTGGGTAAATACTAAAGAGCATGAATGCTGAATTGTATGATTAGAGTATGTTTAGTAAGAATCTGTCAAACTCTCTTCCAAAAAGGCTCTATCATTTTGTATTCCCACCAGCAGTGGCTGAGAGTTCCTGTTGCTCCACATCCTCGTCAGCGTTTGATGGTGTCAGCGTTTGGGGTTCTGACCCTTCTAATAGGTATGTGCTTATCTCATTGGTTTAGTTTGCTTTTCCCTGATGACCAGTGATGTATAGTGTCTTCTCATGTTTTGTTTTGTCATCTGGATATCTTCTTTGTGTCTGTTCAGATCTTTGGTCCAGTTTTTAAAAAATGAGTTATCCATTTGTCTTATTGACTTTGAAGTCCTTTGTGTATTTTGGATAATAGTCCTTAATCATGTCTTTTGCAAATATTTTCTCCTCATTTATGGTTCGTCTTTTACCTTGATCTTTTCAACATTTTAAAGAAACGCGTTAATCTGATGGTTTTAAGACTATGGTGAAAAGATAGAATTGCTGTTGTTGTTAGGAATATTACCCATTTCCAAGGGGGCATTTCAGAAATTGGGTGGGCTATTTTGGGTGTCACAATGTCACTAACACTTATTGAGCAGTGTCCAGGAATGCTAACTGTCCCGCAAAACATAAGAATACTGCCTTGGGAAGAGTTAGCCCATATCCCACATAATTATCAAATATTTCATCAACCATTGAAATAGCTGACAAATCTATTAATCATTGTGTAATTTTATAACTTTAATCCACTCTTCATAGAAATAGTTTTTAAACATGGTTTTATGTATTGTAGAAAGTTTAACTACAACTATTTTATATATAAAAATGTATATTTATTTTAGATTTTTATCAAGCAGTGTTCACCATTTTTAAAAGTTTCATCACAATTTGCTATACTTCTTGAGGAAATGAGTTGTGAAGAAAACACTAGTGTATCTGTCTACACCTGTAACTATGGTAGTCCCTGATTCTGCATTTGGCTGTAAGCATGTAACTACGTCACTGTTTACTTATAGTAGTTTACAATAAACTACTTGCCACACAATAACATAGATGAATGCTTGACGTTTTGCCAAAAGAAAAAATCTGATATCAAAGAGACACACTAGAGGACTCCATATAAAGTTCTAAAATAGAAAAAATAAATTGTAGCAATAAATAGAATTTTTAGTTCTTAGAGTCTCCACATGTTCATTCACTATGTCCACCTCTTAAGTCCTGAATCATATTTATAATAGGTGCTTTTTAAAGTTCTTATCTGCTGTTTCAAACAGCGGGGCTATACAAAAGTCTGTGTAGTTTGGTTTAATTTGTCCTGGATTATGGTTGCTATTTCTCTCTCTCTGTGTTTTTTCCCCTTGTCTAGTTATCTTAAATTATATGTCTGACATTGAGATAGTACATTGTAAACAATGAAAACTTTGTTTTCCTTTGAAGGACATTTTACTTAAATTATCAATGGTCCTTTAGATCCTTTCAGACTTGGTTTTTAATGTTTGAGCTAGTCGTCTATAATTGTGGCCTTAATCCTAGGATATGACTCTTATTTGGGGACCTGATTTTCATGGCAAGTTAGTCTCTCTGTTGTCTTAAATGAATGCCCAATATGCTCCATGAAATCTCTCCATCTCTGGCTTGCCTATAGCTCCAACATCATCCAATCTAGTGTGATTTCAAATATCTGTATTCATTCATCTCCAGTTTTACCATAGTCACCCTCTCCTAGGGCTCATGGCAATTTTTTTCTACATATTTACACCCCAGTTCTATAACAAAGATCTATGGATGAATCCCTGTGTTGACTTCTGTCTCCCTCCATCACATCCTTTTTCTCTATACTCTGGCTTGCTAATTCCAGTTATTCCACCTGTTTTTCACTGCAGTGGACCCTTGGGTGTCGGGGACTGTCAGCTGAAGGTACTTTTTTTCTGCCCCGGTGCCTCTGAGTGAGGGCCCCTGAAAATATAACACCATAGGAGGAGTTCTAAGTTGTGTGTCTGAGTAGTTCAACTGAATTTTTCTCAGTTTTTTTTTTAACTGTATGTCAGTCTTACTTTTTAATCATACTGTTACATTAGCATTCACTCTCTTGGATTCAGATAATTTTTTATGTCCTTATCTGTTTATCCTCTCCACATGCGTGACGGAGTAGAGGATAATTCTATATCATAACACTCTTGTCCCTGAGTATTCCTCCTTCAGCTAAATCTCCCTATATACTGGTGAAGAAACACAAGCCACCAGAATCTGATAGTTGTTACTCATGTTTGTTCACGAAGTTGAGCTGGGTGATCCAGATGGCTAGCACCTCTCCCTCAAAGCACGTGTGTTTGCTAAGTCGCTTCAGTCGTGTCTGACCCTTTACGACCCCATGGACTGTAGCCCTCTGGGCTCCTCTGTCCATGGTGTTCTCCAGGCAAGAATACCGGAGTGGGTTGCCATGCCATCCCTCAGGGGATCTTCCCATCCCAGGGGCTGAACCCTTGTCTCATGCTTCCTGCATTGGCAGGGTTCCCACTATGTGGTCCAGTTTAAAAGTCAACAGTTGTCAGTCACCTTGTTTTCTTGCCAGAGAATCTAACAGTCAATTTAACTTTAAAAAAAAAAATTGCTGTTAACCCTTGTTAACTCTGCTTTACCTTTAGCTACAAGGACTATAGGCAAGCCAAAGGAGAGAGAGCAGAGGTCGCCATTCCCTATTAGTCATTCAGTTCCTGCCGACCTCCGCATGTCAGGGCTTCACCAGAAATACATATATTCTTGGAAGCACTACCATAGATGCTCCCACTGTGAAAGAGGAAAAAATTAAGATAACATTTTACCTGTGATTTAATGACTGAAGTACTATTAACTCCCCACAAGGAGGCTCCATTATCAAGTACAATTCTCAAAGAGGGAAAGGATCAACCATTTTCAAAGTGTCACAGCATGGTGCATTTAAGTGCTTTAACATTCTTGGTCACAATTTGGTTCTCATAAAAATACAGTATCATCTTAGTGCTATGCAAAGTTAAGGCAAATGGATCATGTGTTAGTTTCCAACTCTTTGCAACCCCATGGACTGTAGCCTGCCAGGCTGCTCTGTCCATGGAATTCTCCAGGTAAGAATACTGGAGTGGGTAACCATTCCCTTCTCCAGAAGATCTTCCCAACCCAGGGATTAAACTCAGGTCTTTTGCATTGCAGGCAGATTCTTTACTGTCTAAGCCACCAGAAAAGCCCAGGTTATGTTATGTATTACACCCATAATTTAAATTAAGCTGAGTTCATAGACTAAAACTGTGTGTGGGATAGAGAAGGTTAAAGGGTGGTAATTATTTTTAAAAACTATATAAAAATTTAAAACAATATCCTTATGCTTCAGTTATTACATTTTCTCCAGCAGTTGTCACATAGGTTCAACTTTGGCTTTCTAAGTCAAGTAAGAAAGATTATTAACCTTTGGCTAAAACTCTTTCCCTTTATAAGGCAGCACTATTACCTGTTTGGTGGCACACAGGGCTATGGCATTATATCACTCTTTAAAACTGAAGCAGTGAATACTTCTTATTGGATGATGTAATCTCTTAAAACATTGGTAATAATATTTCTAAATGGCCAAAAAGTTAGTTGACGTATTTAATAGGAAATGCAGACTAAATGATTATTTATACAAATAATATCTGTGTCAGCATAGGATGTTAAAGCTAGATGTATGATTTAACATTATACAGTGTAGCAATATTTTTTGCCTTCTAATTCTCTGAAAAAAAGAACTTATAAGTAAGACTAATGCTATGCATGTTCAAGTCATTCATTTAATAAACTATTAAATCATTTATTTCTTAACATGTGGTGATAAAGTGTCAGGGCAACTGAGAGACAGGTTTCTTTATGTGGGAAATAGAATGAGGCTTCTAATTTGGGAGTTCTAGTCTTCTAAGACTTTATCCTTTAGAGTGAGATTTTGGATTTAGTTAGAATTTACTAGAGCCTCTGCTTGGTCCTCTGCTTACATCACTTATTTCATATCTGTGGGCCAGATTGGGAATGCTATTCCCATTCCACTGATGAAGAGACTGAGATTCAAAGAAACAACTTATTCAAGATCACATAGGCAGCTAAATAACAACTAGAATTAGAAGTACTGGAACCCCCGGCAGGAGTTGGGATGGGTAAGGATGAGGTTTGGGAGGCAGGATGATGTGAAATGAGCATGCTCTCTCATCTGAGAGCTCTGAAAGCTGTGATTTATCTCTGTTAGCAGGCCTCCCTTGTCCTCATCAGACTCTCTGCTGCCAGATGGAGCTTGACTTTTTTTTTTTCCAGTCTGAATTTCAGCATCAATATTATATTTGAAATGTAAGAGTAAAATTGACATCTGTGATAACTTGTTAAATGATGACTGGGTGCCCTGGCAACCAGCTCCTGAATGTCCGTCCTCTCTTCCTAAGGGTCAGGACTGTGCGTGGCCCCTCTGATAACAGAGTAAGTCTAGTGGCCCTGTCTCAGGACAGCCTGAGCCAAGTGGTCAGGGACTATGTCCCTGTGCCCCTGGAGGATCCTGGTTTCCTTGGAGATGCTCAGGCTGCCTGATGAACTCCACCCCTTCCCTCGTTGAGCACACCCAGCCCGACTAGCATGGAGGAAACTTGCGTGGCTGGGAAGCCCTTCCAGTTGTCTCCACAGGAAGGACAGGAGGCTGCAGTAAAGCTTGTTTCTATTGCTTTTACCTTGCAGACAGACCCACCTCTTGAGAGGAAAGCAATTCTCTTAGTTCTTTGGAAATGGAAAGGGAATCTTACAGTCTTATGTTAAGGCTAATGCAGACTGACCTCAGATTATCCATACAGACTGCCTCGGGGAACTGGGATTGGTCAGTTTCTCTTACAAATGATGCACAATCAGACAAGGGCTGAATAGGAATGTTTTTCAGTTGTGGATTCTTTCTCTTAATTATGTGAGACCCACAACAGAACAACACCCCCCGCCCCAGACATTAATAAATATTAAAGTTGTGTCAATTCAGGACTTCCTAACTAAAAATGTAAAACATGAGAGGCAGAATAGCAAATGTAGTCATGTGTAAAGGTTCTATTGTCTTTTACTGAACATTCTCTGAGTATCTCCTAAACTTCTTCCTGTGACATACTTTGAAGGGAGAAGGGAAGGGAGAAGAAATCTTTTCCTAAAGGAAGATAAAGGGAAGAAAGAAGAAGGGTCTGACAAGGGAGGGAAGGGGATAACAAGTTCTTCAAAAAGGAAAGAGAGAAAGAAGTTGGCTGCAATTATAGGGTGTCAGATGAGCAACAAAAATATTAGTCTGAAATATTTACTGAGCATCTGCTATGTGCCACACTTTCAGACTCCAGGTGAAAGCAGGGGAACAAACTGTTGCTTTGTCTTATAGAGCATGTAGATTGAGAGAGGCACAAAATCTATTTAAATTAGGTTGCTAATAAATTCTTAGCTCATTCTGTTTTATCCTACTACTCTCATCCCCCATAGCTGTATCCATGTTGTTCATTTTGCTCAGTTGCTAAGTTGTATCTGACTCTTTGCAACCCCATGGACTGTAGCATGCCAGCCTCCTCTGTCCTCCACTATCTCCTGGAGTTTGCTCAAATTCATGTCCACTGACTCAGTGATGCTATCTAACCATCTCATCCTCTGCCGCCCCCTTCTCCTGTTACATTTAATCTTTCCCAGCATCAGGGTCTTTTTCATAAACCTACATAAATAGAAAAGAGTTTACTCTGTACTATTAGGATATAACATTGCATAATTTTTTTTCCAATTTAACTTTCTTTTTGCTTTCCTAATTGGGGTAATGTTTTTGCATTCCTGCATGTCTACATATTTTAAAAGAGCTGATAAAACAATATATTTGTTCCCATTTAGGCTAGTTAATCAGCCTATTTACAAAAATTTTTCTGAGCAACATGTAGAGTGAACAAAGTCAGTCAAGAGTGGATTTTGTTTTATATCAGTAACTGGAATAGATGTCGGACAAAATCTGAAATTAAACATAGTGTTGGATTTAGCATGAAGTAGATAACAGTCTATCAAAAAAATAAGAAGAAATCAAGTACTCTTGTGTACCAAAGCGTTTAAGTCAATAACAGAGGTAAACTTGAGGTCAGTGCTGTCATAAGTTCTATGTTATAGATTCCAGATTGTTCTTTGCTTTGGAGCCAAAAACACTGATGAACTTTGTATCTACAACTTACCTTTTAAATGATCAAACTGCAGGTGCAATAGACAAATATTTAACAACCAGTATGGTTTTCCTGGTAGCTCAGGTGGTAAAGAATCAGCCTGCAATGCAGGAGACCCCAGTTCAATTCCTGGGTCAGGAAGATCCCTGGAGAAGGGATAGGCTCTTATATTCATGGGCTTCCCTGGTGGTTCAGATGGTAAAGAATCTGCCTGCAGTGTGGGAGACCTGGGTTTGATCCCTGGGTTAGGAAGATCCCCTGGAGGAGGGCATGGCAACCCACTCCAGTATTCTTGCCTGGAGCCTCATGGACAGAGGATCCTGGCCGGCTACCGTCCATGGGGTGGCAAAGAGTCGGACATGACTGAGGGACTAAACACAAGGCGTGGACACAGATGCTGGCTATCGTAAGATGTATTTTGGGGTGCCTCTTGCTTATTTAACTTATATGCAGAGTACATCATGTGAAATGCCAGGCTGGATGAAGCACAAGCTGGAATCAAGATTGCCAGGAGAAATATCAGTAACCTCAGATATGCAGATGACACCACCCTTATGGCAGAAAGTGAAGAAGAACTAAAGAGCCTCTTGATGAAAGTGAAAGAGGAAGGTGAAAGTTGTCTTAAAATTTTAACATTCAGATAACTAAGATCATGGCATCCGGTCCCACCACTTCATGGCAAATAGATGGGGAAACAATGGAAACAGTGACAGACTATTTTCTTGGGCTCCAAAATCACTGCAGATGGTGACTGCAGCCATGAAATCAAAAGACGCTTGCTCCTTGGAAGAAAAGCTATGACCAACCTAGACAGCATATTAAAAAGCAGAGACATTACCAACAAAGGTCCATCCTAGTCAAAGCTATGGTTTTTCCAGTAGTCATGTATGGATGTGAGAGTTGGACTATAAAGAAAGCTGAGTGCCGAAGAATTGATGCTTTTGAACTGTGGTGTTGGAGAAGACTTTTGAGAGTCCCTTGGACTGCAAGGAGATCAAACCAGTCCATCCTGAAGGAGACGGGTCCTGGGTGTTCATTGGAAGGACTGATGCTGAAGCTGAAACTCCAATACTTTGGCCACCTGATGTGAAGAACTGACTCATTAGAAAAGACCCTGATGCTGGGAAAGATTGAAGGTGGGAGGAGAAGGGAACGACAGAGAATGAGATGGTTGGATGGCATCACCGCCTCAATGGACATGAGTTTGAGTAAGCTCTGGGAAATGGTGATGGACAGGGAAGCCTGGTGTGCTGCAGTCCATGGGGTCTCAAAGAGTCAGACACGACTGAGTGACTGAACCGAACTGAACCTGGCTGAATGAATATCCATCCTAATTATGGGGAAACTGATAGATAGTTCACATGGAATGAAATTCCCTCCTTGGCCCGTTTAAAAAGGAAGCTACTCCTTTGGAAGAAAGTTAATGTAACTGACTTGCTCCTCAAACAGCATAGCTGACATGAGAAAAGAGGATGTTCCTCCTGAAGAGATTCTGTTTTTGGAGAACTTTTAAAATATGTTGGCATTCTGATTGTCAACACTATGTAGAAAAGATGTGGAGACTGCAGTTTGAAAGCACATGTCTGCTTAGTATACCTCGAAACATCAATAGCCATACATGAGACACATGGAGAAAGTGTGGAGACTTTTTAAGTGCTGGCTTGCCTGATTGACGAGCCTAGCTATGCTTTTCAGCTGTATTGCAGACACCACCGGTCCAGCAGGAGGCAGCATTGCTGTTACACAGTAGAGAAGGAAAGAATAAATTTTGTTTTACCTGGTCCCCTGGGCATCTTTTAGTATTCTCCCGCCTAACTTGGCAGTAAAGAATAAGTGCTCTGAGGGGAGCATAGTGAGCAGGGATTTACAGTAACGAAGGTCTGGGTCACCTGAGCAGGTAAGCCATCTAGACTAGCAGAAGTTCTAGCCAAGGGAGAGGGGGATTTGAGATGTGTTAGAGGAAGAAGATGCTGAATATTCACTGCAGCTTTGAGATCAACTGCTATAGTGGGATCATCCCACCAATGTTTATCCATTAAGTTTCCCAAGGGAAAGAGACCAGCCAGAACCCCATGGAAGCTGTACCCCTATGGAACAAATGCTTTATACAAACCAACTGAATCCAAGCCATGGTGGGGGTGAACTGTGGTGGATGCTGTGACCCCATGTTGAGATACACCCTTCTAGACCAAATCACTCGTTTCTTTAGCTGGCAGATGTGGTACCTATTGATGGTTCATAACTAATCCCTCCCCAAGATGAAAGGAATCACTCTACCCAAAGATATGCCCACTCCCAGGGTTAGCCTACATCCAACGTCTGGTCAATTTTGTTGTTCAGTGCTAAGTCGTGTCTGACTCTGCGACCTGGTGGACTATAGCATGCCAGGCTCCTCTGTCCTTCACTATCTCCCAGTAATGTCTATTGAGTCAGTGATGCTATCATGTCTCAAATTCTTACCTATCGAGTCAGTGATGCTGTCTAACCATCTCATCCTCTGCCACCCTTTTCTCGTTTTGCCTTCAGTCTTTCCCAGTATCTGCTCAATATAAGGGTACAAAAATCCAGGCTTCTTACCTTAATTTGGGACAGTTCTGGACCATTCCAGCTCTCAAGCTTCTGTGCGTTCTGCTGAGGCTATTCCTGAAGTTTCATTGCCGTTCAGCTTCTTTCATCCATCCTGCTTCCTTAATGCCTCACAATTTTTACTCCTGAGAATAAAAATGTACTCATACTATACTCTACAATAAACTTCCTACATAACAAATTTCTTTCCTGGGAAATATGATGTTAGCTTTCTGTAATAACTTTTTTTTTTTTCTTATTTTGGACTCCTTTTCCATTGCGAGTTTTTCCTTATTGGAATAGACACTTATTTTGGATTTGACTTCTCTGCTTGTCATGCTTTCCCAAGAATGCCATCTGCTCATTTATTGAATGTCCAGTTATCAAGTTAAACCAAACAATATTACTTCTAAGAAAACTCAATTTACAATGAAAGAAGTGAGACAGTTGACTAATATTCATGGGATTTGCTAGTCTTGTGACCACCCCAAACAATTGTCTTTATGAAATATTGGAGTTATTTTTTTGCTGTTCATTTTTTATTGACATATAAATGGTTTGCAATGTTGCATTAATTTAATGTGTACAACAAAGTGATTCAATTATTCATGTGTGTATATACATAATATTTTTCAAATTCTTTTCCCTTATAGGCTATTACAAATATTGAGTATAGTTCCCTGGGTTATACAGTAGGTCCTTGTTAATTATCTACTTTATAGATAGCAGTGTGTATATGTTAATCCAAACTCCCCATTTATCCCCCTTACTTTCCTCTTTGGTAACAATGAATTTGTTTCTATGTTTGCAGGTCTAATTATGCCTTGTAAATGTTTGCTTGTATCACTTTTTTTAGATTCCACATATAAGCAATATCATATTTGTCTTAGGCTTACTTCACTTAGTATGATCTCTAGGTCTATCCATGTTGCTTGCAAATGGCATCATTTTATACTTTTTGTGACTGAGTCATATTCCATTGTATAAATATGTACCACATCTTTTTTCTTCATCTGTCAATGAATATTTAGGTTGTTTCCGTGTCTTGGCTATTGCAAAGAGTGCTACAATGACCCTAACAACTATTTTAAACATTTGTGTAAAAGTGTATGTTTGTGACAGATTTTTATCAAAAATATGCTAGAAATATGCTATGGTTGAGTTTAGTTTAGCAAACCTTAGTAAAACAAATGTTAGGATGTAATGACAGAACAATATTTGGTAATTAGTTCTAAATCACTAGGAACACATCCTAAACATTGCTATTTTAAAATTGTGTTTTGATAAGTAATTAATCTATGTTCAGTCAAATCAAATAAACTGCTTTAGTTCTTTTCATAACATTTGAGACTAATAAACACCAATGTGATAATACTTTCACTTTTCAAAGTTTTTAATTTATCAAAAATTTTAGCTAAGCTTTGTAGTCATGAAGCACATTTTTAGGTCTAAGGGTTATTACTTTTCAACTTCAGTTCCGTCCGACTCTTTGCAACCCTATGGACTGTAGCCGGAAAGGCTCCTCCGTCCATGGGGATCTTCCAGGCAAGAATACTGGAGTGGGTTGCCATGTCCTCCTCCAGGGAATCTTCCCAACCCAGGGTAGAACCAGGGTCTCTCACGTCTCCTGCATTGTCAGACAGGTTCTCTACTATTAGCACCACCTGGCTTCCCTGGTGGCTCAGATGCCTTATGTGGTTTGGTTTAATTTGTCTAATGTGACAAGTTTCAAAATTCCTTAAAAACGTTGTTGAAACTTTATTTTTCTAAATGAAAGATTTTATGTTAGATGACTTAAGCTTCGTTTCACAACCACTTTGAAATTAACAATGCCTGAGATATAGTAAATAATAAAGTAACATTGTAAAAGCTTTACAGTATCTTTGTTGTAACAGCTTTGATATATCATTTATACACCATATGATTCACTCTTTGAAGTATACAATTTGGCAGGTTATGGTATATTCATAAACTTGTGCAACCATTATCACTAGCTCACTTTAGAGCTTTTCACCACCTTAAAAAGAAACCCCACACCCATTAGCAGTCACTCCTTGCTTCTCTCTCTTCCAGCTTTTGGCAACCACTCACCTCCTTTGTCTGTGAATTGGCCTATCATGGACATTCCACTTTAATGGAATCGTACAACATGAAGTTTTGTTGTTTTTATTTAGTGATTGGGTTTTTCACTTAGCATATCTTCAAAAAAATTATTTTATTGAAGTATAGTTGATTTACTGTGAATTTCTACTATATAGCAAGGTGATTCAGTTATACATATATAAACATTCTTTTTCATATTCTTTTCCATTATGATTTATCACAGCATGTTGAATACAGTTCCCTGTACTGTATAGGAGGACCTTGTTGTTTATCCATTCTATATGTAATAATTTGCATCTGCTAATACCCAGCTCCCTGTCCATCCCTCCCCTACCACACTCTTCCTTGGCAACCACAAGTCTGCTGTTCTCTATGTCTGTGCGTCTGTTTCTGTTTCACAGATAAGTTCATTTGTGTGATATTTTAGTATTTGTCTTTCTCTTTCTGACTTCACTTAGTCTGATAATCTCTAAGTCCATCCATGTTGCTGCAAAAGACATTATTTCACTCTCTTACGGCAGAGTAGTATTCCGCTGTATGTATGTACAATACCTTCTTTATCCATTCATCTGTCTATAGACATTTATGTTGTTTCCATGTCTTGGCTGTTGTAAATAGTTCTGCAATGAATATTGGGGTGAATGTATCTTTTTGAATTTGAATGACAACTTTGTATGGATATATGCCCAGGAGTGGGTCTGCAGGATCATATGAAAGCTCTACTTTTAGTTTTTTGAGGAACCTCCATACTATTTTCCATAGTGCCTGCACCAATTTACATTCCCACAATGGTATAGGAGGGTTCCCTTTTCTCCACGCGCTCTCCAGAACTTGTTCTTTGTAGTTGTTTTTTAAATGATGGTTATTCTAACTGATGTGAGGTGGTACCTCTTTGTAGTTCGGATTTACATTTTTCTAATGATTAGCAATGTTGAACATCTTTTTATATGCTTGTTGGCCATCTGCATGTCTTCTTTGGAGAAACATATATTTAGGTCACCTGCCTGTTTTTTTTGACTGGGTTGTTTGCTTTTTTCTTGAGTTGTATGAGCTGTCTGTTTATTTTAGAAACTGAGCCCTTGTCAGTCCCATCATTTGCAAATATTTTCTCCCAGTCTGAAGGTTGTCTTTCGATTTTACATGTGTTTTCCTTTGTTGTTCAAAAGCTTGTATTTCACTTAGCATTTGTTGTTGTTGTTCAGTTGCTAAGCCGTGTCCAACCCTTTGCTACCCCATGGGCTGTAGCACACCAGGCTTCCCTGTCATCCACTATCTCCCAGAGTCTGCTAAAATTTATGTCCATTGAGTTGGTGATGCTATCTAACCATCTCGTCTTCTGCCACTCCCTTCTCTTTTTGCCTTCAATCTTTCCTAGCATCAGGGTCTTTTTCAATGAATTGGCTTTTTGCCTCAGGTGGCTGAAGTATTGGAATTTCACCTTATTTTCAAGGTTTATCCATGTTATAACGTGTCAATACTTCATTCTTTTTATTGCTTTCCCCTTTTATTGCTGAATAACATTCCATTGTATGGATATTCCACATTTTGTTCATTCTTCAGCTAATGAATGGGTTGTGTTGTTTTGGAGGTTGTTCCCAATTTTTAGCTATTATGAACAATGCTATTATTAATGTTATGAGTTTTCTGTAGATATGTTTTAGTTTCTCTTAAGTATACACCTTGGAGTGAAATGTTGGGTTATACAGTAACTCTGTTTAGCATTTTGAAGAACTGCTAAATTTTTCCAAAGTGGCTGCACCATTTTCTATTTTCATCAGCAGTGTGTGAGGGTTTTGATTTCTCCACATTCTCCCCTACACTTGTTATGGATTATTATTTTGAATATCAGCCACCTAGTCAGCAGGAAGTGGTATCTCAGTGTGATTTTGATTTGCATTTCCCTGGTGGCTAATAACGGTCCTATGAAGGATAAAGAAGAAAAAAAATGGATGTTTAACTTGGAAAAAGGAAGATTTTGGCAGGAGAGCCTAATAGCTATCTTTAAGTGTTAGAATAGAGAGGCAGAATTTTATTTATTTACAGATGTACAGAGAGGTGATGTAAAATAGTGAAATTTAGCTCTGTGTAAATGCAAAGTCTAATGAACAGATTGAACATGGCAACAGTAGGTCCCCATTCCCTAGGGATGTTCAAGCAGATGGTATAGAAGGATTCTGTAAGGGCTACTCAAATATGCTATGGTCTGTAAGCCTATGTGGCAAATCTACAAAGTGTATCATGGTTATATTTTTAAACAATACATAGATAATCTTGGCAAGAGCATTGTTTCTAGTCAAGTTGTTGTTGAGTTGCCCAGTTGTGTCCGGCTCTTTGCAACCCCACAGACTGCAACACACCAGGCCCCCCTGTCCCTCACCAGCTCCCGGAGTTTGCCCAAGTTCATGTTCATTGCATCAGTGATGCCATCCAGCCACCTCATCCTCTGTCGCCCTCTTCTTCTTTCCTCAGTCTTTCCCAGCATCAGGGACTTTTCCAATGAGTCAGTTATTTGCATCAGATGACCAAAATACTGGAGCTTCAGCTTCAGCATCAGTCCTTCCAATGAGTATTCAGGGTTGGTTTCTCTAAAGATTGACTGACTTGATCTCCTTGGTGTTCAAGGGACTTTCAGGAGTCTTCTCCAGCACCACAGTTTGAAGGCATCAATTCTTTGGCGCTCTGCCTTCTTTCAGTACAGCACTCACAACTGTACATGACTACTGGAAAAACAATAGTGCTGACTATGCATACATTTGTCGACAAAGTGATATCTCTCCTTTTTAATACACTGTCTAGGCTTATCATACATTTCCTTCCAAGGAGCAATCATCTTTTGATTTCATGGCTGCAGTCACAGTCCACAATGATTTTGGAGCCCAAGAAAATAGAATCTGTCATTGGTTCTATTTTTTTTCCCAACTATTTGCAGTGAAGTGATAGAACCAGATGCCATGATCTTAGATTTTTGAATGTTGAATTTTAAACCAGCTTTTTCACTCTCCTCTTTCACCCTCATGAAGAGGCTCTTCAGTTCCTCTTCACTTTTTGCCATTAGAGTGGTATGATCTTCATAGCTGAGATTGTTGATATTTCTCCTGGCAGTCTTGATATTCCAGCTTGTGCTTCATACAGTCTGGCATTTCGCATGATGTATTCTGCATATTAAGTTAAATAAGCAGGGTGATGATATACAGCCTTGAAGTACTCCTTTCCCAATTTTGAACCAGTCTGTTGTTCCATGTCAGGTTCTAACTACTGCTTGTTGACCTGCATACAGGTTTTGCAGGAGGCAGGTCAGGTGGTCTGGTATTCCCATCTCTTTCAGAATTTTCCACAGTTTATTGTGATCCACACAGTCAAAGGCTTTAGCATAGTATATGAAGCTGAAGTAGATGTTTTTCTGCAATTCCCTTGTTTTTTCTGTAATCCAGTGGATGTTGGCAATTTGATCTCTGGTTCCTCTGCCTTTTCTAAATCCAGCTTGTACATCTGGAAGTTCTTGGTTCATGTATTATTGAAGCCTGGCTTGAAGGATTTTGAGCATCACCTTACTAGCATGGAAAGTGAGTGCAGTTGTCTGATAGTTTGAACATTCTTCAGCACTGCCTTTCTTTGGAATTGAGATGAAAACTGACATTTTCCTGTTCTGTGGTCACTGCTGAGTTTTCCAAATTTGCTGACATATTGAGTGCAACACTTTGACAGTATTATCTGTTAGGATTTGAAATAGTTCAGCTGAAATTCCATCACCTCCACTAGCCTTGTTTATAGTAACGCTTCCTAAGGTCCACTTGACTTCAGACCTCAGGATGTCAGGTTCTAGGTGACTGACCACACCATCGTGGTTATCTGGGTCATTGAGACTTTTTTCCATAGTTCTTCTGTGTATTCTTGCCACCTCTTTTTAATCTCTTCTGCTTCTGTTAGGTCCTTACTGTTTCTGTCCTTTATCGTGCCCTTCCTTGCATGAAGTGTTCCCTTGATATCTCCAGTTCTCTTGAAGAAATCTCTAGTCTTTCCCATCCTGTTGTTTTCCTCTACTTCTTTGCACTGTTCATTTAAGGCCTTCTTATCTCTCCTTGCTATTCTCTGGAACTCTCCGTTCAGTTGGGTATATCTTACCCTTTCTCCCTTCCTTTTTGCTTTTCTTTTTTCCTTAGCTATGTGTAAAGCCTCCTCAGACAACCACTTTGCCTTATTGCATTTCTTTTTCTTTTGGCATAGTTTTTGTCACTGACTCCTGAATAATGTTATGAACCTTGTCCATAGTTCTTCAAGCAGTCTGTTTACCAGATCTATTCCCTTCAATCTACTCATCACCTCTACTGTATAATCGTAAGGAATTTGATTTAGGTCATACCTGAATAGACTAGGGGTTTTCCTTACTTTCATTGATTTAATCCTGAATTTTGCAATAAGGAGCTCATGATCTGAGCCACAGTCAGCTCAAAGTCTTGTTTTTGCTGACTGTATAGTTTCTTCATCTTCGGCTGCAAAGAATGTAATCAATCTGATTACAGTATTGACCATTTGGGGGTAGTCCATGTGTAGACGTCTCTTATGTTGTTGGAAAATGGTGTTTGCTATGACCAGTGTGTTCTCTTGACATGGTACGTGGTATGTATACTTGTGTGCATGTGTGTATATATACGTATGTGTGTGTGTATATTTACACATCAGTAACTAATTGTTATTGAAGCTGCAGTACTTTGGCCACCTGATGCAAAGAGCCGACTGGAAAAGCCCCTGAGGCTGGGAAAGACTGAAGACAGGAGGAGAAGGGGACAACAGAGGATGAGATGGTTGTATGGCATCACCGACTCAATGGACATGAGTTTGAGCAAACTCTGGGAGACGGCGGACAGGGAAGCCTGGCGTGCCGCAGTCCATGGGTCACAAAGAGTCAGACTTGATGAGCGACTAAATAACAATTAGTTGTTGAATGAATGAAAGGTGATGGTTCATGGAGAAGGGACTGATGTCAGAGAGCATAAAACTGCCTCCAAAATATGAAACAGAGAAAGAAGAGAAGTGTATGGACAGCTCTAGATAAATCTACTGTGATTTATTTGACTCCTGGTTTTCTAAAATGGAAATATAGAAAAGCAAGAATGCTGAGCTGAAATCCTACAGAAGCTGAAACAAATTATATACTTAACAAACTTCCTAAAGGAATTCCTAAAATGTGCTTGTTTACTAGCAGAGTCCAAAAAATTTAAGTCATTATAGGTGATCCAACATCTTGCTGTGGGAGCCTACTAGTTTTTTGTAAGCTTTAAAGTACACAGTCAATGTTCAGTTTATAAGAAGCAAATCTTGCCGTCAAAATGATATTTCAATCAATTTATAAGAGAAAGCTCTGGATCTCTTATTTCTCTTTTCTTCCTATTTTTAAATTTTAAATTTATTTTTTCATTGAAGGATAATTGCTTTACAGAATTGTGTTGGTTTCTGCCAAATATCAACATGAATCAGTCATAGGTATATATATGTTGTGATCTTCCGCCCACCTCCCTCCCCATCCCACCCCTCTAGGTTGACACAGAGCCCCTGTTTGTTTCCTGGGTCATACAGCTAATTCCCATTGACTGTTTTACATATGGTAGTATATGTTTCCATGTTACTCTCTCCACACCTCCCACCCTCTCATTCCTCTCCACCCCGTGTCCATAAATCTCTTCTCTATGTCTGTCTCCATTGCTGCCCTGCAAATAATTTCATCAGTACCATCTTTCTAGATTCCATATGTATGCGTTAGTATACAATATTTGTTTTTCTCTTTCTGACTTATACTGCACTCTGTATGTTAGGCTCTAGGTTCATCCACCTCAGTAGAACTGACTCAAAGTTGTTTCCTTTCTATGGCTAAGTAATATTCCCTTGTATATATGTACCACACCTTCATTATCCATTCATCTGCCCTTGGACATCTAGGTTGCTTCCAAGTAGCTCTTATAAATAGTACTGCAATGAATACTGGGGTACATGTATCTTTTTCAGTTTTGGTTTCTTAAAGGTATATGCCTAGCAGTGGGATTGCTGGGTCATCTAGTGGTTTTATTCCCAGTTTTTTAAGGAATCTCTATACTGTCTTCCATAGTGACTGTATCAATTTACATTCCCACCAACAGTGCAAGAGGGGGTTCCCTTTTCTCCACACCCTCTCCAGCATTTATTGTTGCTAGATTTGTTTTGATGATGGCCATTCTGACCAGTGGTGAGGTAACTCACCATTGTAGTAGTGAGGTAACTACTATCTCATAGTTTTTATTTGCATTTCTCTGATAATGAGTGATGTTGAGCATCTTTTCATGTGTTTGTTGGCCATCTGTATGTCTTCTTTGGAGATTTGGAGATTGTTTAGGTCTTTTCCCCACTTTTTGATTGGGTTGTTTGTTTTTCTACTATTGACTTGTATGAGCTGCTTGTATAGTTTGGAAATTAATCCTTTGTCAGTTGTTTCATTTGCTATTATTTTCTCCCATTCTGAGGGTTGTCTTTTCACATTTTTATGGTTCCCTTTGCTGTGCAAAAGCTTTTAAGTTTAATTAGGTCCCACTTGTTTGTTTTCATTTTTATTTCCATTACTCTAGAAGGTGGATCATGGAGGATCTTGCTGTGATTTATGTCAAAGAGTGTTCTGCCTACGTTTTCCTCAAAGAGTTTAGGAATTGTTCAATCTCATTCTTTTACATGTAGCTGTCCAGTTTTCCCAGCACCATTTATTAAAGAGGCAATCTTTGCCCCATTGTATATTCTTGCCTCCTTCATAAAAAATAAGGTGCAAAGGTGCATGGGTTTATCTCTGGGCTTTCCATCTTGTTTTGCTGGTCTATATTTCTGTTTTTGTGACAGTACCATACTGTCTTGATGGAGAAGGAAATGGCAACCCACTCCAATATTCTTGCTTGGAGAATCCCATGGACTGAGAAGCCTGGCAGGCTATGGGGTCATAAGAGTCGGACATGACTTAGTGACTAAAGATAGAGATACTGTCTTGATGACTCTAGCTTTGTAGTATAGTCTGAAGACAGGAAGGTTGATTTCCTCCAGCTTCATTATTCTTAAGATTTCTTTGGCTGTTTGGGGTCTTCTGTGGTTCCATGTGAATTGTGAAATTTTTGTTCTAGTTCTGTGGAAAATGCCATTGATAATTTGATAGGGATTGCATTGAATCTGTAGATTGCATTGGTAGTATAGTCATTTTCACAATATTGATTCTTCCAACCCAGGAATGGAATCTCTCTCAATCTGTTTATGTCATCTTTGATTTCTTTTATCAGTGTCTTATAGTTTCCTGTATACAGTTCTTTTGTCTCCTTAGGTAGATTTATTCCTAGATATTTTATTCTTTTTGTTGCAATGGTGAATGGGATTGATTCCTTAATTTCTCTTTCTGATTTTTTCATTGTTAGTATATAGGAACGCAAGTGATTTCTGTGTATTGATTTTGTATCCTGCAACTTTGCTAAATTCACTGATTAGCTCTCGTACTTTTCTGATAGTATCTTTAGGGTTTTCTATGTACAGTATCATGTCATCTGCAGTGAGTTTTACTTCCTCTTTTCTGACCTGGATTCCTTTTATTTATTTTTCTTCCCTGATTGCTGTAGCTAGGACTTCCAAAACTATATTGAATGATAGTGTTGAGAGTGAGAATCCTTGTCTGATCTCAGAGGGAATGCTTTCAGTTTTTTACCATTGAGAATAATGTTTGCACTGTGTTTATCATATTTGGCCTTTACTATTTTGAGGTAGTTTTCTTCGATGCCCATTTTTTGAAGAATTTTTATCATAAATGGGTGTTGAATTTTGTCAAAGGCTTTTTCTACATCTATTGAAATTATCATATGATTTTTATCTTTGAATTTGTTAATGTGGTGTATCACATTGATTTGTGTATATTGACAATGAATCTTTGCATCCCTGGGATAAACACAATTTAATCATGGTCATCTTTTTAATGTGTTATTGAATTCTGTTTGCTAGAATTTTGCTTAGGATTTTTGCATCTATGTTCATCAGTGATATTGGCCTCTAATTTTCTTTTTTTGTGTTGTTTTTGTCTGGTTTTAATATCAGGGTGATGGTGGCCTTGTAGAATGAGTTTGGAAGTACTCCTTCCTCTGAAATTTTTTGAAAACATTTTAGAAGGATAGGAATTAGCTCTTCTCTAAATGTCTGATAAAATTCACCTGTTAAGCCATTTGGCCCTGGGCTTTTGGTTTTTGGCAAATTTTTATCACAATTTTGATTTTAATGCTTGTGACTGCGTTGTTCATAATTTCTATTTCTTCCTGGTTTAGTCTTGGAAGATTGAACTTTTCTAAGAATCTGTTCATTTCTTGCAGGCTATCCATTTTATTGCTATGTAAAGTGTGAAAGGTGCTCAGTTGTGTCCAACTCTTTGTGACCCCATGGACTATACAGTCCATGGAATTCTCCAGGTCAGAATACTGGTATGGGTAGCCTTTCCCTTCTCCAGGGGATCTTCCCAACTCAGGTACTGAACCCAGGTCTCATGCATTGCAGGCGAATTCTTTACCAGCTGAGTCACAAAGGAATAGTTGCTCATAATAGGCTCTTATAATCCTTTGTATTTCTGTGTTGTCTGTTGTAACATCTCCTTTTTCATTTCCAGTTTTGTTGATTTGATTCTTCTCTCTTTTTATCTCTATGAGTCTGGCTAAAAAGTTTATCAATTTCATTTATCTTCTCAAAGAATCAGCTTTTAGTTTTTATTAAACTTTACTATTATTTCTTTCTTTTTCATTTATTTCTTCTCTGATCTTTATGATTTATTTCCTTCTGCTAACTTTGGGGTTTTTATGTTATTCTTTTTCCAGTTGTTTTAGGTGTCTATTCGATATTTTTCTTACCTACCTTTTGATGAGGTAGAGTTGTATTGCTGTAAACTTCACTTATAGAGCTGCTTTTGCTACATCCCATAGGTTTTGAATTGTGTTTTCATTGTCATTTGTTCCTAGGAATTTTTTAATTTCGCTTTTGATTTCTTCAGTAACCCATTCATTATTTGGAAACATATCCTTTAATCTCCATGTGTTTTTATCTAGTCTCATAGTGTTGTGGTCAGAAAAGATGCTTGATACAATTTAAATTTTCTTAAATTTACTGAGGTTTGATTTGTGACCCAAAATGTGCTCTATCCTGGAGAATGTTCCATGTGCACTTGAGGGAAAAGTGTATTCTTCTGCAGTTGGATGGAATGTCCTAAAGATATCAAGGAGATCCATCTAGTCTAATGTGTCATTTAAGGCTTCTGTTTCCTTATTAATTTTCTGTTTTGATGATCTATCCATTGGCGTTAAGTGGTGTGTTAAAGTCTCCTACTATTATTGTGTTACTGTCAGTTTCTCCTTTTATGTCTGTTAGTATTCGTCTTATGTATTGAGGTGCTCCTATGTTGGGTGTATAAATGTTTACAATTGCTATGTCTTCTTCTTGGATTGATCCCTTGATCATTATGTAGTGTCCTTCCTTATCTCTTGTAATATTCCTTATTTTAAGGTCTATTTTGTCTGATATGAGGATTGCTACTCTGGCCTTCTTTTGATTCCTATTTGCATAGAATATATTTTTCCATCCTCTCACTTTCAGTTTATATGTGTGTTTAGGTCTGAAGTGGATCTCTTGTAGACAGTATACGTGTGGGTCTTGTTTTTGTATCCATTCAGACAGTTTGTGTCTTTTGGTTGGAGCATTTCATCCTTTTGCATTTAAAGTAATTATTGATATATATGTTCCTAGTGCCATTTTCTTAATTGCATGGGCTTTGTTTATATATGTCTTTTTCTTCTCTTGCATTTACTGTCTATATAACTCCTTTTAACATTTGTTGTAAAGCTGGTTTGGTGATACTGAAATCTCTTAACTTTTGTTTGTAAAGCTTTTGATTTCCCCATCAATTTTGAATGATATCCTTGCTGGGTAGTGTAATCTTGGTTGTAGATTTTCCCCTTTCAGTACTTTAAATATATTGTGCCATTCTTTTCTGGCCTGCAGAGTTTCTGCTGAAAGATCAGCCACTTAAATGTATGGGGTTTCCCATGTATGTTACTTGTTGCTTTTCCCTTGCTGCTTTTAATATTCTTTCTTTGTGTTTAATTTTTGTTAGTTTGATTAGTATGTGTCTTGGCATGTTTCTCTTTGGGTTTATCCTGTATAGTACTGTCAGAACTTCTTGGACTTGATTGACTATTTCCTTTCCTATGTTGGGAAAATTTTCGACTATGATATCTTCAAAAATTTTCTCATACCCTTTCTTTTTCTCTTCTTCTAGGACCCCTATAATTTGAATGTTGGTGTGTTTAATATCGTCCCAGAGGTCTTTGAGATTATCCTCAGTTCTTATCATTCTTTTTACTTTACACTGCTCTTCAGCAGTTATTTCCACCATTCTATCTTCCAACTCACTTATCCATTCTTCTGCCTTGGATATTCTGCTATTGATTCCCGTTAGAGTATTTAAAATTTCAGTAATTGTGTTGTTTGTCTCTGTCTATTTATTTATTCCAGGTCTTAGTTAAATATGTTAATTGATTCTTGCATTTTCTCCATTCTATTTTCGAGGTTTTTGGATGATCTTTACTATAATTACTTTGAATTCTTTTACAGGTAGTTTGCCTATATCCTTTATTTATTTGGACTTGTGTGTTTCTAGGTTGTTCCTTCATTTACACAATATTTCTCTGCCTTTTCTTTTCTTTTTTTAACGTACTGTGTTTGAACTCTCCTTTTCTTAGGCTTCAAGGTTGAATTCTTTCTTCCTTTTGGTTTCTGCCCTCAGTGGGTGTGGTTGGACCAGTTTTGTGGTCCATATTTTTTTGTGGTCCAGTTTTGTGTAGGATGTGACTTGTGTTTGCACTCTTGCGGGAGGAAGTGAGTTTTTCTTTTTCCTCCTCTGATGGGCAGGTTTGTGTGAGGCTGTACTCCTATCTGCTGATGATTGGGTTTGTATTTTTGTCTTGTTTGTTGTTTGGATGAGGCATCCTGCATAGGATGCTGCTGGGAGTTGAGTGATGCCAAGTCTTGTATATAGATGGTTGCCTTTGTGGGAATTCTCACTAATTAATACTCCCTAGGGTTAGGAGTCGGAGAAGGCAATGGCACCCCACTCCAGTACTCTTGCCTGGAAAAATCCCATGGATGGAGGAACCTGGTAGGCTGCAGTCCATGGGGTCGCTAAGAGTCGGACATGACTGAACAACTTCACTTTCATGCATTGGAGAAGGAAATGGCAACCCACTCCAGTGTTCTTGCCTGGAGAATCCTAGGGACAGGGAAGCCTGGTGGGCTGCCATCTATGGGGCTGCACAGGGTCTGACACAACTGAAGTGACTTAGCAGCAGCAGCAGCAGGGTTAGGAGTTCTCTGGTAGTCTAGGGTCTTGGCATCAGCACTCCCACTGCAAAGGCTCAGGGTTTGATCTTGAGTTTTGCATAGTTCTATACATTCTTTTCCAGTGGTCAGGTACTCCTGCCTGCTCTCAGCTGGTGTTCTGCAAGATCTTCTGTGTCTGAAGGTGTATTCCTGATGTATCCATGGAGAGAGATATACTCCATGTTCACCCACTCCTCCACCATCTTGTTCTCCCATTATTTCTCTTTTCTTCCTTTGATAGCTGTATGGTATTTGAAGTTATGATATAGCAAGTCAAGGTACTAATTTCCTGTTGCTGCTGTAACAAATTGCCATAAATGTTATGCCTTAAGATAGTATACATATATGCTTAAAATTTAGAGATCAAAATTTTGAAGTGAGTCTTGGCGCACTAAAATAAAGGTGTCAACAGGGCTGATTCCGTCTGTAGGTTTCACAAAAGAATCCATTTCTTACCTCTTCCAGTTCTAGAGGCTTCCAGTATTTCTTGGTTTACAGCCACCTCATTCCAATCTTTGCTTCCATCATCACATTGCCTTTTCTCTCTGACCTCTTTCCTCTCTTTTGTAAAAACTCTTGTGATTACATTGGGTCCACCTCGATAATCTGGAATCACCTTATCTTAAAATCATTGTTAATCATATCTGCAAATTCCCTTTTGCCATGTAAGGTTAGCATTCAGGGGATTAGGACATAAACCTCTTTGGTGAATCATAATTCAGCCTACCATGGTATATAGTATGTATTTATAAAATAATTCAGCTTAATTCATATTTGGAGTTAGGTAAGTACATGCCACACCAACCAACCAACCAGACAACTAATCATCTCTTGTTGATACCATTTATCTCTTGCTTACTTTCACTGTCTTATCACCTGAATACCTAGCAGTTAAGAGAAGACGTGAACTTAAGAGGTCAGTTTCCAGCACAGAATCTGATGTTGATTCATGATATCTGCTCAAGTAAGTGCTTTTGACTCCATTGGAAAGGAGGAAAGTTGAGCATAACCTGGTATCTGGCATCTTCCTGAGAGGCATCATGACCTCTGAGTAATAATGTGGATCAGCTCTAAACAGGGTAAAACCACGGGCAAGTGACATCCAAGTCGTAGCTGTGGGGTTACTCAGAATAATAGATATAATATTTAGAGAGATCAACTTTTTTGATAGTTTAAAAAATACTATTAGACTCTTTATTCTAAAAAAACTGTAGACTCCCATGCAGTTCTATGAAATAAAAGAACCTGTGTGCCTTTTACCCAATTTCTCCCAATAGTAACATTTTACAGAACAATAGTACAACCAGCATATTGATACCGATACAGTTAAGATAGGAGACATTTCCATCACCCTCAGAATCCTTCCTGTTGCCCTTTTGATGCCACATCCTTAATCCCTGGCAAATGGTAGTATGTTCTCCTTTGCTGGAAGCCTGTCATTTTAACAGTGCTACACAAATGGAATCATATAGAAGGTAACCTTTCGGAACTGACTTTCTTCTCACAGCTTAATTCTCTGGAGATTGATCTAGGTTGTTCTATATATTAAAATTTTGTTCCTTTTGATTGCTGAGGAGTATCCTCTAGTATGAAGTTTCCAAATTTGGCTTGGTTAACCATTCATCTGTTGATATCTTGGTTGTTTCCATTTGAGGACTGTTACAAATGGAGGTCATAGGCACTGAACACTTGTGTACAACCTTGTGTGTAAATTTAAGTTGTCACTTAAATTCAGGAGTGCAGTTATTGAATTGTTTAGTAGTTGCACATTTAGTTTTTTAAGAAACTGCCAAGTTAGTTTCCAGAGTAGTTGCACCATTTTTTGTTCCCACAAGGAAGGTGTGAGTAATCTTGTTTATTGCTACTATTTGGTGTTCTGATAGGTGTGCAGTGATATCTCATGGTTTTCATCTGAATTTCCTTAATGGTTAGTGATGGTGAGCATCTTTAAATATGCTTCTTTTAGCAGCTGTCTTCAGAGCATGGTTGGTGTCACTATGAGGTGGACATGACAGATAAGAGAGCTAGGCTCAGGCCCCCCTCCTCTGCTTCTGCCAAAGCGGCTCCATTTTTTTAAAAACTCATTTTACTTATTGGGCTTTTAAGCAAGATTTTATTTAAATAAGGTTTCCTTTGTTAAAGAAAAAAAGTGTGAAATCAACTTACTTCATCAATTTTACTGATTATTTTGTAAAAAATAACTTGACTTCCCACTATCCTAGACAAAAATTAAATTCAGAATTAGAAATAAATTTGTTCAAATACATAAAATATATTCAGAAGCCAACCATTTAAGCCAATATGTGCTCTTTTTGAACTTTCTAGTGAATCATTGCAAGCTGAACCTAATTTAAAAAAGGCTAAAATATCTCTCATTAATAGTTTGGAAGACAATTTCCTTTCCTGCAGGACCAGCACATTAATTATCTTTCTACGTGTCAGGCAGGAAGGGCACTAGTATGGAAGAATGAAAAGTGAAGTCTCTCATAGTTTGGTGGTAATATCTTAGATAAAATATACTTATAACACCTAACAATGATGGCAAATGCATGCAAAATGCTTGCATGAGGTCTGATTTTGTGATTCTATAGATTTGTTCTTAGAAAATAAAACATCCCAGGGGGTGTGAATGATGCTCACTGTATTCTCCTGGAGGAAAGTTTCTCTGGACATAGTATATTTTGGCCTTACTTTGCATATTCAGGTCCTCTTGCTTTTTCCTCAAGGGGAGATCTCTTTTGAGCAAGGCCGAAACACTTGCCATGTTCAAACAAACAGAAAGAACAACAGCAGCGCTCTCCCTGCCCCGCTTTTCCTAGAAATTTCACAGCCCTGTGGCAGGAGTGTCAGAGTTGGCCTTCGGGGAGGGAGGCACAAGAGGGCATTATGTAGCCGGCTGATGATAATTGGCGGGAACTCGACTGGCCTCAGTGAGGCCATGTGAGGTGACGGGCTGCACTGGACGGAGGCCAGAATGAGCTGCATCCTCCTGGAGGACGGAGAGACAGAGGTCACTCCATCCCCACTCCTGGGGAGCAGCACGACCTCCCCAGCCTCTGTGGGAGGCAACTGAGTCTCTTGGCTGCCTGTCCACGTGCATGTGAATGGCTCTCTGGAGGAGCAGGAACTGGCCACAGTGGAGCATTTTTCTCTCATGTCATCATCCACCCTGATCCTTCTGCTGGGAAATCTGTGAAAAGTCAAGGATAGGCCTGGTGAAAAGAAAATTGAAACAAAACACATTCATGCATCTTTCTTCTGCACACGTACCTTCCCCAAATACTGAGGTCCCCATGGCTCTATTTGAGGGTTGCATACATGGTGGTCAGAGGGCTCTCTGGAGAAGGCCCATGCTGTTGGCTTGGTTTTCCTGTCTCTGTGTGTGGTAGAAGGAATTAGTTGAGGGGTGGGAATACTCTCTCTTGGAATAATGTTTTATGATCCCATTGGACCTTGCATTCTCTAGCACAAGTTAAATGTTGAGTGCTTGCATCAAGGTAGAACAGAGGCCTGTTGGCTACTACACTTTGGGGAAAAATTGCAACCTCAGCTCATGCCTCACTGAATTCTCCTGCCCAGGCCTAGTCAGAACCCCAGCAAAACTGGAAGGTGGAAACAGGGTGCTGGCCAATTCCACCTTTCCCGTGAAAAAGTTAATGGTGTTCCCACAAAACTGACTTTAGCACCAGCCAGAGAACCCAGGACTGGCAAAGCATTCATTCTTTTTCCTAGAGAAAGTAGAAGGCCCTAGTGCCTAAGAAAATGTGAGACTTGAGCCCATCCCCAAGTAACTATGGAATCAAGGCAGTTACAGTACCTGCCTGGTCCTAGCCTTTCCAAGTAAATGTGGTTGTAAGTTTTAGCATAAGAACATTGTTATTCTTAAGTAGTACACTATCAATTTATGTCTTGGTTTCAAAATAATCTACATGTATCAATAGTCAGAAGTGAGATACTTTAAAAAGAATGATTGAAAACTGAGAATGAGCTTTTATAAATATTATCTCATTTAATCTTCATAACCATCTGTCAGGAAGGTACTATTACAAGCTTTCCAGTTTACATACGTGGGAACTGAGGGCTGTTAGGCTTGAATGATTTTTCCCAGAGTCGCAGACAGCAAGATGAAGTGATGGAAACTGAATAGGGACTTGGCTCCAGCGGGCTCAAGTTTAACCTTTCAGTAACACCACCAAGAAGCATGCCGGGAAGGGTTACAAGGGCTCATGGGAGAGACACCAACAGACTAGGGGATGAGCGTGGGGGCTGAGACTGGGAGAATTCTCCTGGGACTCAGCACCTTGCTCAGTCCTGAAGGATGGAAAGAAGCTAGAAAGGCAAGAAGGGTCAGAGGTGGGACGTATGATTAACCAGAAAGAGGAAGGGGATGTTCAAGTGCTCAAAGGCCAGGGGGATCACACCCAGGCATAGGAATGCAGAGTGGTACTGTACACTCGGATCCTTGAATTCTGGTTGGACTGAGTGAGGGGGTAAGGTGGTGGGCAGAAGTCAAGATGAGAATTAAAACAGGAGAGCTTTCTAATGCATGCCAGAGAGCGTTTCATTTTGAAGATTAAGGGTAGCCAGTAAAGGATTTTAAGCAAAGGTCAGGGTAGTAAGCTTTGCATTTCAGAAAGACCACTGTTTGTTTAGGGAGTCTGCAGGCCCAGGGTGTGGCGGCAGGGTCAAATGTGAGTCATAGGACTAGTTAGGTGGAAAGTCAAAGTGTTAGTCACTCGATCACGTCAGACTTTTTGTGAGCCCATGTACTGCAGCCCACCAGGCTCCTCTGTCCATGGAATGCTCCAGGCAAGAATACTGGAATGGGTAGCCATTCCCTTCTCCAAGGGATCTTCCCAATCCAAAGATCGAATCTGGGTCTCCTGCGTTGCCGGTGAATTCTTTATCATCTGAGCCACAAGACTAGGTAGGAGACAGTGCTTGATAATCCGGTAAGAAACGAAGGCACAGATGAAGAGTGGCCAATGCGGGTGGAGAGGAGGGATGGACTTGAGAGCTGTTACAGTGAGTGGAAGGACTGACTGACTGGGGAGAGCGAAGGACAGGGAGTGTAGGGAGTGTTCGTGGTGCAATTACACTTACACGTCTCATTATGATGTGGGGTGGGGGGGGAGCAGGGCTGGGAAGGAGTTGGAGAAGGGTAATGAGACTGACTTAGAACATCACAGAGTTTGAAGTAACAATGGGACATCCAGATAAACATTTCAGTAGGGAGGGAGGATTGGCTAAATGAGTCTGTGGCTCTAGAGAGGCTTGGGATGGGGAAATGGGTTTTATATTTTAGTCCCCCTGTGGTATTTGAGGCTCTGGGGTCATGCCAGTTTTTCTCTCTTGATCCAAATTCACTCTCTTCACTCATTTTCAGATGCTGAAGTTGGGACTCTGCAAACCACGTTTCTGCTTTGCCAGTTGCCTTTTCTGCAGGCTTTGCCGCCAGAGGGCAGCTGTGGGGCTGAGGTTGGAGAGCTGAGGCTCCCTTCTCCACTCCAGCAGCTGCAGTTCATGCCAGTAGTTGTCAGGGCCAGTGTACAGTTTTTCTAACACTTGCGGAACCAGCTTCCTGTTGCTCGCCTATGAGGCATTCCAGCCCCCAGCTGTGACCCCTTCCCCATGGTCCAAGTCCCACCTCATGGGGCCTCTTCTCTAAATGCTACCTCTTCCTTTTGTTCTTTCAGTCCTAGAGGTAGAATTTCTTCCTGCTATACCTTAGAGCTCTCTTTTCACCCTTTCACTTAACAAGTTAACGACTTTATGCCTAGTTAACAATTCTATCTATTAATGTATCTTAGTTAAAGTAACCAATGTGGTTCTCTCTCCTCACTGGGCCCTAACTTTGTAGGTGAATATGGGGAAACCCTAGGAAAGTGTGGAGGGTAATGAAGAGAGCTTTGCAAAGGACCCTGGGGCCACCTATATTTAAGGGCTGCCAGCCCTTAAGGAGTGGACCAAGGAGATGCTGGAGAATCCAGAAGATTCTGTGTCTAATGGGAAAAAATCAACCAAGGAAAGAGAGAACATTCAGACTAGAGAGAGAATTATTAATGGGGCAAGGTTCCTGAGAAGGTGGAGGGAGTAGGCTTTTTTCCTGGAAAGGAAAGGAAAGGAAAGGAATGAAGGCGGGTGGAGGGCAGATGGGGAGGTCATGGACTGAGAGTGCAGGATGTGGAGAGGTGGTTTGCAATAGCCTCTGAAGAAGATGGAAGAGAGGGCCAGGGGTTTCCTGGGGGACAGCGCTGAGGGTCGGTGGGAGGGGGCAGTCAGAGAACAGGAAGTTGACATGATTCTAATCCATATCACTCTGTGTGTGTGTGTGTGCGCGCGTGTGCATGCTATTAGGACATAGCAGCCTTTTGTAGGGTGTTGACAGTGAGATTAACTCAAGGGAAGGAGTTTGTGCCAGGTGCTCAAGAGATGTGGGTATGACCATGAGGGGGATTACGTGAAGGACCCTGGGCCGGGGCTGGCTAGAAAACGAAGTGAAGCTTGTGGGGGCTGATGTACAAAACCACACAACTCTGTTTGAGCTTGTGAGCGTGTGCATAGGGTTGAACTCTCTTTAAAGCCATAAAAGGAAAAGTTTCCAAATATACTCTGGCCAGGCAGAAGAAAATCCCCCACAGAGACGGGACACTAGTTTTTAATAAAACGTGGTGGTTCATTTTTAGTTCCAACCTAATTTACAAATTACCCAAGTCAAACAGCTTATAAATCTGTATATTTAAAGTCCTTATTTATTTAGGAAAGGAGCTGTTTTTGAGAAGTAGTGTAATAAAAAGCTTAGAAAACTTTAGAACACCTCAAATATGAAGAACCAGGGATATTGTTGGAATGAACACTACTTTTTCTTTCACTATTTAAACTTTCTTGTGGCTGAGATCAAGTCTGATAAGCACTTTAACTTGGGCAAATAACGACAGTAATAAAATACTATGTCACTGCAAAATATACTAAATGCCTGGGCTTCTGAACTTTTCCAATAATTTTCTTGTAAATGCATTTGTATGGGGATAGTTTCCCCCTAGGATAGACTATAATTTAAAAAGCTTGAATTCACTACAGCCCAATAAATTACTATTTCCCCTTAATGTTGGCAACTAGTGATTTATTTTAGTCAAATTGCAGACCTCACTAGGCATGCTTTACTGTATATGTACTTCCCTAGGGAAGTACATATAAAAGGAAGACTTTTTAATGTATTATTTGGAGGAAGCATAAAAGCTATTAAATTCATAAATTAATTTGCACATGAATTCCTAGTTTGCTCTGATTTGTAGAATTTTTGTACAAAATGGCTGTTATACTTGCATTATCCACAAGCAACTAACATATACAACTATTAGTAACTCTTACATTCTGAGAATAACTTTATTGTTGCTAAATATTTTCAAATGTGTCTTTTTCACTTTTGCAATCCTGATTATGGAAAGCTATTTATATAATTTATATCTGAGACTCACTTTTTCATTGACACAAAATCTATTTTAATGCTTCTCTTATCACAGGTTTATCTAAGAAGGGCATAGGAAAAATATTTAAGCTGAAATAGGTGTAATTTTCTTTCATTCAGTCATAGAGGCGTTTGAGAATAAAACGTATCCAGAAAAATGTATGAAAAGGTGAATGTAGTATAAAATGATGGAATACTAAATGGTTTAGGGTAGTGGGGATCCAATGCCATGAAGCACAGCTATGCCATCACCTAGAGAGTATGAGCATTATTGCATTGGGGACCACGGTGGTGAGCAGTGTAGGGATCTTCACACACCTGACAGAAAATAAATTACTTACTAGAAAAAACATGAGGTAGACCAATATATGTTCAACTTATAGCTCAGCCACTAACTAGCTTTTGACTTTGGTCAGCTCTAACTTAGTCACCATTTGTTTATCTGAAAATTGGAGACAAAGGATCTCACAAGGATCTCTCAAGGTCCTTGTGAAAATCCATTGTGATTACAGGTGTTGAGTGCTGGCACCTGGAAAACTTTAGGGCACAGTAGCCTCCTGTCTTTCTGGATCCTACCCTCCTCTAGCCTCAGGTTCTGACCAAATGAATCTGGGGAGACATGGAGTAAGATTTTGCTAGAAATTAAAAGGCAAATGTCACTAACAGACCATCATCCTTTGACTGACTGCAAACTTTCAAATGTGGAACTATTTATATTTTGAAGACCTGATGCAAAATGTGTGATGGAGAAAAGTTTGTTCTAGAAATTGTCTCCTTAAAAGGGACAGTGGATGGCACTATCGATTCTTCCACCGGTGCCTTGTCATAGAAGCCCCCCAAGAATCGTCACTCTAATTTGGAAGCATGACTGAAAATGCAGACTTAAAATGCAGTTGGAATAATCAGGAAAGTTGGACCGGACAACCTGGTTAGTTGAGGCATAGAGGAGAAAATCTCTTGTCAAAAATAGCTTGGCTTAATGTCTCCTTTGTTACCATATCCTTTCCAAGGACTAGCAGTGTGATTATTTCATTTGACTGTTTCTCAGAACCATCAAAAAATCAATCCCAATTGCACCATTGGTTGACCTTCTCCACAGCAGCTGTTCATTCTTCTGTTTCTCATCAATTTGAGTCTTTGCAGAACTTGACAGCTGAAAAGGATTTTCCTGTTGGTAACCTCCTTAAGCATGTGAGACAGGTTTCATGCATCTCTCCTCAGTTCTTGTCCTTCTCTTCTTGATGGCAGTTTCAACCCTCCCGTGAAGGTCTGTCACCCACAGTGCTCCCCACATTCTTGGCAGGTATTGACACCTCCAGAATCTCTCGCCTGGACCCTTTCATGACCAGTCCCCATTTCCACTTGTCTGCTCAACACCTTCACACTCATGTCTCACAGGTACCTCGAACTCCTCTGAGCCAAAGCTGAACTTATCTTTTCTCTTAACCATTGTTCCTTGTTAATGACATCACTATTCTCTTGGGTATAGGCTTAAAAGCTTCAGCTTCTCTTTTGCCTTCAAAATTTAAGCAGTCTCTGTTGTCTATATAGTCTGCCTTTATAGAGAGACTTTCAAATAGACTTCTCACTTAAATGTTTATGCTTTCTGCTTTATCTCAGACCCTTATTACCTTCTCTCAGGACTCCTGCAATAAGACTCCTGAAGAGCAGCCCAACTTTATCCCATTCTACAGGCTCTTGCCAACACTCAGCTCTGATGTTGGTGCTCCCCTACACCAGCGTCTTTGTGATTCCTTACTGCTTAGGGATCTAACATTCAACTTCTCATTGCCCACATGAAATCTCTATGCATTATGAGTCCAACTTACTTTCTGCTCCCTTATCTCTACTTGTATTCCAACCAAACCACTTGTAACCAGCTTTTTATTGACTACTTACTATGTTTTAGATAAAATAATAAACATTTTAAAATACTTCATTTAATCCATGTGCCATATAATGATAATATTTTGTCCATATTACAAATGAGGAAATTGAGATTGCCTAAAGTGTTGTGGTTAGTAAGGAGCATTGAGAAAATTTAAATCTGAAATCCCCAAATAGACCCTATCCTTTCTTATCTGCCTTTCTATAAGTCAGAGGTGAGTTATTACTCAGTTCTTGTCTTGGTCAGAGAATTATGTAGTGATATTGGTAACAAAGTGAATTCTTTCCTGTGTGCATGGACACAACATTAACCAGTATCTTCCCCTCTGTTCATTAGTTGTGAAATCTGAGGGTGTTCAACATGGGAAAGTACTCAAAATGATAGAACCTAGCAATTTGACTCCATCAAATATGTATGAAAACACATGTTCATACAAAACCTTGTGCAGTATTATTCATAACGGCCAAAATGTGGAAACAGTTCAATGTCCATCAACCAATGAATGGATAAACAAAATAGGTATATAAATACCTATCCAATTGAGTTACTCAGAAATAGAAAGGAATGAAATTCTGATGCATGGATGGACTCTGAAAATATGCTAAGTAAAAGAATCCAGTTATAGAAGACTGTATATTGTATAATTCCATTTACAGAAAATGTCAAGAACGGGCAAATCCATAAACACAGAGTTGATTAGTGGTTGCCTAGGGCTGGAGGGGAGAGAATGAGGGGAAACAGGGTGTGACAGTTAAAGGGTGTGGGCTTTCTTTTTGGAGTAATGAAAATATTCTAAAATTGATTGTGGTGATGGTTAGACAATCTAGTAAATATACTAAAAACCATTGAATTGTACACTTCAACTGAGTGAATTATGTTGTGTGAATTACATTTCAATAATGCTATTATTTTAAAAGGCTGCTAAATGATAAAGGATTATTATGGAATTAAGAGATATGATAGTCAATTTTTAACATAAGGTATTAAAAATTCTGTATGGAAAAGAAATTCAACACTTGAATAGGCAACTACCAAACTTTCTTATTCTTGAAATAGATTATAGGGAAGCAGAAGAGATGAAAGAAAAAAGGTTTTTGGTTCTTTGCACAGAGCCCTAGGATATTTTACTTTGAGCAAAGATTATGCTTTGGTTTAGATTAGACAGGAAATACATTTTCAAAAATACTTTTTACTCTTCTATACTTGAAAAGGCAAAAATGAATATTTTACCATTTGGATAATGATGAACTTTTATTTTTAGCTTTGGTATTTTAATTTTAAAAGGCGCTTAACACAAATGAGCATTTTTACCCAGCTAGATATATGTGTTTTAACACAGTTTTTAACTTATCTAAGAATATTTAACAACTGAGCTATACATGGAAGCTATTAAAAAGAAAAAAAAAAAAAAACAGCTGTGGTGTTAATGACTATTGCGTACTCCCAGCCAACTGAGATTTGACAGAACATTGGACTCCAGAAGCCCTATAAGTGAATAACATGGGAAATAGTTATAAATAGGAAGAGTATCAGATATTTGCCAAAACACACAGATTCTGGTGTGACCACACAGAAAGGAGTAGGAACAGCATCAGAGTTTCTGACAAGCTGACTGAACCTTGGACACACAGACAGCAATAAAGATATTATGTTCTCCTGAGCAGATGTTAGAGGCTAGCTCAGCCCTCATCTCTTACTTGGCTCCTTTCCCGCTCCCCAGAAGGGAAAGCCAAGCGTGGGAAGATGAAATGGAAGACCTGGGTTCTGATGCTGGCCTCCCTGTATTCTTAAAAGCCCATGCACTAGAGCTGGAATGGCAGGGACCATTCACATGCTGCAGACACGCTGAAAGAGTCTGGGGAGCCTGGAGGACCCCTGACCAACGTGCACAATGCCAAGTGGTTTTGTCCTGCCCGCCATCCTGACGATGGTGCCTGTGGCCCTTTGAGTTTCTCCCAACAATCTTATTTATACTCCAGCCCCGCTGAGGTTCTCATCATTTCCAAACACACTTGATCTGATACTGCTGCGTCTGGGCACATACCATTCCATTTAGTCAGAATTTCCCTCTTCTTCATCTGCAAACCTCCTACTCATCCTTTCAAACTCACCTTTTCTGTGGGGCCTCCTCAGCTCCCTCAAGCAAAATTCGTCATCTTCACCTCTGTCCTCCCAAAGCTCGCTCCATCACAGCCCTTAGACCAAGCAGCATTCTCCCTCCCCAGACAGTCAGTGTCTCAATTACCAGGGTTACATCTATATTTTACAGTATTTATCACTTCGCGTGTCTGGCATATAGTTAGTACTTAATAAATGTTTGTTGAATTCCACTAGATTGAGACTCTGATATGCAGTCTGAGACTAGAGATGAGTAAACCAGTTGCCTGGCTCAGAAGTGTGTGTTTAATGTTGAGAGATTACTAAACTGAATAGCCAGAGCCAGAGGACCAGCTGCCTCTCATGGGAATATTCTGGGTATCAAGAGGAGAGAGAGTTGTTCAAATCATAGTATAGCGAGCATTTCAGTTTGCCGGGATTGCCACAACCAAGTACTACAGACCTCAGTCACTTAAACAACAGAACATGTTTTTTCTTCTGATTTTAGAGGTCAGGAGTCTGAGACCCCAGCATCTACAGGGTTCATTTCATTCTGAGGCCTCTTCTAGGCAGCTGTCTTCTCTCCCCATCCTCACAGGGCCTTTCCTCCATGTGCACCTGGGTCCTCATTGCCTCTTCTTACCAATCATATTGGATTAGAGCCCACCCTAGTGACTTCATCCAACCCCAGTTACCTCTTACCCTTTAAAGATCATATTTCCAAAGACAGTCATACTCTGAGGTGCCAGGGATGGGGTCTCCTACATACAAATTTTGTTGTTGTTCAGTCCGCCAGTTGTATCTGAATCTTTGCGACCCCATGGAATGCAGCATGCCAGGCTTCCCTGTCCTTCACCATCTCCCGGAGCTTGCTCAAACTCATGTCCATTGAGTTGTGATGCCATCCAACCATCTCATCCTTTGTCATCCCCTTGTCCTCCTGTCTTCAATCTTTCCTAGAGCAGGGGCTTTTCCAATGAGTCGGTTCTTTGCATCAGGTGGCCAAAGTATTGGAGCTTCAGCATCAGTCCTTCCAATGATTATTCCAGTGATTTCCTTTAGGATTGACTGGTTTGATCTCCTTGCTGTCCAAGGGACTCCCGTGAATTTTAAAGGATGCAATTCAGCCCACAGATGTGGGTAACCACCTACTTTGCCTGAGGTTAAGGCTTGCCTGTACTTCAGATCTACAAACTCTTTTTATCTGCCTTGAACTTGAATTCAGATCTAAGCAGTGTTGACAGAGACCCTTCAAGCACACATTGAGATGGTAATTGGAAGTGGCAAATGGGAAGCCTGGATGCTAATGCAGATTTTCTCCTCAGTGTTGTCCAGGCTGAGGCGCTTTGCCTTAGAGCCCTTTCCTGGGATGGCGGGAGGTACCTGGGCTCTGACTCTGTTACAGCCTTTATTTCACAAGCTGCTTTTATGCCACAGAGGGTTGTGCCATCACAAGTGTTTGCCAGCATTTGCTCTCATTTCTTTCTGGTGAGCACTACTCTGCACCAAACCAGCTTAGTGCTCATGCATGAGGCTAGAGGAGGAAAGATGACCTGATAAGCTACCACTGTAATAGTTAGAGACACCGAGGCCTGGGGGTGGATGGAAAGCTAGGTAAGTTGGAGGAGCACCTCATTCAAGGATAGGCGCCTCTTTTACTGTAGGACAGGGGTCCCCAATCCCCAGGCCACAGACTGCACCACGTAGCAGGAGGTAAGTGGCAGGCGAGCCAGCGAAGCTTCCTCCGTGTCTGCAGCTGCCCTGCATCACTTACGTTACCAGCTGGGCTGCGCCTCCTGTGAGTTCAGCGGCAGCAGCGTGGGTGCAACGCACTTGAATCATCCCCAAGCCCTCTACCCCCGCCCTCCACCTTTGGTCAATGGAAACATTGCCTTCCGTGAAACTGGTCCCTGGTACCAAAAACATTGGGGCCCTCTGATACAAAGCAAAAGAATCATTATAATATTGTGAAGCTGCTCAGAATGGATTCCTCTCGGAAAGAGCAATACTGGAGTGATTTCCTGAGATAAGTTTGTGTTTATACGGTTGGCCCTCCAAAGATGATCTCCCCCTCCTTTAGTTAAATATTTCTCTAAGTGAGGTGCCAGGCCACTGATGGTAGACTCACATGGGGATCGTAACAAAACAGTTTCCTCTGTACCTCATGATGACTGAATTGGGATCTCTGGGTGGATGTAGGAAATTCTAATTCTGCCAGTGTTATTCTTACCCAAACACGTGTGAACCACTGATTAACTGCCTGGAAAAGTAGGAGAGCCACTGCCAGGCGAGCGGTTCTGCTTGGATTGTGGCCTTATGATCCATTCAGCCTTCCTGTGGGTGTGGTTCACAGAGAGACTCGGACTGACAGCCACAAAGTCCAGGTACCAAGGCCCCAGCTCCTGAATCACACTCTGGGTCTCTGCCCACAGCTCCAATTGATCTCTCTTCCTTATCCCCTTATTCTTTGAAGTCACAGGTTGGATCATCCCTCATGTAAAAAAAGAAAAGTGCCTGAAAGTTTCCTAATCCTGAAATGACTCAATATTGGTGGTGGCGCAGTTAGTAGAAGGGAACTATCACACCCAGCCTCTGGGAACGTTAACTGGTACGATTTCTTCCAGAGGACATTTTGGCAGTGTGCAGTGAGAAACTCTGAATTCTATTTCCAGAAATGAATCCCAAGGGCAAATGGAGAGATTCTGTCAAAGACTATATACAAGAATATTCATCAGAGCCTTATTTGTGATGGTGACACATATTCAACAGATAGGAAACTTGTCAAAAAACTTATCATAAAATCAAAATATTAAGTAATCATTTAAAATTCTATTGTCACAAAATGCCTAACAGGTTGGAAAATACATTTGACTAAGTTTTTTTAAAGTAAGGCAAAAATCTCTCCACATATATAATTTCAATTCTCCCACCCCCTGCCACACACACACACAATTGTCTAGCTGCATCTGAAAAGAAATATACATAGTTGTTAAAAATGATTATTAGGGGCTTTCACAGGTAAATAAGAGGGCAGGAACCCTGAGGATTCCATCACCCAAGTATTCTATAAACTTACATTAATCTATTGCTGTCATCTGCACTTGAGCTGAGAGCAGTGAACTGGAGTGAACAGAAACTTGGATTTGGGGCGGAGGTGAAAATAGGCAGTCGAAAAGCAAAACACTTAGGGCAACAGCTCTCAAACCTCAGTGTGTGAAATGATCACCTGGGGAGCCGGTTAAAATGCAGAGTCCTTCTAGAAATTCACCACTCATAGAAATTTCTATGTAAGAGATAGGGCTTAGTAATTTTCATTTTAATAAGCCCCTGGTGTAATTTTGCTGCAGGTGACCTGAGGGTAGTAGCACCTGGAGGAAGTATAAGCCAAGGGCTTATACTGTTGACAGAGAGGGCCCCAGAGGAGATCTAGGGAAGCAAAGGGTGCTGGGAAGCTAGGGTGAGGGGTAAAGAAAGAGGTATCAGATTTCAGCAAGTTCCTTTCTGTACCATATGAACCAGGACTATTTACTGTAGTGTCAGGAATTTTAGAATAGTCTGAAAGCCCTTTGTAGGATAACTTTTAGGATACAGTTATCATTTTAAATATGATTTCCAATGGAAAATATGTTTCAAGTTTTAAAAACAAACTTCCACCTGAACTTTTGGAATTCAATTTGTTCCTGTCCTGAGGACTATCTATTCCAACCACCATTGCCATAAACCTCCCAACCCTGATATAGCTCTTTAGATGCCCTTCAATTGTTCACATTGCTTTTTAGCTCATTTATAAAAATAGAAAAGAGGAGAAATCTATTTTTGACCAAAAAAAAAAAAAAAAAACCCAACCAGATATTCACTGTTAAACATAAGATTACTTTTCTTCTCAAGCTAAAAAACTGAGTTAGGTTTGCACCTCTGTTTTTCTTTTTTCACAAGGAACTTTAGATTTTTGCCTTTTTGGAAAATAATAGTATGAGGAATAGGGAGGAATGTAGCCTAAAAATTCTGATCAACTTCTTTAGATTTGGTCTTGAATTTGGAAGGGTCCCTTAAAATTTTATAAATTTCAGATTCAATAGCTCTAAAGAAGAAATTATTGAGCAAATCTCTTTTGACAGGCATGGAGTAGGAAATAAGAAAAACTGCCAGCATTGAATGTGTATACAAAGAACGTGCTGTCGTACAGTTTGCTGGTTATAAAAGTTGTTTAAAGGAAAGTTCAGACGTGATTTGGAAGCAAGTTTGAAAGTGTTGGCAGCTGGGTGCGTTGGGGCGGCAGTTGTTCCTGTCTGTCTTGACTGTGTACAGATGATGGTGAGATTAAAGGGGCTCCTAAGGTGCCACCCTCTCCTCATATTTTAATTCATTTGTAAAATGTGCTCTGTTCAGTTGCTCAGTCCTGTTTTGGTCTTTTCGGCCCCATGAACTGTAGCCCACCAGCTCCTCTGCCCATGGAGTTTCCCAGGCAAGAATACTGGAGTGAGTTGCTATTTCCTACTCCAGGGGATCTTTGTCACCCAGGGATAGACCCCTAGTATCCTGCATTGGGGTAGATCTTTTATCACTTGCGCCACCTGGGAAGCCCCCATTTGCAAAATAAAAATTATAGGCCCCAAGAACTGAGCTAGATCGTCACAGTTTAAACCACCAAGGACAAAGGGTGCTTAGACGAGACTTTGCAAACTTTAAAAGCAAAATGTTTGGTTCAAACAGTCCTTTTGCTAAAGCAGAAGCTGAGTCTGGCCCCTCAGTCCTTTGAACACCCCAGATCAGACATTTGTAGGATTCTTCAGTTCCAGCAGCAGAATCTGACTCTGGCCCATTCTCAGAATTGCTGGGAAAGCTGAAGATCAGCTCAGCTTCAGAAAGGACTGGAAGCTCCTGAGTTCTGAACAGCAAGAGCTAATGGCAGTCTCTCCAGGGCCCATCGCTGGAACCAGGTTTGGCATTCCTCAGCTCGACGTGCCTTGCTTGGGTCTCATGTCCGTTCTTTGATTTAGGAATGTGGGAACCTTCTGATTGACCCCACACTGATGGAAGAGGATGGTTAGCAGAAGAAAGAGGAGTTAATAGTAGGAAACTGAAACTTGTGTGTCCACTATAGTAGTCCTTTGGTGTCTCCTCCAGCCTCCAGGTTCTAGGATTACTGTTCCACCATCAGAAAATTCCCACTTGCAACAGTGAGTCAAAATGGCCTCAAGCTCTGTTCTAGTTTCAATTTTTAATCTCAGAGAATAGCAGCATCAACATAGAAGTGAAAAAAAGTATTAGGTGGGCAATTCAGTGTCTTTTGCAAATTTTTAAGAATGAATATTTGTAAGGTCTCAGACTTTTTGGTCAGATTATGTTGAGTTTTGTGTGCCCTTGGGTAAATTTTCTTACTTTTCCTGAGCCTCAGTTTCCTCCTCTGTGAAATATGAGTCACTGGGTTTTTATTGGGTTGTTTTATGACAAATGCTTATTGTAGTGCCTAGCCTTATTAAATGATACTTACTATTCTAAAATGAAATTTCCTCTGAAATGTTGATCATGCAAACTTATACAGCCATATTTTAATGAATTCATTTTCATAAATTCATTAAAACTTGGAGATAGGGTAAACAGATAGTTCTTGATTCTCAACAACCAAGCCCAAAGGCTCTAAGGAAATGAATGGTAGCAATTCACTGATTCACTAAAGCTGCAGATTTGTGGTCTATGAGCACAGACACGCCAGAGGGATTATGTCCAGGTACACAGCTGGTATTTATATTTGACAGCAACTGAGGCAACATGATGGAAATATTACAAATCCTCACCCCAAAGACTCACCTGGCTTTTCCTGAAAAGGTTTCCTCCCCAGTGCCTTCCACATAATGGCATGGATACCATATTTCTATAGAATATTATAGAATCAAAATCCCGTACATCCTTTGTCCTTTGGCAAATGGGAGAGGTTGCTGTGACTCTTTGAAACATCATTGTGATGACTAAACTACAGATGTGTTCCAGGCCAACACTGCATCTTGGGAGTTACGAAACCACATGCTTCCGGCAGCAGCTCACTAAAGGATTTTAAAACAAAGAGGGGCTGAAGTCTGGGGAGAGAATTCCACTCACTTAGTTCATCACAAGCACCTTATTAGGAATGGGAAATGGGGAAAGGAACTGCTTCTAATGCAGATTTACAAATTATCCTGGTGTGACCAGAATTATGTCAGAGAAAGAGAGAGGGATTCCGGCCCCTCCACTGAACACACTTCCTTCCCGTGGAGAGTGTGAGTTGGAAAGTTTCCCCTTCCCTCTCACAGATGCTCGTGTTCAAAAGCTCAGCGTTAACCCTCCATGCTGCCTTCTTGAGCTCTCAGAAGAAACAGGTGATTCAGCAACTCTAGTCTCCTTGGGGGGCCATGGAAACCCAAGAAATACTAAGACCATGCAGGAATCAGTATAAGATAAAAACTCATTTCTGCAGCTCGCAGGCCCGTGGGGATGGACAGCTTTGTGAACTTTCTGCACACGTGGCCAAACCCCTTGCTCAGCTAGAGGAGATTTCAATCAACAAGCTTATCTGCGCTTAATGGAACCGTGTCCAAATTTGTCACCAGGCCATGTTCGAAGGAACAAGCAATTGATTGAAGTCATTTTGGATGCAGGAAATCCTGTGTTTACTACCTAGGAAATGCTACATAAAGGTTGGGATTTTTTCCCCTTGTAACGCTCTTTCGAACTGAAATTTTGCAGCAGGGCCACCACTGATAAGAAGAACATGGCTTGGGAAATGACCATATGGTGATAGTCAATCATACACAATAGGCCTTACTTCTTTGTCCCCATCCTGGTTCTCAAAGTTGGTTGATACAATTGCTCCCTTCAGGGAGTCCAGTCACTTACGGGTGCGTGTCTTGGGTGCCCATGCCTTCAGGGAGGTGGTACCATCTCCCTGTTGCTGTTCAGTCGCTAAGTCGTGTCCGACTCTTTGCAACCCTATGGACTGCACTCACCAGGCTCCCCTGTCCCTCACCATTTCCTGGAGTTTGCTCACATTCATGTCCATTGAGTTGATGGTGCTATCTAACCATCTCATCCTGAATGTGTCTAAAAGGATGTAGGAGAGAAATGCCTTGAAAATACTGAACTCATCTGTAGAGATAATGATGGAGAGAGACAATGAGAATCACTCAATCTCAGTTAATCCAACTGAATCAGCTAAATGGACACAAAGTAGGTGTTTTCTGAAGTCACCAGGTTATGCAATGATGTCCACACTTGTGACTAAAGAGCTTCCTCTAGTCAAAAGATTAAAGGCTGCAGACAAAATCTGATGGACATTACATAGCACGGCAAAGACATGTGGTCTTATATCTAAAGAAAAAAGATTCCAACAGAAGACAGAGATAGGGCATTCAGAAAAGGGCTGAGTAGATGTACAGTCATCAGAATATATTCAGCACTCCCCAAGAATCCAGTGTCTCCAAGTATTACAGTCTTACCGTCAAGGCTGTAACTAGAGTGGGCAAGAGTTCCTCTTTTAATTAACTTAGCTGTGAGACATTCCTCTAGATTACTAATTTTGTTTTCTTTCTGTTTATTTTGCACTTTTCTCATTGTTTAAACTTTTGGTTAATTTTTAGTCATTCTCTGGCTAAGAAATGAAAACATCAACATACATAGCTTTGCCTTTGAATTTGGGTTTTATTCTATATATTTTAGCTATATTTTTTATTTATTTAATTAATTATTTATTTTTTTAGCTATATTTTTTAGATAACAACGTATATACTCATTACTTTATAGAGTTGCCACATTTAGCAAGTAACATATCAAACTCTGCATTTAAATTTCAATTTCAGATAAACAACAGATAAATTTTTTGGTGTAAATGTGTCTCAAATATTGCATGGGACATACTTACACTAAAAAATTATTATCTGAAATTATAATTTAATTGGGTATCCTGTATTTTATCTGGCAACCCTATTTTTTTTTCCATTTATTTTTATTAGTTGGAGGCTAATTACTTTACAATATTGTGGTGGTTTTTGCCATACATTGCCAAGAATCAGCCATGGATTTACATGTATTCCCCATCGTGATCCCCCCTCCCACTGCCCTCTCCACCCGATCCCTCTGGGTCATCCCAGTGCACCAGGCCCGAGCACTTGTCTCATGCATCCAACCTGGGCTGGTGATCTGTTTCACCCTAGATAATATACATGTTTCGATGCTGTTCTCTCGAAACATCCCACCCTCGCCTTCTCCCACAGAGTCCAAAAGTCTGTTCTGTACATTTGTGTCTCTTTTTCTGTTTTGCATATAGGGTTATCGTTACCATCTTTCTAAATTCCATATATATGCGTTAGTATACTGTATTGGTCTTTATCTTTCTGGCTTACTTCACTCTGTATAATAGGCTCCAGTTTCATCCATCTCATTAGAACTGATTCTAATGTATTCTTTTTAATGGCTGAGTAATATTCCATGGTGTATATGTACCACAGCTTCCTTGTCCATTCGTCTGCTGATGGGCATCTAGGTTGCTTCCATGTCCTGGCTATTATAAACAGTGCTGCGATGAACATTGGGGTATACCTGTCTCTTTCAGATCTGGTTTCCTCGGTGTGTATGCCCAGGAGTGGGATTGCTGGGTCATATGGCAGTTCTATTTCCAGTTTTTTAAGAAATCTCCATACTGTTCTCCATAGCGGCTCTACTAGTTTGCATTCCCACCAACAGTGTAAGAGGGTTCCCTTTTCTCCACACCCTCTCCAGCATTTATTGCTTGTAGACTTTTGGATAGCAGCCATCCTGACTGGCGTGTAATGCTACCTCATTGTGGTTTTGATTTGCGTTTCTCTAATAATGAGTGATGTTGAGCATCTCTTCATGTGTTTGTTAGCCATCTGTATGTCTTCTTTGGAGAAATGTCTGTTTAGTTCTTTGGCCCATTTTTTGATTGGGTCATTTATTTTTCTGGAATTGAGCTTCAGGAGTTGCTTGTGTATTTTTGAGATTAATCCTTTGTTTCTTCATTTGCTATTATTTTCTCCCAATCTGAGGGCTGTCTTTTCACCTTGCTTATAGTTTCCTTTGTTGTGCAAAAGCTTTTAAGTTTCATTAGGTCCCATTTGTTTATTTTTGCTTTTATTTCCAATATTCTGGGAGGTGGGTCATAGAGGATCCTGCTGTGATTCATGGCGGAGAGTGTTTTGCCTATGTTCTCCTCTAGGAGTTTTATAGTTTCTGGTCTTACATTTAGATCTTTAATCCATTTTGAGTTTATTTTTGTGTATGGTGTTAGAAAGTGTTCTAGTTTCATTCTTTTACAAGTGGTTGACCAGTTTTCCCAGCACCACTTGTTAAAGAGGTTGTCTTTTAAAAATATGGAACGCTTCACGAATTTGCGTGTCATCCTTGCACAGGGGCCATGCTAATCTTCTCTGTATTGTTCCAATTTTAGTATATGTGCTGCAGAAGCAAGCACCTGGCAACCCTATTTTAAACAGATCTTAGATGTAGTTTTGGTTAACTTTTGACCCAGTATTTCTTGGAAAATCTTCTTCCCAAATGATGGTGATATTTTTTGTTTAAACTTTTATTATTAAGTTCTGCTCTTTTGGTGCATGTATGGCTTAATTTTAGGAACATAAGCACATAGATGGGTGGGTGTCAACTGGGAGAGATATTACTCCCCAGGGGACCCTTAGCAGTGTCTGGAGACATTTTTGCTTGTCACATCTTGGGAAGGTAGAGGCCAGAGCCACTGCTAAATATCCTACAATGCACACAATAGTCCCTACAGCAAAGACTTATTTTGTAGAAAATGTATTGGTAATTGCCTCATCAGTTGCATTAGTCACATCATCTCTGTTTTTTGCATATTTGATCTATCAAAGAGAATGGTATATTGAAGTCAGTCACTCAGTTTAACACACACCGTGAGATCCTCTAGTATGGCAGACCTTGTTCCAGGTGCTGGGAATCCTCAGTGAACAAAGCAGAGTAACATTGCTGACTTCATGGAGCTTTTATTTTAATGGGTGGGGTTGGAGCAGGAGACGTAATTAAAAAAAATAGTATGTAACATATATGATAAGTGTTATGAAGGAGAGCAGAGAACAGGGATGGTTGCCAGGATATGTGTGGACTGTAATCATAAATTGAGTAGCAAGAAGGTTACATAAGAAGAAAAACCTCAGGAAATCCATGGCGGTCCAGTGGTTAGCACTCCACATCTTTATTGCCTGGGGCCTGGGTTCAATCCCTGGTCAGGGAACTGAGATCCTGCAAGCCATATGATATAGCCAAAAAGAAGATGACAGAGAAAGTGATGTGGTAGCTTAGGGAAGAGTGTTTTAGGCAAAGGAAACAGAAGTGCAAAGACTCTGATGTAGGTCAGCACTTGGTATGATCAAGGAAGAGGAGGAAGCAAAGGGAGAAAAGGAAAGTAACAGGGACAGATGAGGTCAGAGGGGTGATGGAGCTGGGTGGGCATCCAGACCATTTAGGACCAAAGGTACTGTTGTGACAATTGCTACATTTATTCTAAGTGAGATAGCTAGGCAGGGCTTCAGCAGACTGCAGCGATTTTACATACACCTTGAAAACATCACTTTGTCTATTACGTTGGGAATAGATTATGGGGGGAAAAGGCTGAAACAGAGAGACTAGTTAGGAGGCCATTGCCATAGTCCAGAGGAGAGATGACGGTGCTTCGTTGCTGGTGAGGGCGGGTAACAGTGGAAATTGTAAGAACTGATTGAATCCATTAGGCACAAACCAACACACGGCTGGAAGGCACGCAATATGGTACAGCCCCTCTGAGGGGACTTTAACAGTCCTTAATAAAATGACCTAGGTGTTGACTCTTTAGCCTAGTGATCCCACTTCTAGGAGTTTATACTGGAAATAAACCTCCAACAATAATTAATAGAGAAGCACAAGGTTATTTATTGCAATGATATATGTAACTGGAAAATTTTGGAGATTGGTCGAATAAACTATGTTTAATCAGTGGCTTCCCAGGTGGTGCTTAAGAATCGACCTGCCAAGGCAGGAGACATAAAAGATGCGGGTATGGAAAACAGTGTGGAGATTTCTTAAAAAACTGGAAATAGAACTGCCATATGACCCAGCAATCCCACTTCTGGGCATACACACTGAGGAAACCAGATCTGAAAGAGACACATGCACCCCAATGTTCATCGCAGCACTGTTTATAATAGCCAGGACATGGAAGCAACCTAGATGCCCATCAGCAGACGAATGGATAAGGAAGCTGTGGTACATATACACCATGGAATATTACTCAGCCATTAAAAAGAATTCATTTGAACCAGTCCTAATGAGATGGATGAAACTGGAGCCCCTTATACAGAGTGAAGTAAGCCAGAAAGATAAAGAACATTACAGCATACTAACACATATATATGGAATTTAGAAAGATGGTAATGATAGCCCTATATGCAAAACAGAAAAAGAGGCACAGAAATACAGAACAGACTTTTGAACTCTGTGGGAGAATGTGAGGGTGGGATATTTCAAAAGAACAGTATGTATACTATCTATGGTGAAACAGATCACCAGCCCAGGTGGGATGCATGAGACAAATGCTCGGGCCTGGTGCACTGGGAAGACCCAGAGGAATCGGGTGGAGAGGGAGGTGGGAGGGGGGATCGGGATGGGGAATACGTGTAAATCTATGGCTGATTCATATCAATGTATGACAAAAAAAAAAAAAGATGCGGGTTTGATCCCTGGCTCAGGAACATCCCCTGGAGGAGGGCATGGCAACCCACTCCAGTATTACTGCTTGAAGAATCCCATGGACAGAGAGTCTGGGAGGGTACAGTTCATAGAGTCGCTGAGTCAGACATGACTAAAGCAACTTAATACATACACACACACACATTCAGTAGACACAATGGGATACAAGGCAGCTGCAAACATTAATGATGTTGAAGATCTGTGTGAATCAATATGGAGTAATTTCCAGCAGATTTTAAGTGTAAAAGGCTCACTGAAAAAGAGCATACTACCTTTTGTGCAAAAAAGAAGGAAAAATAAGTGAACGCTTACATTTATCATTATAAAAGAAACGTTAAAGTTGAGTACCTCCAACTTTGTTGTTCAGTCGCTCAGTCAAGTCTGACATTTGCAACCCCAAGGACTGCAACATGCCAGGCTTCCCTGTCCTCCACCATCTCCTGGAGTTTGCTCAAACTCATGTCCATTGAGTCAGTGATGCCATCCAACCATCTCATTCAGTGTCATTCTCTTCTCCTCCTGCCTTCAATCTTTCCCAGCACGAGGGTCTTTTCCAATGAGTTGGCTCTTTGCATCAGATGGCCAAAGTATTGGAATTTCAGCTTTAGCATCAGTCCTTCTGATGAGTACTCTGGATTGATTTCCTTTAGGATTGACTGGTTTTACCTCCTTGCAGTCCAATGACTCTCAAGAGTCTTCTCCAGCACCTCAGTTCAAAATCATCAATTATTTGGCGCTCAGCCTTCTTTATAGTCCAACTCTCCTATCCGTACATGACTACTAGAAAAACCATAGCTTTAACTAGATGGACCTTTGTCAGCAAAGTGATGTCTCTGCTTTTTATTATGCTGTCTAGGTTCATCATAGCTTTTCTTCCAAGGAGCAAGCGTCTTTTAATTTCATGGCTGCAGCCACTGTCTGCAGTGATTTTGGAACCCCAAAAAATAAAGTCTCTCACTTTCCATTGTTTCCCCATATATTTGTCATGAAGTGATGGGTCTGGATGGCATGATCTTAGTTTTTTGAATGTTGAATTTAAAGCCAGCTTCTTTTTCACTCTCCTCTTTTATTCATCAAGAGGCTCTTTAATTCCTCTTTGCTTTCTGCCATTATGGTGGTATCATCTGCATATCTGAGGTTATTGATACTTCTCCCAAAAAATTTGATTCCAGCTTGTGCTTCATCCAGCCCTTTGTTTTGCATGATGTACTTTGCATGTAAATTAAATAAGCAGGATGACAACATACAGCCTCAATGTACACATTACCCAATTTTGAAACCAGTCTTTTGTTCCATGTCCGATTCTAACTGCTGCTTCTTGACTTGCATACAGGTTTCTCAGGAGGCAGGTAAGGTGGTCTGGTATTCCCATCTCTTTTAGAATTTTCTACAGTTTGTTGTGATCCACACAATCAAAGGCTTTACCATACTCAATAAAGCAGAAGTAGTTGTTTTTCTGCAACTCTCTTGCTTTTTTGATGATCCAGTGGATGTTGGCAATTTGCTCTCTGGCTCCTCTGCCTTTTCTAAATCCAGCTTGTATATCTAGAAGTTCTCCGTTCACATCCTGCTGAAGCCTAACTTGAAGGGTTGTGAACATTACCTTGGTAGCATGTGAAACTTGCAGTTGTGCGGTAATGTGAACATTCTTTGTCATTACCCTTCTCTGGGATTGGAACGAAAACTGACCTTTTCTAGTCCTGTGGCTACTACTGACTTTTCCAAATTTGCTGGCACATTGAGGGCAGCACTTTAACAGATTCATCTTTTAGGATTTGAAATAGCTCAGCTGGAATTCCATTATCTCCACTAGCTTTGTTTATAGTAATGCTTCCTAAGACCCACTTGACCTTCACACTCCAGGATGTCTGGCTCTAGGTGAGTGACCACACCATCATGATTATCCAGGTTATTAAGATCTTTTTTGTATAGTTCTTCTGTGTATTCTTGCCACCTCTTCTTAATCTCTTCTGCTTCTGTTAAGTCCTTAGCGTTTCTGACCTTTATTGTGCCCATCTTTGAATGAAATGTTGCCTTGGTTTCCCTGATTTTCTTGAAGAGATCTCTAGTCTTTCCCATTCTATTGTTTTCCTCTATTTCTTTGCATAAGTCTTATCTCTCCTTGTTCTTCTTTGGAACTCTGCATTCAAATGGGAATATCTTTCCTTTTCTCCTGTGCCTTTCACTTCTCTTCTTTTCTCAGCTATTTGTAAGGCCTCCTCAGACAGCCATTTTTCCTTGTTGCATTTCTTTTTCTTGGGGTTGGTTTTGGTTACTGCTTCCTACAATGTTATGAACCTCTGTCCATAGTTTTTCAGGTACTCTTTCAGATCTAATCTCTTGAATCCATTTGTCACTTCCACTGTATAATCATAAGGGATTTGATTCAGGTCATACTTGAATGGCCTAGTAGTTTTCCCTACTTTCTTCAATTTAAGTCTGAATTTTGCAATAAGGAGCTGATGATCTGAGCCACAGTCAGCTCCTGGTCTTATTTTTGCGGACTGTATAGAGCTTCTCCATCTTTGGCTGCAAAGAATATAGTCAATCTGATTTCGGTGTTGACCATCTGGTTATGTACATGTGTAGAGTCATCTTTTGTGTTGTTGGAAGAGGGTGTTTTCCATGACCAGTGTGTTCTCTTGGCAAATCTCTGTTTGCCTTTGCCCTGCTTCAGTTTGTACTCTAAGGCCAGACTTGGCTGTTACTCCAGGTATCTCTTGACTTCCTACTTTTGCATTCCAGTCCCCTATGATGAAAAGGACATCTTTTTTTGGTTTTAGGTCTTAGAACTATTCAGCTTCTTTGGCATTAGTGGTTGGGACATACACTTGGATTACTGTGATGCTGAATCTTTTGCTTTGTCAGTGAATCGAGATCACTCTGTCATTTTTGAGATTGCACCCAAGTACTGCAATTCAGACTCTTTTGTAGACTGTGAGCATTATTCCATTTCTTTTAAGAGATTCTTTCCCACAATAGTAGATATAATGGTCATCTGAATTAAATTCATCCATTCCTATTCATTTTAGTTCACTGATTCCTAAAATGTTGATGTTCACTCTTGCTGTCTCCTGTTTGACCACATCCCATTTATCTTTAATCATGGACCAAACATTCTAGGTTCCTATGCAATATTGTTCTTTATAGCATTGGACTTTACTTTCACTACCAGACACATCCACAACTGGGCATCACTTCCACTAAATGTTAAAGTTGAGTACCTACAACTTCAGAGTTGAGTGAAAGGGACACAGGAGAATCTATGTATATATCTCTTTCATAGAGTTTTGACTTTGAAAGTATGTTAGTTGACTGCATATTTAAAACATAAAATTAGTAAGATTAAGAAGGGGACAAAACCTAACCAAAACTGAAAGAAAATGGAAACAAATGAAACTAGTGTATTTCATGGAGAAGGAAATGGCAACCCACTCCAGTATGCTTGCCTGGAAAATCCCATGGACGGAGGAGCCTACCTACAGTCCATGGTGTCGCCAAGAGTTGGGCAGGACTGAGTGACTTCACTTTCACTTTTCACTTTCATGCATTGGAGAAGGAAATGGCAACCCACTCCAGTATTCTTGCCTGGAGAATCCCAGGGACAGAGGAGCCTGGTGGGCTGCCGTTTATGGGATTGCACAGAGTCGGACACGACTGAAGCGACTTAGCAGCAGCAGCAGTGTATTTCAAAACATTACTATACCCTGGTGGCTCACATGGTAAACAATCTGCCGGCAATGCAGAGCCCCGAGTTCAGTTCCTGGGTCAGGAAGATCACCTGGAGGAGGGAAGGCTACTGTCCATGGAGTTGCAAAGAGTCGGACAGGACTGAGTGACTAATACTTAACACTTACAAAAGGGGGAGGAAAAAAGAGCCAATCCAAGTAGTTTTATGCACACATTTTTCGATTATCTTTCTCAGTCTGGAGGAGAGTGAAATGTGGGGAGGGGAAGTAGAAGAGAACACTGCATACAAATTCTGTGCTCTTTAGTAGATTAGTTTTCAGTAGTGTTGTGTAAGAAGCAATTCAGAAGCTCTTTTATATTCAATATAGGAGTGAGCAAATGAGTAAATGTGTTGATATGCTTAGGACTTGGAGTTCTCACTCTGGAAGGAGAGACATACAAATACAGAAGAGGAGACAAGGAGGACCCTGTGGGGATAGAGTAGAATTTGAGGTATTGGTGTGAGTTGTCATTTCTAAAACATCTTATGGGTATATTTGTTTTGGTGCACATGTATATTTTTGGGCTTCTCTGGTGGCTCAGATGGTGGGGAATCTGCCTGCAATACAGGAGTCCTGGGTTCAATCCCTGGGTTGGGAAGATCCCCTGGAGGAGAGTATGGCAACTCACTCCAGTATTTTGCCTGGAGAATCCCCATGGACAGAGGAGCCTGGCGGGCTACAGTCCACGGGGTCGCAAAGAGTTGTACATGACTGAAGTGACTTAGCACACACGCACTACAGGTTAGGAGAAGTGAAATTAGTGTGCGGGTGATTTTCACCCATTGGTTGCAGCTCTGCCTTCTAGGGAAATGGAAAATAAATCTTCTCCCTCTTCAAATGTGTGAGGCCCACTGCCGTGTCTCCTTCATAATTTGTGAGCTAAAAGGTTCTTGTCAGTGGATGCGTCTGAGACAGTTTTGAAGCCTCCTCATTGGGAAGTGTTTTGGTTGGATCTAAAATGCAGCGTCTGCTCAAACAGCGCCATCCAGCTGTGGCCACCCCCGTGACAAGAGCAGGGGGCCCATCCAGTGAGTTAGATTTGTTCCTTCCTCCGCTTCCAACTTCACTCTGCCCAGGTCACAATCCTGTACAGGGAGAGCCGTGTCAGCGGCATGCACTGATTTTATGACTAAATCAACGCATGTGGTTGCAGTGCAGCTCCCACGGGGCTCTGAGGATCTGCATTACCGCGGCTGCCTGGAAAACAAAAGGACACTCTGGAATGAGCTTCTTGGCTGCTGAAACGTAATCTGCTCTAAGCAATTGTGTGACTGTTGAACAATGCCATCAGGACAGTGTATTTAATGCTAGTTAGTCAGCAGGCTGCAGTGACTCCCTGGCACCTAGAGACCTCTGAGGCAGAACCATGACATCCTTTGATGGAAAGTTGTAGAACTGCTCTGCCCAGCTCCCAAAACAGGGAAGTGAAGGTACTATGGAAGTCTGCGAGGGCCCCAGTTCATGCACACCAGAAACAGACAACTCAAGAATGATCAGGTTCCAGTGCGTCACATAGAAATCAGGACAATGAAGCTTGGGAACAGTCATCTGGGGGGAGGATTTTAATGCTTTGATTTTAATGGGGATAGTTCCAGGAGTGGCCAGGGTCACCTGCACCACATGCTCGTGAGGGAAAGTCTATGCCAGTTGCCCTGGAAGTGTCATTTCTCCAGATTGCGTGGCACAGACTCCTTCCCCTTTGCGCTAATCCTTCAGCAGCACCCCAGCGCTGAAGCACGCCGTCTGAAACGGGGCCAGCCTGACCTGTCCCAGCAGTGCCGCTAGCCGACTCGGAAGGCCAAGCTCTTGGTGTGAACTCACCAGCCATAAAAATGTCAGGTCACTAAACAGCTGGTGCATTTCAGGGTCAAATATCTCACATTCAAGGCGATAGGAGAAGACTGTTTTTCTGCCAAAGGCTTTTAAGACAATTCCAAATAATGAGGTCTTTATGATGGTGGAGTAACTAATGAAACTGGTTTGAGGGAAGGAAGAGAGCAGGAGGGAGTGGGGGGAAAGGCAGGCTTTTTCTGTGTGCCTTCTAGTGACAGTCAACCCGTAGAAACTCTCAGTCTGGAAATCCTAAAAGTTTATCATCTGAACTGCTTGAGTGTAACTAGCTCACTAGTGACCAACCCTGCCTTTGTTTCTGCCTCCCCTCCTCCAGTGCCGCCCCCCAGATAAAGTAAAGAGCTGAGACATGGACAGCAAGGTCCTATTGGTCTTAGAGTTAATCCTGAGCTTTTAGAGGCTGGGGCTGAAGTCTCAAAGGGTGTTTTTTTTTTTTTTTGAAATATGCCCAGATGTGAATAAGCTGGGGAAGTCAGAGGGCACCCTAAGTTAACAAAGAGAGTCTTAGCGAGTGGGTGTGTGCGAGGGGAGGGCAGCCTCGGTGGGTTTGGTAGGGAAGTGTCTGGCCAGGCGTACACGAGCTTTTCTCTTTAAAGTTAATTTTTATTGGACTATAGCTGCTGTACAATATTGTTAGTTTCTGCTCTACAGCAAAATGAGTCAGCCATACAGATACATCAATCCCCTCCCTCTTGGCCGTCCTCCCTATTCCGGTCACCACAGGGCGCTGAGTAGAGTTCCCTGTGTTAGACAGTAGGTTCTCATTAGTTACCTATTTTATACATAGCAATGAATATATGTCAATCTCAAATCTCTCAGTTCATCCCACCACCCTCCCCTTTTCCCGCTTGGTATCCATATTTGTTCTCTACATCTGTGTCTGTACTTCTGCTTTGCAAGTAAGATCATCTCTACCATTTTATTAGATTCCAAAAATATGAAACGCTCCACAAATTTGTGTATCATCCTTGCACAGGTCCATGATAATCTTCTCTTTATCATTCCTATTTTAGTATATGCACTGCTGAAGGGAGCAGGACTTTTCTCTTTAAGCATCTGGTAGACACCTCCTTTTCCCTGCTACCCTGTCTTCCTGAGTCATTGACTGGCATCACAATCACCTCCTCTCTTGGCACTCCTCCTATCCCTGAGTCAGGGTGGCCTCTCAATCTCACTTGACTTAGGAAAGTATTTTTACATTGGAAGTGAGATGGGAGGATGGGGGTAAGGATGCTAAGAGATGCTCACCATTGATGCGGGGATTGCAGCTTCCTTTGCCACAGGAATGTCCACACATGACCATAAAGGGTGTAAATTAAGTGGGAGATGGTAAGATCAATACAGAACTGTTGCCTTTCTTCTTCCTCCCAATGAAAGAAACCACAGGCAGAGAAGCAGAAAGAACACATGCTTTATTTAAATAGCATGGGAAAATTTTCTCTTTCCCATAAAAAGCAAAAACATAGCAAGGTTTGATTAAAATAATGATCTCCATTGTCAGTGTACAATCTCGTGTTCATGCTGTTTGTTTGATACCATGGAAACACACAGCTGATTGCAGTGGACAAAAGCATGTCAGGGAAGAGGCCAAAGGTTAGATCTGATGTTTTCCCTACAAGACAAATAAAAAGTAATTGACTGGTCTTTGCTATGGAAAACATGAAACTCCTTATACATTTCCTTCCTCCAGGGGTTCCAAGCTTTCTCCAAGATGCAGAATTTATAGATGTTAAGCCATTTCTTAATTATGAACTCAAAAGGCTTTTAGACTTCAGTAGAGTTCCCAGTAACAGGGCACAGGGATACAGACATAAACCAACATATGTAGACGTCATGGAGAAAATGAGCACCGAACTCAGCATAACGGTTCATGAGTGACCCTGATGCAAGAACCCTTTCGGTCTCTCCATACATAGTCCAATGGTTCCTGAAGCTAGTGCTTATGGAACCAAATGGTATCAAGTAGCTGTTAAACCTTGGGAGGACTTAACTTACGTTTTCCATGTGATAGGAAACAGGTGGTGTTTGTTATTTTTTTAAAAAGTCACAGAAAATTCCTTTTCAGAACTTAATCTATTAAATAATTGTGTTCAAACTAGTTTATTAAAGATTATCCATGTTAAGTCATAGAGAAAGGGCAGAATTCTGGAGGGTTTGAATAGCTTCATCCCCTGACAGAAGCACATTTTCCCTAGTGATGATTTTCTGGGGGAAACTGAAGACATACAAGTAGACATAATGATCTCAAAGTTTCAGGTTTTCCCCTGTTTCTATCAATACCCCAGGGAAGCTGAGGGTCTAGGTGGTTCTGAATGTAGCTCCACACTCAAATGTGTAAAGAAGAAATTGTATATTCCATTTGTAGGGAGGAATATAAAATTTCCCTACCATGGAGAAGGATCTCTCCCATCTGAATGCCAGTGCAAAAGAACAAAAAACTTTTGGATATTATGCAGTATCCAGGAGCTAAATAAAAAGATAAATTATAAGAATATCAAGAGTCCATTCCCAAGATCAGAAGTGTTTGAATTCTCAAGCAACCACTACTAGGATAATTTGTTTTCAGCTTGATTTACACTGGGTAGAGGATGGCCAGGAAGCCAAAGTGACACAGGGCCAAGAGAGAGTCCCAATTTTCAGAGGATATAATGCACATTCCTCCTTCTGTACAGGTGACACTTCCCATATTGACCAATATCATAAATTAATTTTTTTTAAAGGAAATGCTTCAAAATGAAAAAGATTGATTCTAGAGATCAGAGATTCTTTTGTATACCTCCAGTTGAATAATTTTACCAGTAGTTCAGATGGTAAAGCATCTGCCTGCAATGCAGGAGACCCAGGTTCGATCCCTGGGAGGGGAAGATTCTATGGAGAAGGAAGTGGCAACCCATTCCAGTACTCTTGCCTGGAAAATCCCATGGACAGAGGAGCATGGTGGGCTACAGTCCATGGGGTCGCAGAGTCGGACACGACTGAGCAGCTTCACTTTCACTATGAAACTATTTAACTCATACAGAGTTACACAAAAAGGTTAATTTCAGAAAGAGGTAGTATCTGGTGGTCTGTGGATGTGTTGAATGCTGCCACAACAGAAAACTATGCTTTTCGAGGTCCAATGTGAATAAGTTTATATTATTTCTAATTAACCAACGACTTGCAATATTTAAATTTAATGGTGGAAAGTGCAAAGAAGTTTGCTGTTTTAATAACTCAAAGAAAGCATATACGTACACGTAATGAATTCATTTCTTTATTGCATATTGCTATTTAAAAAAATGTACAGTCTCATAACACATACAACATTTTTTTCTTGGTACTGTAACAACAGTCTTGCACCTAAAGACTAAGTGGTTCCAACTACTAAACTAATAAGATACAAGACATATAATTAAGTTTACAAATTATAATGCTTTGTCTTTTTGGCATTAATTTAAAAAAACAAACAAAAACTTTTAAAATACACACCCAAGAGAGAAAAAGTGGCTACTTACACCAGCACCAATCTAAAAGTAGGTGTTTTTTTTTTTCTTTTTTCCAACAATGGCACATGGAATGACCTGCACACAGCTTTCGGGGAAAGAAACGAAAAACAGAAATGGCAAAGGAAGCCTACCAGGATGGCCGTATCAAAACGAGGATGATTACAAAGGGCGAGAGGAACATGCTACACAAAATTGCTCCTTTATGTGACTCCCTCCACTTGCCCATTCCTTAAACTGTAAAACAAAGCCATTTTCAAAAGACAGTCCCAAAGTCAAGCCAGATCAAATTTCTCCTGCTCTAAATAGAAAAGAATATATATAGAGGCACTTTAGTTAAGGAATAGACCAACCCCACTAGCATACCCCACCTCTCCTCACCTCCAAGCTTTTTTGAGCGAAGTCTCTGTCTGCATCTTCGACACAGTATACTTGCAGACTTTGATATCTAGGAGCTGGGGGAGCGCAACGTCTGCTATATATTTGTCTGTTTTATTTGCTAGTCATTTACTTCTCTGTAATGTGTAGAAAGTCGCTAAGTTTGCAAAGAGGGGGAAGGACGTAAAACCACGGCTCTTGCCAACTCTTAGAGCACTATTTCACAGCTTTCACGTAGTGCAGAGACCTTGCCCTCTGCACTAAGCATTATAGTTTATACAAATTATTTTTAAATAGCACGATTCCTATACAGCACACACATTGGTATTCTGTTTGCCCCTTAACTGTCCCCGTTACAGCATAAGCTCCCTGGGGGCAGGGGCTCTGTCTTGCTAACCACTGTAGCCCTACAATGCCTGGCACATAGTAGGTGTTTCAATAAATATTCGTTCATTGACTGAAACTCAATTTAGTGCGTAAATAATGTTCTAGTGCAATAGGACAAACTACTCTCCACAGGAAACCCAACCACAACAGGACTGATGGAAAGAAAATAGAGAACCTTAGCCCCCCTCCCCTACGACAAATAAATAAAGCAAAGCAAAAAAAAAAAAAAGTAACAGTCCTCTGTATATATCATATAATTTAAGGATATTAAGAGTTGGTAGGTTAATGGTAAGCATCTATATTTTATTTTCTAATGTTCATTGTTTTTATTCATTTCTCCCTGAGAGCTTTATCTTTTGGACTGAAATTTTACAGGTAGTGTTACTGACACACAATTTAAAATGACAACATATAAACAGCAAACCACTTCAAACATACTTAGAGATAAATAGATCTTGGCATCTCTGTTGGTGGTGGTGACATTTTGTGCATTTACTAAGTGTTCTTTAGTTCAGAAACATATTTACAGAAGATGCAGCTTGTCCTACAGAACAAAAAATACCAAAAAAAAAAAAAAAAAGGCACCCCATAAAATTTTTTTAAACATCATTTTTATCCTTTCAGAGAATTCTTTCTTTTAGGTCTTGGGTGGGAAATTTGAAAGTTTATAGTTCTATACTGTTAGGAAAACAAGCACATTATGGTAATTTTGTTCTTTAACAAGAGCATGGATTGCATTTAGATAAATAGTGTTCTTTCCAAAAGCAATGTAAAGAAATCATCATGAGTGCTTGGCAGAGAACTCGATGAAATTAGGGAGGGAAACTGATGTCCAGGTTTTATACATATAAAAGAACTCTGATTGACATTCTACAAAATTCAAATTGTGTGCAAGATGTTCTCCATAAACATTTACAGACTGCATCCCCACACCAACGTCAGAAATTCTAAGCTGGTCCTGTCAATTACTGATGCAATGCACCAGCATCGTACTTGTCAACTATCAAAAACCATTTGAAATCTATATTTTTTCAACACCAGTTTCACCAATGAAAATAATTTCAAAGTATATCAAGCTTGGAAACCATAAAATATTTCTCAAGCTATATTTATTTTTTGTTTTTCTTTTTATTCTAGGGAATGTCTCCATATCTCTTTCAGGAGACAGTATTGTGCTTCTGAACAGTCATGGTGTTCAGGGGAAGAAGATGAGCCACACTCAATATGAATGCATACACAAAGGGGTTCTGAGCACATACATAGACATAGATTTTTTTTCTTTTTTAACCAAACATATAGGTCTCCAGACAACACTCAGACTTCTATATACATTTCTTAATATATACACACACACACATTTACATACACACATGTTCACACATTCACTCACAGATGAAAGGAGAAATTGCCACTGTTTGGATTGCAAGGCAGTGTAATGAAAAGTTCTAGTCACTTCAAAGGGCTGCTAATGAGCTTTCTAAAAAAGTATTCAAGGGAAATTAGAAGTTAAGTTTTGTGACCGGTCTCTCCCGGCTGCTGTCTGTTATCTGGTTGGTGATGCGCTTGCGATTCCGTTTCAGTTTGGAAAGGTCTTTGTCAAACACTTCTCCTGAGCGTAAAGCGGAAACCAGGTCATCAAACTCTCCGCCTTCTTCACTGTTCTCTTTTGCTTTCCTCATTTTCCGTTCCCTTTCACGTTGTTCTTTGAGCTGCAAATGGAAAGCAACCGTTTAGAGAAGTGTCAAGACAATATTGTATGTTGTATTCAGTGGAGACGAACACCGGATATGGCAGTGCTTCCGTCATGCCATGCTTGTCACCAGCTGCCAATCCCTTGGCTGCCACAAGTGGGTGACTGCTATGTGAGGGGGCTCGCTGTAGAAACGAGGAGCAATGAAAACAAGGACCACCACTTTGTAATTAGACTCCCACCGTCTAGAATCTGGGCAAACCTCATGATATTCTAATTAAAAATATTGGTTTCTTTGATGATATAGACAGATGAAAGCAAATGCTCATCAGGCCACATTCCTGACATCACAGGCTTATTAGCCTCTCTCTATCGTGGATGCCTGGAACCCACTATGCAAGAGTTACAAGTATTAAGATCCAAATAATATGCATATATTATATAAAATGTATATATTCAGATAAAAAGGGGAAAATAATCCTTAATTCTACCAAGAAATAACGATTATGAACCTTTTGGGAGTATATCTCACCACTATCAACACTTACTTTACACAAAAATATTTCATATGGAAACCATTCTGTAAGCTTTCTCACATAAGACAGACATGACTTTTGAGGACTGCATAAATAGTCCATTATGTAGCTGTTACATCATTTAGATTACTTTGCCAACAAAGGTCTGTTTAGTCAAAGCTTTGGTTTTTCCAGTAGTCATGTATGGATGTGAGAGTTGGACTATAAAGAAAGCTGAGCGCCAAAGAATTGATGCTTTTGAACTGTGGTGTTGGATCAGATTCGTGAGAGTCCCTTGGACTGCAAGGAGATCCAGCCAGTCCATCCTAAAGGAGATCAGTCCTGAATATTCATTGGAAGGACTGATGCTGAAGCTGAAACTCCAATACTTTGGCCACTTGATGTGAAGAACTGATTCATTTGAAAAGACCCTGATGTTGGGAAAGATTGAAGGCAGGAGAAGGGAACAACAGAGGATGAGATGGTTGGATGGCATCATTGACTCAACGGACACAAGTTTGAGTAAGCTCCGGGAGTTGGTGATGGAAAGGGAAGCCTGGCGTGCTGCAGTCCATGGGGGTCACAAAAAGTCAGACATGACTGAGTGACTGAACCGTACTGAACTGAACATCATTTAGAACCAGTGCCCAGTTGGTAAACATTTAGGTTGTCCCAGGTTAGGGCTTTATGATAAAGAGTGCTGTTCTCTTTGTGGAAATGTAGAATTATTTCTTGAGACAGACTTCTAAGAAGTGGAACTCCAGATCAAAGGATGTGAATATAGTTTTTTAGGCTTTGGGTATAGACTGTCACATTGCTGAAGAGGAACTTTCTACTGACTAAACTGTAGTAGCATTCTAGAGAGGGCTTGATGCCCTCCTCCTTGCCAGCACATTGGAGTGCTTCCTAAAAACCAAGGAGATGTAGCAGGAGAACTTCCAGGAGGTGGGACTGGCCCATCACCTGCCCTCTTACCTGAGCCTCCATGCGAGCTCGGCGCTCCTCCTCCTCCTTCTTCTTTCTCATGTTTTCATTCTCTTGTTTGGCTTCTGACACAGCCTGAAGAAACTGATCAAAAATGCCAAAGAACTCATCCGGTTGTATTTTTCCAGCCTCTTCCCCAAAGTGTTTCACTGCTTTAGTAAACTGGGAAAAAGAAGGTTTTAAGAAGTTCAGTGTTTCAAGAGAACACCATGATCACATAAATATCGATCTCTCTTGAGGGGCTGAAGCTCCAGTTGAGTCAAATATAACTCGCTGGATTTACCTTTGGCTGCTAAACATATCTAATCATTTCTAAAGGAAAAAATTTAATACTCCACCATTTTGGGAAACCATTTATTCTTGTTCACCTCATTTCAGCTTAACATCTATGATTACATCCTATGACTTCTTATTAACTAAACAGTTGTGAAAAACAAGAAAGCAGAATACCAGAGGACAAAGTGCTCAGGGTATAAAACTAATAGAAAACTCAGCAGGGGTAAGGAAACTTAGCCCATTAACTTTTCTTTGAAGTAGTTTAATATCATTTATTGGTGCCATATGGTTAATATCAAAATCAGCTGTTTTTCCTAATCATAAATATTTAATGCTGGTATTACTCTATTTCCTGGGCCTCAATTAGAAAACAATCTCCGACTACGGAATCATTAAGGCAACCCCAAATTCATGACTGAGAATACAATTTTATTCCAAAACCTTTGTTTTAGTGCCCCCTTCAAGGCAAATCTTTTAGAAACAGCTAAAATGCAAAATATTAAGGTGTAATTTTAAAAAATTAAATGAAAAAATATATACAGTAATGAAACAGCTCAGCCAGTCTTTGTTTTAACATTTCCATTTTTAGCTCTTTTTTGGCACTTATCTTCATAATTTGAGATAGTATGCTTTCAAGTGTCTTAGCGTTATTTTGGCCATCCAAATACTGTTCAATGCCAGTCAAGTTGTTTTTAAGAACTGTACCTCCTTCTGTAAGGATCTGATGCTATTAGGCCTAAGCTACAAAGGATGGTGTTTCTAGCTTCAAGGTCAAATGAATTCTCACTCCTTATGCCTTATCAACTACTTAAAAATTTCCAGCTCTTTCATTTTCTTCATAGTTAGAAACTCTTAGGTTGGGGAGGACTACATAAATACTTCATGGTCTAATTGCTTTATTTTTCTTGCATTGCTTGCCTTTAATATATTAAGTTTCTCTGATGTTTTGGCAATATTATCTACGTAAAGGAAATATTTTCAACATTTATTCTTAAGACAGTTCTCAATTATACATATATTTCATATGTTTAAATTTATAATAATATTCTTTAACCACTTTTCACTGAGGCATCCTTGATCTTTTACTTATTTGGAGCTACTGTATTAGAAACTAAGCTCTTTAGAGAAAAATACAACATTCTTCACACACCACACACAGTGCTTTAGCTTGCTCCATGATTTTTATAAGCTAATTTCTAAAAGTTCTGGTATGAACAAAACAGCAGTAGATAGCCTACAGTTGCGCTTCGAAAGCATTCAAGTTCATGCACTTCAAGCCATCCTGAATGATCTTTTTATCTAGGAATTCTAGTGATGATGAAGTCATGTATATTTTGGTCTTGGAAATCTGAAGAAAACTAGTCCCAGACTAAAGTTCCCACACTAACATTTAAAAAAAAAGTAGGGTGTGTGTAAATAAAAAATTAACTATTCACTGGATTCTTAGGAAAATGTCTGAGCCCTTGATGAAGTAGGTACTGTACTGTCTGGTTTGGGGCGGGGGCCATCACAGTGGAGGCTGCTAACACCAGTTCACTGGTTTCCGTCAGGGGTATCAGGAGGTGGGGTCTCATGCTGAAATGAGCCAGTGTATCTTAACACAGTCTGCTTCTGAACTTTAACCATGTGTGTGTACACTTACATACAAAATCATCCACATCTACAACTGAACAGGGGACCACAGGAAAATGAGATTCATTACTCAAGTTTCAAGGGCAAGAGTCAAGTTCAAGCAAAGAGGGTTGTCATAGCTGAAAAATGGGCACTATGGACGAACTCAATAGGGTGGGTGGGTAGCTGCTTGCTGTCATTTATTAACAAGAAGAGGATGAGAGAAATGGGCACGTGAATATGAATGTGTGTGAATTCTGGAAAAGGAAATAACCAGAGAGACACTGTGAGATGGGGTAGCGGGATTTTAAGGTGTTGGGTATTTGTCAATGAAAACTTCTCCTTTACAGGAAAACAAGATTTTGTAATAGCAAAATTCATTTTAAAAGTCCTATTTATACCTTTTGTGACGAGGCTGTGAATTAAAGTGCCTATCATTTAGTAAGTTTAAATCTCTAGAAGTAGAGACTTAAAGAGGGAACACCCTGTTCTCCTAAGTCTCTTATCTGCTCTTGTAAGGAGAGCATGTTACACGTTTCTGAAGCACAAGGCCTTGGCCCAATAATAACCAAGAAGCAGCTGTCACAGTAGTCACTGGTTTAACACCATTCAGATACTCCAAGGTCTTACTAACCTAAAGAAACATAGGCCAGTTAGGAAGTCTGTGTTTCAATTGATCACAGTCCTAGAAATGAAAGAGTAATTGTAATACCTGAAAGTTACCAGCCCTGTCAAGCAATACTCAGAGTGCAAGGGAAAACTTACCAGGTCTTTAGCTTCTGCTAGAAGATCTTCAACGTCAGAGAAGCTGAAGCTGGCTACAGTGATGAATTGACTGACAACAGACACAAACTTATCTCCGGGCTGTGAGGGCTGAGACTTCTGATATTCCAGCTCCTTAAACACAGGGGATGGATGGTGTCAATGCAGGCTTCAGATGCAGATGCATGCATTTTCCTTATGCCTCAAATTTAATATGTTAGAATGGCAAACACATCAAAACTACTGTAGAAACATCTTATGATAGTTCATGTCCTGCTCTGCTTCTGCCCACCCTGCCAGAGTCATGCCCATGTGTGCAAAGACATTTGCAAAATGCAATTTAACTGGTCATCTGAGTACTTTATTGGTGTGGTTTTTGTATACTGGCTTTAGAATGTAAGCAGATTAACATTTGGATAAAATTAATATAAGTTAAATAATGGACAGCAAGTTGGATTAAAAGGGTGACTAAAAGCAAGAAAATTTGTTAGATATTCTGTGCTCAGAACTGGTATCTTGGTTTTTTCCCTTTTTTTCTGTATCTGCAAAGTCTACTTATTTCCTAAGCTTTAATATCTAGGTCAGTAGAATTTCAGCTGTAGCATTTGGCACCATAATGCCATTTTTCTTCTCATCCATACCATTTGGGTTTTGTGAACAGGCAGGTAGAGGTATTAGTGTTGTGTTAATTAGCCATCCTCTCCATTACCATGTGATGAACACAGATTATTCAAATTTCATTTCAATAATAACTTTAACCATTGCCAGATGCATTTTCCTATTTCATCCCACAAAACCTCTATGAGTGTGCAATTATTATGCCAACTGTACTGACACATAAATTGAGGTTCAGAGGGATTCTTTGCTCAAAGTCAAGAAGTCCATAAGTGATACAGCCAAAATTTGAACTCAATCTCTAACTCTAGGGTCTCAGTAACAACTTTTCTGTATATCTATTGACTTACTCTGGATCTCTATTTTCTTCCATACCTGCTATGGCAGAGAGTCTAATAAGCAGGAGAGTAGAGGTCACAGGCTAGGGGTCGATTCAGCTCAACCACTGACTTGATTTTTATCCATGGCAAGTAGCCTGGGTCTTAGTTTCTTCACTCACGAAAGGAGGGCAATATACATATTACCAGGGGAATCAAGTGAAATAAAAGTGGAAACTTTTATGGAACTTGCTCTGATTAAAAGAAATTACCACAATTCTAGTACTTGGGCTGGAAAGGGAGTATATGTGTGAGGTACAGAGATGTGAAAGCAATTTTAAAGTGTTTCATGAATGCATAATTTCATGAGAAGTCCACCATTGATACCTTTCCAACAGTACGACTGATTTGTGCAAAGCACAGTTGGGACACATGAATATTTGGACAGGTTCAAGTCTGCCCCCCAATATTTCCTCCCTCTTAACACTTAAGCTGCCAGGGGCAGGAGGAAGCTGCTGTAGGTCCTTTCCTATGAAGAGTGTGTTACAGTCTACATGACCCAGGGGCTAGAGAGATTTCAGCAAAATGACCTTTAATAAATCCATCAAACACACAACTTCCTCGGGACCTCTCTTTTATGCCTTGTTCTGAACTAGCTCGGATGCAGGGGTCAGAGCATCCATTATCAGACTTTAGGGCTGTCATAGCTGCCATGGTAGTCTCAAGAAAGCTTTCCACTGGGAGGAAATGCAGCAGAGTGAAGGCTATAAAACAAGCTTTGTCCCAAACCCTTACCCTGTGTGTCCTCTGAAAGCCGAGGACCATGCGCCATGCTCCTTCATAGTCTCCCAGCCACAGGGGCTGGGGAAAATAGTGCACTCAGTTCATCTCCTGCACTTTTTAAACAGTGACCTACCCCCCAGATCTTTCTTCTCCCTCCCCCAAAAAAGGAAAAAAAAACCTCACATGCTCCTTAATTTATCAAAAACAGAAAAGATTAGCATCATGACTTGAATTTGTATTAGAGCTTCTTTAATGATGCCAACTACTTTCTCTGGCATTTTTACAAGCAGGAGGAGGGTCCTTTTGGTGTTACCCATAAGTTGATCTGTGGGGCACCTTCCTGAGCTGCCTGTAAACCAGTCTCCTGCACCAAGGGCCAGGCCAGAGCCCTGTCTGCTCTTGGGAGTGAGGCTTCCACCCTAATCTGTCTCCGTCTTGGTGAGAGCCCCCATGTGGTACCCACGAGGCGCTGTGCCCTCAAATCAGGGTTAAGGCCACTGGCTCCTCTTCCTCCAGCACGCTCACCTGCTTTCCTTCCGTGGAGCCCGGACTCAGGTCATCTCACAGACTTGGGATGGCTTCCCTCCTCTGTGCCTAAGCTCACTCTACCCTCCTTCTAAGCCGCAGCTCAAAATTCATCTCATCTAGAAGAGATACTTCCTCTCACACACGCCAGCTAGTCCCTAAGGCCCAAGCTAACCTAAATCACCACGTTCCTTCGAAAGGCACCTTTGCCATCACTTTACAGGAGGTGAACTGGACTGACTGCTCCTGGCCACTGTAACACGCGGAGGGCAAGCATTCTGAGTCATCGTGATCCCCTCACCTTGAGAATGGACTGTACCCTCAAAGTGCTCAATGCATACTCCCCAAAGGGCCGACACAAAGACAACAGAGAAGTCCCATTGCTCTACTGAGAGGGAACATTTATCATAAGAACAGAACACTGAGGAGGCCTTGAAGAGTCTCTAGCCCAGTCCGCGGGCACAGTCCTGCATCACAGGTAGGAAAGTGGTAGAACTCTAGGTCCAGTGTCCCAGGTCCCGTGATGCCTGCTGCTGTGTCGTCAGGCTAAACACAGTCTGCCTTTGCTTCTCTGTTTTTGCATTTTAATAGTAAATGTTTATCCCAAGCATACCAGCATGCCAAGGCAACTGGCAACTCCTCCGCTGGACACAGTAGTGAGGAGACTGGAATTAGAACAAGAAACAGATACTCACCATTTCTACTGCTTTCAGGCCACTTCTCAACGTGCTTATTTCTTTGTCCAGCTCAGTCATGCTGTTGTAAATGGCAGCATTTTAGTAACTAACATGGGATTTATACTTGTGCATTAAATGTATGATGAGTTTAAATATTTCATTCTTGGTCATCCACACTCTTTTGTTTAAAATTTTTAAATTAAAATTCATTTTAAATGCTTAAAATTCCTTTCAGCATTCAGATTTCACAAAAAGGCAGCAACATTTTAAACTTATGAAATTTAGGTATGGGATTGTGTTTCTTGTTTTCCATAGCCAGCAAGTATGATATATATATATATATATATATATATATATATATATATATGTATGTATGTATGTATGTATATAAATACACATACATATATGTATATTGGTTAAAAAGGACAAAATAGAAATATGACATGTTTTAATCTCACAAAAATCTCACTTAAACAAATTACTGTATGTAGAAATAAGTTTCTTGCCACGTGTGACTGCCTTTGGACAAGGGAAAGAAAGAGCTGAGGCACAATCATGTGTGTGCTGTGTTCATCATTACTGTATTGCTTTTCATGAAAACTCCGCTAGTATGAGGGCTTCCCATGTGGCTCAGCTGGTAAAGAATCTGCCTGCAATTCGGGAGACCTGGGTTCTATCCCTGGGTTGGGAAGATCTCCTGGAGAAGGGAAAGACTACCCGCTCCAGTATTCTGGCCTGGAGAATTCCATGGGGTCGCAAAGAGTCAGACATGACTGAGTGACTTTCACTGACAGTATCACTATTACAAGGTGATAGCCTACATTTCAATCAAAAATGATTCTTCTTAAAGTTTCACTAATTTTCATTTTTGTTGACTTTAATTCACCAATACTTCATTTACCTTCACATTTTAATTTCATGTCTTACATCATGGTACATTTCTCCCAAACTCTACAGAGGAAAAAAATTAGGCTGCTCATCAGATTTTTCAAAATGACTGCAAAAAGATGTAGTTTAAAGTACTTTTTTTTTTAAAGGGGGGAGGGGAGCTGGGTGCAATAGGAAGAGCAGCAAGGAAAAGTGCCTGCCCCTCACAAGGTCTCTGAAAAGTGGTGTGAAGTTTATGGGGAAAACTTGGCGACTTTCTACTTTATTTGTATTCCTTCATTTGCATAAAGACTGCTTTCCATTAAAAGGCTGCTTGGTTTCTGGGAGTGTATGCACCGGGGAAAATTGATACTAGCAACGCCCTGACCTGCAGCACTTCTATTTGCTTAACGACATATCCTCATATCCTCATTTAACTAAGGGTGCTCCCACCTGTATTTTAAGAGACCCACCCCTTCCAACTACTAGTGAAACCATATTTCTTCCTTGTATCTGCATAACTTAGAAAATTAGGTTTTGCAGAAGTTAAAAATTGTATCCAGGAGTATTCCAAAACAGCTAGAACAAGTATACACAACACATGCTCAACAATACCTTGAACAACACAGGTGTGAACTGTGAGGGTCACTTATACACAATTTTTTCCCAGTAATTATGGACTAAGTGATTTGTGGCTGACTGATTCCTCAGATGTGGAACCATGGATATGGAGGAACTCATATAGGAAGGGTCAACTATAAAGTTACATGTTGGATTTTCAAACTGTGCAGTGGGAGTTAGGGAGTGTGTTGGCACCCTTAACTCCCTTCTTCAAGAGTTAATCATATATTCAAAATTATGTAATACATCTGGGTGACTTGGAAATGATTCAAACTACTTCATACAGTATTCAGGGGAAAGCAAGACAGCAGGACCCTCTTAAGGTTACACTAACTATCTCAATGGCTAAAGCACAGACAAGGGATTTGAAAAGCTGAAACGATTCACTGTTAGTACTTACTTTACTTTTGCTGCTTGAGGAATGTCCCGCAGCTCCTCATTTAGATTGAGAACCTTGGGGTATTTATTTTCCACAATAGTGATGAGATAGTGCAAAAGTGTAATGTTCCTACAGTTAGAGGAGAGAGTATTAAACATGGTTGATATTGGCATATGATTTGCATATTCAAGTGTCTGATTCCAAAAGAAAGCTATATTCCTACATTACTTTTAAAATTTGGAGGTTCTTGTAAAGCAGGAATTCTCAAGAGAAAGGGATAAGAGGAGAGTCTTCATGGGATTTACATAAATAGATGTCAAAAGAAGCACGCATCTTCTGAAACAGAAGGGCAGGGGATGAGAATTATATTTTTGGCCCATAATGAGGACCCTTCCAAATCTGGGTAATGCGATGAGTGATGAAAATGAGTCTGAACCATTGCCAATGGGGACATCCCTTCACAGTGCATCCACCCAAAGACGAGGCCTGCCCTGCCAGTTCAGGACAAAGCAGGGTGCGGTGGGGAGTGAGGGATGTCTATCTAATGCACGAAAGAGGACGTTAATTTTCAAGTCTGAAAGTACAGAGCAGTGACCCACTGATGGGAATTACCAAGAACTCTCATTTAAGGTTTCTTTGGTCTGGGGGATAACATTTTCCCCTTTTGGCTCATTTGTTTTTCTCTTTCCCCCTCTGACCTCATCTGTTTTGCTGCTGCAGCAAAGGGTGGCTGGAAAGTTAGGAAGCCGCCCCCATTTCAGGGCAGGGCCTGGAACTGGGGCAGGACTGTGCCATCATGGGTATGATATCCTCGCAGCCTAATTTTAGCAACACTTCAGCTCCTAACTGCATAACTGGCTCCCTCTTCAGTGTTGACAGGGCTGAACCCTGACTGACCTGGGCTGAAAAGGCAGGCATCCGATAACTGTATCCATGAGGCGACGCGGTAGGAGTCTGGTCCCCTTGTCCCTGACTCCAATGCACACTACAGTCACGTGAACCCCAGATGCCTGGGTCAACCTGGGATTCATCAGTTGGAATGAAGTGGGAGCCAGGCTGAGTAATTTTAAAAACTTCCCACTATCAAGAACCACCTAGTCTGTTGAAAGTTACCATAATTAGGAGGACACAAACACATTGCTTAAAAACCATTTCCATAATTTTTAGGCAGTTTGGTAATTCACAAGGCTAAGTCACAACAGTCTCCCCAGCAACTAAAGTGAAGCAAAGTTGACAAACAATTTTTTTCCATATCAATGCAAACCATTTCTGGTTACCCTTGTAGTTTCCTAGAAGTCAATGCAATCCTATTCCTCTGAGATAACTGGCTCACATGGAAAAAAATTTCCCCTTATTTTTCTTGCTCTCAATAATTAGAGGGCCATTGTTCAGTAAAGTAAAAACAGTAGCTAATAGTTCTTGTCACTTATTTTGCAGATGTTCAGCTGTATTGTTCCATTTCAATTTTGCCATTTACAGAATCTATGTGTCTGCCATGTGCTGGTTGCATGAGGGGCAAATTCCAGAGCCCATCATGAGAAAGACTAATGCTGTTTTCCTTCATTATTTCAGAGAAATAAATGTATTTAATCAATCATGTATACCTTTCTTTGTTTGTGTGGAGAAAGACTTAAAACTAGATCAGAGTTTCTATATTTGTCTGTTATCCAAATAACACCTCGTTTGAATGACTATAAATTCTTGAATAATAAAAACAATAACTAAACATCTTACATTGGATTATTCTCTGGTCATTACCATAAACAAGCCTATAATGCAGAGTGAAGAGGAAAAAGAAAAAGATCAGAAATGGTTTTGTTTTTTAATGTTTTGAAAAGGCTAATTGTGTACTGGAGAAATTTTTATATTAACTAATAGATAATCATGTAGTAAGTGCCAGGTTATCAGTAAGTTGGAAGGGTGGGGTGCAAAGGGTATTAAGAGCATGTTATGTGTGCACACACCTGTGTGTAGAGTGGGGGGCTGGAGGGAGGATAAGACTGACTGGTGGTGAGGATTTTCTTCTGCCCCAACCTATAAGCCCAGGGAAAGAGAACTCCTTTCCTTAAAAGATGGCTGCGCTTCATATGCAAGTAAGATGCTGCAGTTACCTACTACAACCTTCAAATAAGATCTGCCTGTTGGTAGAGGAAAGCTATGGGCAGACCACCAGAACAGTTGTCAAATACCTGTAAGGCCAAACACCTTGCTGGCTGTGACCTCAGACAAGCTAAATGAGACCCCTGACCCTGACCCTGCCTTTCTTTATCTGACAACAGGCAATACAGCACTTGGCCTGGGGACTTCACAGGCTGTTGTGACAACCAGATGTGAAAGGGCTCTGAAAGGATCAAGTGCTTCCATGAAAAATAAGGTGGTGGTGAGAGAATATATCAGCTGCCCTTTGTTAATCTATTTCTACACAATGCAAAAATAAGGCTTAGCTTTACAACTAAACACATTGCTTATTTCTTATAGGATGGATTCAAGGTTGCCATTATGCTATGCTTCACTAATCCTATAGAAAATACAGAGTAAAAAGCTCACTGCTTGGGAATAATTATGGTGAACTGCCGTATTTCTAAAAAGAATTCAGGTTACAGAGATGTTTACCTTCGAAACAAATTCCTTCCAAGACAGTGAGAACCTTAGAGAACCACAGTTCTCAGAGAAGCTAGAGTTAATATGCCTAATGCCCTTGCCAGTAAAAGACACCAGTCCATTTTCATATCCTGGTGTCTCTAACAAAAATCTGTTTACCTAAAGCACACTTTCTAGGAAGCATTTTAATGAGTCTTGGGGTGAGCAGCTGAACATCAACAGCCAGAACGCATGTATACACTCATCTTTGCATACAGCTGCTCGCTTCCAAGTACCAAGGAAAACACAATCTAAAAAGCCAGCAAGCCTCACATCCTAGCCTCAGCTGTTAGCTTATCTTTGTGGAGGAGTAGCAATTAGGAGAGGTCACAAGAAGACTGTTAGGATGCTGGTAATGTTCTGTTTTTCGATCTGGGCACTACTTACACAGATGTGTTCAAATTGTGAAAACTCATCTAGCTGTATATTTCCAGTGTGTGAACTTGCCTTTCACGTATTACATGATACAAAATGTTTACCTGAGAAAACCCCAAACACAAAAAACTTGGATTAGATGATATCCTTGTGGAATGAAAGTGAAGGATAACTGGCCCAGTGGGAACTTGGGATTCGCGTGGTCCTGAGTTAAGAGAGGATCAGAGTCGGAGGAGGACGAGAAGGAGAAGTGCAGACCACACACTTGAGTGTCAGGAGGCCCAGAGGTGCAAAGCTGAGCCCCGACCTAAGTACTCAGGTCCTCCATACTTACTTGTCAATACTGGATTTGGTGTCGGCGATCTTATTTAGGCTGGATATCTTGAATCCATATGCATTGCCTCTTTGGCCTTTATTCATGTAATTTCCAAATGCCAAAACCACTTCCAGCAACTGTTTCAGGGCACCACTCCTAAACACCTCTTCTGAGCCAGAACGAATTGCTTCAAAACAAGAATACACGAAACTATTACGACCAAGACTTTTCAGTGATACTCATCCTAAATCCACACACCTGATAACAGATACCAAAGATGTAAGATGGGGTCATTAGATTATCTGGGAGCACTTTCTGAACACCTATACCAGAAGCAAGACACGAGGGGGCCAGGAGAGTCAGCTCAGGTTGTTCAAGAGACCCAGAGGCAGTTGCACAATCACAGCCTTTCTTTTTCTTGGTTGACTCACCAACCATAAGCAATTAGGAATACATAAAGCGTTGATTGCATTTTCCACATTCCTTTGCTAACCCCCTCTTGCCTGGTGTGAGTCAGATCACAGGACTGTTGACCAATTTCACCAGCAGAAAAACTGGGCAAGCGTGTGACATGTCACAGCGGGCGGGTGTCACCAGGGCCCCAAGGCCAGCCTGCACTCTGTGCTGCGCTCTTCAGTTGCCCACATTTCAAATAGCTAAAAATCAAACAGCCTCAAAATCAAACCACCTACCAGCCTCAAATCTTCCTTTAGAAAAGTCCAGTAAGGCCCCACTGCAAGAAAGCTAACTGTAGGTTTGGTGTTAGTAGCAATCAAATTCCTCACCAACACCCAGATAGCAAAAGCCCAGGGGTTGTGTGTGAGCTCAAGGACTCAGGCTAGGACAGCAAGCGGAGTGCAGACCGTAAGTAATTATTTGCCAGAATTCCAACAGATTTCAAGGAAAAAAAAAAATCACCAAAGGGATTCTGTTGACTATATGCACTTGCATTGCACTTGTACATGAGCACTTGGGATGAATAGCATTTCCATTCTGAGGGACTTGACTTTACCTTCTACTTTGGGTTTCACTTCTGCTACACGCTCTGCAAACTTCTTTTTGAAGTACAGTGACTGCAGTCTTTGTTGATAATGATTAATTCTGCAAGAGCAAGCATCAACTAATGAACACTTAATACACCTATGTTCCCTCAAAGGTGACGGCACCTTGGAGCACCGGTGCTGCCTTCCCCCCTTCTTCGCCCTCCTCCCCCCAAGAGAGTTCCTCTCCTGGACAGAAGCACAGGGCCTGAGCCCAACAATGCCTGCAGAACCCACTTCCCACTGCCCCACAGGCCATGTTCCGGCAAGGGCAGCAGGTCCTCAGCTCCAGTCAGCTTAGGCAGTTGCTAAAAGAAACTGGGAGCTAACTGCTGTTGACTGAAGCCCCCTTCCCTTCCTCAAAGTCCCAGCAGCTCTTAAGAACAGAAAAGAGATAAAAAGGAATGAAAATGTAAAGACTCCTCTCTTCTGCTGCAAATAAGGGGTTGTTGCTTGCCCTCCTCCTGTGCTGCCTCACTTTCCACAAATTTGCCTTTGGCAGAATTGTAGGGTAAAACTTGTCTCCAGGCTTCTTTCCTTACACTGTCCCTCCCCACTCATGTCCCCAAACCTTCCTCTTTCTTCACAGCTGGCTCCCTATCTGTGCCCCTCAGACCTGGAAAGCTCTGCCTTCCAGGAGAGCAACTAGCACCTAGAGGTAACAGGGAACTGGCCTCCGACCACCACCAAGACAGGCTGCCTGGTGTTTCTGAGTGGGTGAGAGTGGGCACTTCTGCCAGACCTTCCGAAATTACTGCTTGATCTGCTCTTCAGTGGAAACTTCAGTTCAGGAGGACCAGGGATCAGCCCTCATCCCAAACTATGCCATATAATCAGACACATGCAGCTCAGGTTCTGTTCTTATTCAGTGACCTTGAGCAGGAATCTTAACTCCTCCATTAGCTGGCAGAAAATATTTCCCTGCCTGACAGCCCTCCTGGCAGTGCTGATAGAAGGATTAAGATGCATGCAAAGACCTAGACAGTTACTAAGGGGCAGCTACTGCAGCTACTGTGGTCATGTATTTGTCCACACGAAGGGACAAATGCACACCTGTCAAAATTTTGAAACCATCCTTTATTCTACAGTAGTATATGAAATGGCAGGTTGGGATGAAACAAAAATAAGTTCAGACACAGCAGAAATGCAGAGTGAGAGGCATGATTACCTTGGCCACCACGCAGGCCGTCGGCACTCAGGGGAGGCACTCTGTCCTGAGGTTGACTGAGAGTTTCAGGACCACTGGTCCTTGCCTAATGCAGAATCAATTCGCTAGGCCTGGGATGGCAAATCGACTCAGCTCACATGCCAAATTCAATTACGGAGCAGAGGCTGCCGGGGAGCTTTCTGGAGAAGGGCTGAGAAAGCTTGCTAAGGCTCCGTGGGAAGAGTGCCATGATTGATTAGTGATGTCTGCAAGTGTCATGATTTGACATCTAGGCCCTGGTTATTTAGTTATGTGGGCTCCAGGCTGTTACCTCTGACTCTGTCCACTGTTTTCTATTTTACAACAACCTTGAGATGTTGAAGTACAAGGAGGAGTGAACTAGAATCCCAAGAGATCAAAGTGGTGAGAAGAATGACGCTGACTGGAACCAGGAAAAGTTAACTTGATTAGATCAAAGTACATGAGTCAGAGGCCCAGAGACAGAGATAATTGTGAAGAAACCCTGACCCTGGCTTACCCATGGGTAAGAACGCACAAAAACAGAACAGTCAAGTTCCACACAACTCAGATTTGAGGAGATTTGGTGGATTTAAAAAGACTTCAATTAAGCCAGGTTAATTGGCCCAGATAATTCAACAGGAATCAAAAAAGTTTCACTTCCTTAGAAAGGCCAGGGGCGTCTTTGCTTTCAAAACATTTTCAAACTCACCTGCTCATCTCAAAAAGGAATCTGTCAGCCTTGGCCATCCGATCCAGTTCATGTTTATGTTCCTCCAACAGGTCAATATCACTTTTTTCGGGAACAAATTTCAAGAGCTAGAAAGTACACACAAATACTAAAACTGAGGTTTATAATTAAAATTCTTGTCCTGATTTTTCACCCTTTCAAGTTAAATTTGTCACACGATGAAATTTTAATTTTTAATTTATAAGCTCTCCTCATAGGTGACTGTTAAGATACAATAGACATGATAAAATCTTTCCATTTAGGTGGCCAAAAGGTACAAACTTCCAGTTACAAGATAAACTGGTACTGGGGATGTAATGTACAACATGATGGATATAATTAACACTGCTTCTTGATATATATGAAACCTATTAAGAGAGTAAATCCTAAAAGTTAAAAACTTTTGCTTTAAAAAATTTTTATCTATATGAAATGATAGGTGCTAACTTAACATTATGGAAACCATTTCAAATTTGTTAGTCAAACCATTATGCCATACACCTTAAATTTATAGTGATGTATATTTCAATCAAAATGGGGGGGAAAAAACTTTCTATTTTTACTTGAACGTAGTTAAACTGGTGTAAGATTCACTTCTGGTACCTATCTGTTCTTTAATGCCTCTCAGTCAGAATTGAGAAGTTCTTTCCCTGACCTACTTTACAAAGACCATTAGAGGGACCCTAAAGATTCAATACTCTCATGAGAAGATGATACATCAGTATTCCAGAGAGATTAGGCCACTTCCCCAGCATTATAAAACAAGTGCATGTGATCTTTAGAAATAGAACCTGGGTCTCGACTTCCAGCTTTCTTTTTTATTTTCTTCTATACATCGTGCTGGAATGAGTAATGCTATATGTATTTTCCAATCAATTTGCTTATTTCTTTGGCTCATCTAATTCCATCTCATTGTTTGCTCTATGTAGAGCTGGGTGAGAGGGACACAGAGGGACTCGAAGTTTTTGATTCCATATTTTATTTTGGAGGAAGAAATAAGCGTGGAATGTAGAAGAGATAGCGATAAATACTTCAAGTTGAAAAAGCACTTCTGTATGTGTCTAATTTCCTTTAAAAGCACAAACATGTATGTGTATGCCCAGGCGTGTGTGTGTGTGCTATTTTCTAGATCAAATATTCTCAGACTTTAAAAGAAAAAATTTACACTGAGCCTCTGGGCCCCAGAGTCCTCCCCACAACTCAGTGCTGGCACTGGGTGGTCCACTTAGCAGACTTTCAAATGTTTGTTGGGTTTAACTAAGGGACCTCAGAAAAGGCAGTCAGTCTGGGTACCACCAGCAGAAAAACAGAAGTGGAACTACAGGGAGGAAGATGAACGACGTGAGGTTGGAAATATATTCCCGGCAGAGTGCTTATCTGGGGTCTGCAATGGGCTGAGGTCTGGAATGGGCAGCATAGCATTTATAAAGGAGGAAAAGCAGCTGTCATGGCAGTGGGGAAGGGGAGAAGTGGAGGAGGGCAGGGAAGAGCAAGGGCTTCATAGGGAATTCAGTCTTTATTTTGAAGGCATGGGATGTAACATAAAATCTTAAGTAGGGGGGGATGAGTTTGCATTTTAAAAAGATCACTCTGCCTGCAGAATAGAGAAAATCAGAAAGGATCAGAAGTATTAGGGGCTTGTGATTAGACTGTTGATGCAGTAATCTAGGTAAGATAATGGTGTCTTGGAGTGGGTGATGGACAGGTTCTAAAGCTACTGGGGTGGGGGGGTGGTTTGAACTGGCCTGACTTGTTGACTGTGGTAAATGAAGGTCAAAAGGATGCGATCCAGGCAAGGAGGTACATAGAGTGGAACAGGCAGAAGGTTGGAGGGTGGGTGAGGAAAAGGTGAATTTAGTGTTTGAAATATTGACAAGAGAACTAAGCAATGATTTCTAGTAGTGTGTGTGCCCAGTCACTAAGTTGTGTCTGACTCTGCAATCCCATGGACTGTAGCCTGCCAGGCTCTCTGTCCATGGGATTTTCCAGCCAAGAATACGGGAGTGGGTTGCCGTTTCCTTCTCCAGGGCATCTTCCAGATGCAGGGATCAAACCCACATCTCCTGCATTGGCAGGAGGATTCTTTACCACTGAGCCACCTGAGAAGCCCATGATTTTTAGTAGGCAGGTGGACAAGTGGTCTGAAATTCCAAAGAAATCTGAAAGACAAAGCTCTGGTGTGGGTTACAACATGCACGGATGTGAGTAAGGTAACCAGGGGTTCCATCAAGTGAAGAAAAGCAGGGCTTGAGAGAAACCGGCATTGATGAGATGAGGATGAGAAGAAGAGTGATCTTCACAAGAGGCAGTGGAAGGACCCATGTGGAGTCACAGGGCCAATGAAAGAGGTGTTTCATGTGGGCCAAGCGGCCATCGCTGTGACACCCACCAGTGTATCAAGGAAGATAAGGACTGCAAAGTGTCCCCTGGCTCTGGCAACAAGGAATTGCATATCCTCAGTGAGAACAGCTTTAGGGAGGTGAGGAAGAGTGAACAGGCTTTCAAGAACTGACTGTGTCGAAAGACAGAGAGCACAGTAGCAAATGGGGATGGGTGGTCTTAAGAGGTCTGTGTGTGTGAAGGGCTGGGACTTGAACAAGTTACATGTTGAGAGGGCGAGGTGGAAGACCTTGAGGAAAGGGGCAGGGTCCTCTGATTGGAAGGAAAGGATGGGCCAGAGCAGAGGCCAGGGGTCCCCCTCCCCTCACAGGGTGGAGGGAGGAGAGGTGGAAGTAGACGCCAGGGAGTCCATAGGTTTGGTGGCCTGAGAGCGTCTAGGCGAGGGTGTTCCCTTGTTCCAGTGGTGACACTGGATGGGACACATGTCTTCTGCTTCCTCCGTGCAGGAGGGAAGATGGTAGGGCAAAGGAAGGAAGGAGCAAGCGGGAGCACAAGGCTTGTTTCTTCCCCCTGAGTTTGGATTTTTACCTTTTGGAATTCAGTTCCAGTATCAGGGATTCCCCCATACCTGCCTGCTGAGTTCACAGACCCCTGTTCGGGATAACACAGTCATCCTCTCTCTCTCTCTCTCTCTCTCTCTCTCTCTCATTATTCCCAAGGGCAACAGTGAGAGGCTGAGACTAAAGGCCTGGGCCTTCTCAAGGTAGAGCTGAGAACAGACAGTGTATGGACAGTTTTGAAAAGAATGAAGAGTCAGACAAACATCTGGTGATGAGGAGAAAGGTGTGCATCCCAAGAAAGAGGAGTGACCTCATCTGAGATCTGATCTCAGTGGTTAAAAGCATCAGGAGAGGGGGGGATGAACTTGGCTCAGATGCAGACCATATTGAGTCGTAAAGGATGCTGTGTTCAGGCACAGGAAGGAGGGTTGGAGTGAGCAGGAAAAGAAAGAGCCTGGGAGACAAGCAGAGAGCACGACACTCAGAGCTCTCAGGAGACCGGGTCAGAAGGATCCCACTTGGCCAGAGTCTGCTTCAGTAGACCTCTTTTTTCCCTTGTATTTATCTGAAGTACATTCTATTTGCACTACAAGCTCTTTTGGCAAGCTTCAGAAATCCTTTCCCTCAAGGAGGAATTTTGCTGGATGCAATTTCACAGTAAACAGATCTGGTGGAATTTTAAACATACAACCTTGTCAACAGAGGCTGAAGACCTAACGACCAAAGAGCCTTCTGCCTAGTTCTTTACGCTGGGTGAAGCAGTTTCTGGTGCCAGCATTTGCAAAGCAGGGTCACCTGGGGGCCGGGGAGGGACAGAGGGCAGCGGAGCTCCACTTCTCAGGGGCAGAGGCTCTGTTTTGACGAGTGTTCTGAGAGGGAGAGGAGAGTGAGGGAGAGGAGCAACAAAATGCTCGAAAAAGGCATTTTCAGTTTAGGAATAGTTTGAAACTATTTATGCACAGAGCATCCTAACAGACTTGGAAACATAGTCATTAACTATTTTGGGAACTAAATCAAACCTTAAAAGGACAGCAGAAAAAGTTTTTCCACTGCTGAGTGTGAGGGTTTTCACCCCGGATGACTGCAGCTGCAGAGGTTTCAGGGAAGGGCGGGCCCACGGAGGTGCGGTGACCCCGCGCACATCACTCCTCCCGCCTCGTGGCTGAGGCCTTGGAAATCAGTGAAAACAGGACAGTGTGCCCAGGCAAACAGGCGCTCCAGCTGGAGTAGCCCACCACCACAGGACCCCTGTGAGCGGAGCAAAACAGCCTTTCCCCTTGCTCCTGGGAGCCGAGCACACCTACAGGTGACACCTCAGGCTCAGCCTGGACTCGTGACCACCTGTGTCCACCCATGACCGCAGGTGGACCTGGCTCTAAGAAACAGGTGGGGCCTTGTGACCAAACTCTCTCAAAACGTGATTCTGCGGCAGGACAAGCAGACAAGGAGACAGAACAGGACTAGATCATTCAGAGACATTCCCATAAAGCACAGGAAAATTAAGGCGCAGACCAAGAGATAGGTAATGGTCCCTGGGGTTATCTACCAGCACAGTATTACCAACAGTATCATCTGAAAGCTAAATGAACCAAGCTGCTGACAACACGCAACAGGGCTGCAGTGGCGACACAGAATGTGTTATGGAAATACTGCATGAAGAGAGCTAGGGCACCACATCTGACTTGGTGCTTGGCCATAAAAAAGTACAAATTATCTCCAGATCTCATGGACAAGTATATATACTGACCATGTTTAAGTCTACCCTACACTTGCTAGCCCTGGCATTTGAATTTACTGCCATTTACAACACAAGAAGAGTACGATACAATTTACGCAGACAGGACCCAGCCCCAAGAAGTTCACATCCTGCCTTATGAGACATATGAGTGCCGATGACAGCGCCAGAGGGTTGACAGTGGCTTTTGTGGTTGTGGGAATGATGAGCCAAGACCGAGACACAAATGTGTCAGGGATTAAGCAGTGATTCAGCTTCTGCAGTGCAGGCTGTGATCTCACAGTGCTGAGACTCTCAGTATTCCAGTGAAACAGACACTTTCTACTAAAGTTAGTAGATTTATGTGACCTGCTGAGGAGTAACAGCTTGATGGCAGCAGCATGAGAGACAGACTCTGGCATCGAGGGTCCTAGGCATTTAGCAAACGCAGGAATTCTCTCCCATCATTTTGAGGAACAAGGGGAGGAGCAAGTCCTAGGGCCTTCTAACAGAGCCACGTGGAACCTTGGCCTGACCTCCTCCACGGAGAGGTGAGGAAACTGTCTACTAACAACAACTAGGTCTCCGTGGTATCCCTCCCCACTGAGAGTCTGGCATAACCTGTGCTCTGAGTGTTACCCGCCAGCTCACCTGTTCCAACATGTCCTTGGGCAGATCCTCCTGCTCATCCATGGTTAGAATTGCTCGTTTGATTTCATCATTGGATAATTTCAACCTGGAGAAAGAATGTTTTAATTTGTTGTGACTACTCAAGCTGATATTGTTAACAATTTAATACAAGATAACTCATTTTGCTACGCCAGTTGCCAACCTTCAGGTACCATTTTTCTCAAAATCTCTCAGTGAACACTTATTTCCTGACTGTGTTGCACCTAAAAATAGTATTTTGAAATGGCTTTAACATTCTTTCTGGGCTTTGTAATGCTCTGCTGACACAGAGAACAAAGCTGTTATGTTCTACCATTTAGTTTCCTTAAGCAAGGGATTGGAAGATGAGAAGTTAGGGGAAACACCCACACACAACTATTTAATACATAGTATTTACGAATTGCAGGTCAAAGAGGAAAATTAACTTTTTAACTTGATTATGTGTCAGGAGTGTTTAAGGTTTGCTCTCAAATTAAAAAGGCATGTTGAGAACGTTATTGTTAAAAAATGGAATAGTTGATATACAAAATAACATAGCTGAGGCGTGTTCATATATGTTAGTTCATTTTGCATTCAAAATAACCGTGAAGATTTTTTTTAATAGAGGGAGAAACTGAGGCTCAGAAGTGCCCAAGGTCAAATGCATACAAAGGCATAGTATCTAACACAAACCCAACACTGTTGATTGCTAATCCCAAATTCTTTTAACAAATAATGCTTATCTAGTTAATATCTCATAGGGAAGGATTTGAGCAAAAACTTAAATCTGATTTCTGTTTTCCTGTCTACCATTAATTCCTATGATTTACTGATTTATATGAAGGATTTATGTCTTGATTATGGCAGGACAACAAAGTGTTGAATGTGAAAAAAGATGAAATTAAAACATGCTTGTAAAGAAAAAAAAATGCTTGTAAAAATGTTTTTTTTAGATATAACCAAGTCTTAACTAGGGCAAAAAATCTTAATCAGATTATTAGCTGTTACAATAGGGTCATTCTTTTGTCCTGCTTATAAGCATCAGACCCAGACTTATTTAAAAATTCTTACTTCCTTATAAGCTACCACTAAGGTCTCATATTAACATTATTTGATTCATTCTTCTTGTTTATGATCTTCAAGAAGAATCACATTTAGGACAGAGGATAAAGACATAAACACACAAATATAGAGCAAGGCATACAGCCTTCATGTGTAACAGTTGAAGGAAGGGGCTTTGGCATCAGATAGGTTGTAATCATGTCTTGGCTCTGACACTTCCTGGTCAGTGTGATCTTGGAAAAAATTTTTTCTTTAGCCCCAGTTGTTTCATCTATACAACAAAGATAATAACAACTATATATTTTTTTAAAAATTAAAAAAAAAAATTTTGTGTATGTAAAGTGAAACAGCACATGCAAGGTGGTTAGCACAGTGTCTCACTATAGAAAGGGCACAATAAACTATGTATATTCTGCAAGGCAGATTTTTCCACCCAGGAAAAAAAAAAGCAGCAATACTTATGTTACATTAATATTCAAGTGCAGCTATTTGATCAATAAGTAGGATTATCATGAAACTTCCCAAAGTGCTCTCAGAGCCATTATTTCACTAGAGTTTTCCTCTCTGTCTATAGCACCCATTAGGCCCAGGAGTATTAAAAAAGAATCAGAAGTCATGGTGCTTATTTTAAAGGTGCTTATGTTTGAGATGGTTGGATGGCATCACTGACTCAATGGACACAAGTTTGAGCAAACTCCAGGAGACAGTGAAGGACAGGGAAGCCTGGCTTGTTGCAGTCCATGGGGTGGCAAAGAGTTGGACATGACTGAGCAACTGAAACAAATGTTTGCAAGAATCAGATAATAGGCAGAAATACTTCACACAAAGGCTACCTATGCTCTGCCAAGAGGGCTGGATGAGTGCACGGGTGGCCACAGAGCCCATGAGGAGGAAAGGACCTGGGCAAGACACAGCTCATTCTGGACCTCTGTTGCCTGTCCTTTTCTCTAGATTTTGACATGATCTTGTTAAAAGCATCCATCCTGCCGTTGATACTGCATGTTGTTTCATGTACCAATAAGTAGGCCAACAGGAAGGAATAGATTGGGGAATCCTACTGTATAAATACTACTCTATTTCATGCCTTCAAACCCAACTAGAGCACCTAAGCAACATGCCAATTTGTCCATGTTCTAGAATAAGACCTGTTCTCTTCCCTAGTCCAAGTTGTAGCACCCCCACAACTCCTGGGCTGTGGACAGAGACTCTGGACCAGACAGACTTCTCCAGGTTGGTTTGGTCTGGAGACAATCATTTGCCATGAACATGGTCACTAGAACATCATGATGTAAAACCACCCAACTTAAATGGCACAATTAAGTCAATTTGGCATGGGTGAAACATACAACAGGGGAAAACTCTATCCTGGCTCAAGATCTCCATCACATGGACCCTGGGTAGCCCAAGACTTCAGGACACTAAAGACTCTTGAGTCAAGTGAGGGCAAAGACCATGGTGTAGCCAGCAAGGCCAAAGAAGTGCGATGTGAGGTATGGTTGAAACTGCCATGAATGAAAACCAGCGGGCTGTGGAAACATCTAAAATTATCATGAGAAAAGCTCCACTTATTTAAAAAAAGATTAGTTCTGTGTCCTTTTCATACCAAGTGGGAGAAACCACTTTATGGTGTCTTTCTGCTGAGTCCTTCTGTTTTCCATTTAAGAGAAAAGGAGTTGAACATCAGAGTGAGAACAATACTTGAAGTATCAGATTTGCATTTCATTAGCTCCCCATATGGAGTGCAGAACTTCTTGCTTTTGAAATTGTATATATTTATGCTGTTCAACCCCCTGAGGCTGTCTGGACTAAACACTGGCACTAATTCATAACAATTTTGGTTTCTCTTAATGTGGCCCACAAAGAGACTTGAGACTTTAATGGCTAGTACTTAAGAAAATCTACCTGTCAACATCCTGCCTTGCACGTGGCCTGTGGGAGCTGACAAAGCAGCTGTACCTTTGGGGAAAGAAGAGAGGAGTCCGTGGCCCTCTGGGAGGCTTCTCTAGGTTGCCAAAGAGTTCTTAGTATCGTCTGTCATCCACCGAATGAGCCGCTAATCTCTGTAATTGAAGGACCCTACCAATTCTAAACTTTTAATGGCTTTGAGAGCTTGGCAGTGTTCTGGCCTGCAGGAGGGTGGCAACTTGTGAGACACCCACTTCAATTTGCTATGCAAGGCAGGAAACAAACTGGCCATTTAAAACTGGTATTTAACTCCACCTTGCTCCACTCAAGTATTTCAAAAATTTACCAAGAGACCTGGAACAATCCAGGTACAATTAAACTAAGTTAAGGATGGGTGTCTAGATCCACCTGAGCTCTGTTTCAGTGGATTTAAGCCAAATCCCTCCACTTTAAAGTAGCTTTTTGTGGTTTACTGCACCCTAGCTGTCATGTTACATGAACATCTGGAAAAAAAGAATGGCAGAACACTTCATAAAAGTGTATTTTAGGTGGGTTCATTTTGCAATACAAGCCAGCTTCCGAGATTCTTATTTTTCTGTTTTTCTTTTTGAAAGGAGAGGAGAGGTATGTTTAGGGAATAAAGCCAAGGGAATTGTAAGTTGCCACATGTCACCTATACACATGCAGCAGAGAAGCTGGTTGGCTCTGCAGGGGGTCCGAGGAACAGTTCTCCAGCATACCATGTCCATTCCACTCACTTCTCAGGTCTGTGACAGGTAGGATTTGTGGTGGCCTGAAGCACCCCACCTTCCAGACAGCCTCTTTCTGGGTGCTGAGAGACCTTGGCCTCTCACGCTATGAGCACATGCACTTTCTCCCCTGCTTGGACCCTGCGATGAGGTGGGCTTTCCTTCCGGCTGAACTTTTTGGCTCCAGGTGAGGCCGTGGAACCTGTGCCTGGCCAAACGGTCCATGAACCTCCGCAGTGTGTGGGTAAGGAAGAGTTTTTAAAGACAACCAAACACTGCAGACATGTGCAGATACAATACTGCCCACAGAATATGCCACGGGCTTTCACTGTGGTGGAATTCAGTATAATGACTGCATTGCTGGAAATTAAATTCCCAGTCAGCAAGATAAGATACAGAGAGAGGGTCGCCAGATGTTGGGAACGCAGTAAGCAGAAAAGAAGAAAGGCAGTGTGGAAAGGTAGGAGATCTTGACATCAGCTTGGAAATACTCCTACTCATTGTCCCCAGGCACAAAGTCAGTCTCCAAATGCTAGTGACAGTTTCTCTCTCCAGTCTGTCCCTCATCAGGTCTTAGCTGAGCAACAAAAAGAGCTTCCTGTCTTATGGCAGCCTGTGCCTCCAGTTCTTGACCCCTTCCAACCTATCCTGCAAACCCATGAGATTGAACTCAAAACCTTACTGAGACAGTGCTCTTTTCTGGAGCAAAAGGCTCTGGATCCCCTGGGAATATAATCGGGCCACTGACTGAGCAGCTGCCGTGTGCAGGCACTCAGTGCTTCTTACATGCTGGGTTCTCATTTTTACAAACCTACCACTTTCATTACCTCCATTCTATCGACTGACTCTGGTTGGACTCAGGCTGTTAGAAAAGCACCAGACCTGGATCTCAGATGTTCCTGCCTGACCTAATTTAATCCAAGTGAGAGACTGCAACCACAGAGCTCTCTACAGCTCTGCTTGAACTCTCGCCACCGCCCCCTGCCTCCCCAGCCCCCCGGCTGCCTTTGCTCCTGCGTACCCTTGGAACTGCCTCCCACCCCCCACCCCAGGCCCACTTTCTCAGGAAAACCCTGCTACTGTCCCCTCTCGCCCTTGGCTGGGCTCCCCATCTCCTTCCTGCCAGACCAGTCTAAGGCCTGCATTGTTCACAAGTCATCTTGCCTGTGGCATTTTTCTTCTCCAATTAGCCATGTGCTGCCAAAGGCAACAATGCAATCATAAGTCTTGGGACATCCTATGGCATCCAGCACAGTGCCAGGCAATTAAACACTCCAAAGTGACAACTCTAAGACAAAAAGCATCAAAGCATCAAAAGCATCTTTCCCATCCTTGAAGCCCCTTGCTCCTTTTGTGTGTAGTCATGCATCGCCAATGAAAAGAAGAGTGAAAGCAAGGTAAATTGCTGAGTGGTTAAACAACTAAATAAAAAACAAATTAGTTCTGCTTCATTTCTTTTACCTTTAGCTGTCCTGTGCTCTCCTGAAGAGACAGTAAAACTATTGAGCACTGAGTAGAAAAGCATGTGGTCCTGACTCCTCTGTGGCAGAGAAGGTTTTAGACCCTGATCAATAAGGCCCAATTACCATAAGGGTAACATGGTCTCAAAATCAGCTTGTCACACATAATACATTTTCAATGTTATGTGCTCATTGTAATACTTATTCATTAAATTGGATATTAAAAGATAATTTAATAGACACAAGACAAGTTCTTAGAATAATCTACTAGAGAGTTTAGGCACATTCACATTCTAAGTCACCTTAGCCTTTGACATTTTTTATGTAACAAGGGAATGACATATGACAAATTTGAAACAATCCCTCTAATAATGGGATGGGAAATTTGCCAGAAATAGTTGTAACCTTATCTATAACTAGTGTAATTACCCTCAGTGGCATCTTGTACTAAGAATGATCTGTCTACGAGGAACTGGGTCACAGTTAGAGCTCTTAAATACTATAAATATTCAGAGTGATGGCTCTCTTTGCCAAGTTGTTTTTAAAGGGCTCTTCTATACTGCAAAAGCAAAAAATAGAGGGGGAAGTTCTGCTGCTGCTGCTGCTGCTGCTAAGTCGCTTCAGTCGTGTCCGACTCTGTGCGACGCCATAGATGGCAGCCCAGCAGGCTTCCCCGTCCCTGGGATTCTCCAGGCAAGAACACTGGAGTGAGTTGCCATTTCCTTCTCCAATGCATGAAAGTGAAAAGTGAAAGTGAAGTTGCTCAGTCGTGTCCAACTCTTAGAGACCCCATGGACTGCAGCCCACAGGCTTCTCCGTCCACGGGATTTTCCAAGCAAGAGTACTGGAGTGGGGTGCCATTGCCTTCTCCGGGGGGAAGTTCTAGGGTTTAAAAAAACACTCTCTCTAAATTTTCACTTAATTTTGCTATTAAGTAAAAATGTTATTTGTAAAAAGAAGTTGTAACAAAACAAATTGTACAGTCTATAGAAAAAAAGTATGTAGACCTTCAAAACTATCTTCAATAGTGTCTTCCTAAACACAAGTGGAGATAAACGCAGGGCCTGGCCATTTACACAGCTTCTAGCCAGAGGCAGAAAAGTAAGTGCTAATAGGATGTTTCACACTACCTTACTAGTTGTATTAAAACTCAGGGGGGGTCTTACCAAGCTTTAATTTCTCTTTCTCTAAAAGAAACATTTTCTCCCTAAAGTAATATATATCTGGCTATCAATCAAGCTTCTATGCTGCAAACCAAGCAGCAGCGCTTTGTGTTAAATTTACTCTAAGACTGTATGAAAAATAAGAACTACTATTTTCCATCTTCACTCTTCCTGAAAGAGAAGTCACCTTGCACCAGCCTCGATACAGATTCAACATTTTTTCCAGAGTGTAATCAGTGTGACTTAGATTGTACAGAATGCCCCAAACTTCAGGGTTCTTTACATTTTCCTTCGCCTCGTCAACATTAGGTATCTCTGCCTAATGTGAAAGTCCTTTTTAGAGAAAAGATTCAGAAAAGCTACTTGAAATGCCCAAGACCAGCTGACACATTCCCTGAAGCTATTTATAATCGGATTCCAGGCTCCCAAATTTCCTTTCTTTTTTTCAAGCTCTAGGACCATGATGGTTCATCAATTATGAAAAATACTTTTGAACAGGGCTGAACGGGATATGTTAGCATTTCACTGGTTTATTGACATATTTTTAGTCATAAAAATTCTCACAAAGAACATGAAATAATATAATCTGAAGTATAAAAGGGTGACTTAAGAAGGAAAATGAAACAAAGAGGCTTCATGGTGGGTGCTGAGTCTGTGACAGTGTTATTTCAGTGGCCAAAGTATTAATAGCTCTAAAGCTGAGAAGTATAAATAACAGTAAAGTCCATTTTACAGGGTCTCTGGAAAAACCAAGCAAAACATTGATTTGAGATGGTCTGCTTTTTTAAATTTAGGAGTCTGTGGAAATTAAACCCCAAGAAAGTAGGCAACAGCTATGACATATTCCATGAGGGAAAGTAAACACTAAGAGTCCTTTTCACCTTGAACAGAAGAAATTCGGAGAGCTGACCCTCAGTAGAGTCCAGGTAAAAGAACGAGTCCAACCACGTGGCTTGGGGCCACATGATAGAAAACCTGGTCCTACCAAAAATGTTGAGACAACATCAACAATACCTCGAGAGAAGGATGTTGCAATTCTGAGCTCTCCGACCATCGATCACCGAAAGCTCTCTGACTTTAAGTTTGGAGCCCAGGGTGTCATCAATGGCATCTGCTTCTTTCTATAAAGAGCAGGAAAGAAATCCATCAAAGTCAAACAGGGACATTCCGACTTCAGACACAGTTTTCCTTTATATTTGGTGTTTACACGTATACACGCACACACGCACAGCTGAGATGGTGAGGAGGGGAATGGAGGGGGGTGGTGGGACTGAAACAAAGGCTAAAATCTAGTTGACAAAGGAAAATAACAAGAAAGCTGACCACCCACGTTTGAAAAAGCATTATTTGGAAGAACAAAGTGCTTCTAAGTTGAAGATGCATAAATTATCAATGAGCGCTACCCTCCTTTTGTCCCCCAAATCCCAATGGAGAGCAGACAGAAGGACTGTCACTATGAATCAAGCTCAGCTGAGGCGTGCCCCTGCCGGTCCAGCCATTTGCAGGGCCCATTCACCCCAGAACCATTTGCATCCTGAACACTCAGAAAGCTGAACAATAAAACCTCCCAAATGTCTTCATGTGCAATAGGAAGCTCCCAGGCCCAGATGGTACCTTTCATTACCCTGGAGCCTGATGGACAACAGGGAGTGCGCAGTTCAAGGCGTTAGTTCAATTTACTTCAATTAACAATAAAACACTACTTGCACTCTCTGCTGCTGTGCAGAGTTGTAAGCAAGGAGGGCCATAATTTACGGTGGAAGAGGCACAAGGCAACTATACATACAATACCTTCTGAGTAAACAGAGCGTCGAGGTAAAAACAGACTGATTTGATATACAGTGAGTCTGATTTTATGAAAGGTCAGGATCAGTTTGAAAAATAGATCATGGCATTTAAAAAATGTAAGGAAACCAAACAGTTCTGGAACTGGATAATGGTTTAGGAAACAAAGGCAATATGGAGTCTATATTAAGAGGCACCATGTGACCAAACTTTAACTATTTCATATTGTGCAGAGATTTCAGGCATACCTCTAAATAGTCAGTGAAGAGTTGAAACCCAATGTGGAATTAACTAGACATTGCATTACCCTATCAGAAAAAAACCCAGGAAAACCAAGACATTTTGAGCTATAGTGAGCCAAGGAGTTATATTAAACAAGGTGGGGGTTTTAGCTCACTTACCTGCTTGGAGTTACTGTTCACAAAGAAATCCTACAGCCATGGCAGAGGCATGGAAAAGGCAAATAAGATACATGCAGTTCAGAAATCACAGCAACACACAGGAAAGTCAAGGAAATGAGTGACACCGGGTAAGAGGTAATTTATGCCCCAGGAGCAGCAATGAGAGTTGATGAAGATGAGAGTCTGGCTGAAGATACACTGACAAGAAGGGTACTAATAAGCATTCAGGTTCAAGAGAGAAGACAGCAGGTGCTATACACAATTTTCAATGGTGGCAAATCAAATTCAGATACGAAAGGACTTAAAACACCCTCAAAAGAGTTCAAGTTGGGGAAGGAAAAAAAATCCTCTTTGAAAGGACCACTGGGCTCCATGTATTTAACATGACAATTGAAGCAGAAAATACAGATCAATTGCCATCAATTTGAGGAAACTACTAACAGCAAAATATATACATTTTTTGAGTGGATAGAATAATCTTCTGTCTTCTTGTGTCATGAGAAAGAATGAAGAAAAGAAAAAACACAAGTTCAACAACAGGTCAGTAAAACCAACCCTCAGTACTGCTTGAGAGTCCAAACAATGCCTGTGCGTGCTCTGGGAGGTATGAGGAAAAAGACAGAATTTCCAATTAAGAGACAATAAGTGATTCATGGGCTACAGAGTCATTGGTGGTCCTGTCCCCATTGCCTCAGGGCTGTTGTTCATGAGACAAGGGCAACAGTCTTTGTTTAAAATAGTTCATAGACTAGATTTGGAGTGAAGAAGGGAAAGAGGAAGAGGTAGTTGACATGTTATGAGAAAGTCACAGCTTTCTTTGCATATTTTTGTCATGATGACATGAATAAAGCTTCGGTGTGCAAAATACACCCCAGCTTTCGGGCCAACTACTTGCACAACCAGCATTTACTCAGCAGATTCCTGAAGGCCTCACTGGTCCCGGCAGCACTGCCAAGGCCAGTTTCACACAGATGAGCTGTTTCACATCATTCTTCGAATGGGAAACAACACGTATCCTCCCCTGGCTCCACCCATACAAGGAGGGATTACTTTTCTGGAATGGCATTTAAAAAAATAAATTGATAACCACACGAAACCTTTCTTTCCTCTGATGTCACAGTTTTATTTTGTCTCTGTTGTAACTGTCAAGTTTTTTTACCCTGAAACTCTTCAGGACTCTTTCCCTGTAAAAGCAGTTTCTCTTTTCAAGAGCAGAAAAAACTCTAGTGTAGTGAACTCCATGATGTCGTCTTACCCTACTTTTCTTTCTTAAAGAGACAAGTTGCAAGCTGGATTTAGACACCGTTCTCCCTGTCTGGCCTTCAAAGAAGAAACTTGTATGAAGGCCTCTGTAACTCATTCTCCCCAAGTTCCCAATGTCAAGAAATTAAGACCTCTGACCTCCACTGTAGTGGGCTACAGAACCAGGCCTCTAGCATTTGCTAGGGATGTGACTTGGGGCTCAGGTTCACTCTCTGTACAATGAAGTAAACAACTGGATTACTATTGTGAGGATTAAATGTGATAATGAAGATATGGTATTTTGTACAGTACCTGTCACATAATTATGAGCTCAACACTTGGAAGCTGTCATACATTACAATTATTTTATCTTTCAAGACAATGATCAAGTCCATTTCTTTGCCTATTGCTCTGGTTCTCAGTTGAGCTGAAGCACAGTTGGTCAAGATCTCCTGTTTATAACCAGCAGCAGCACTAAATGTAACAGTTAATAGCGAAGTAATTTATCTTATCTTTTGCAAGGTGAGGATGAGGAATGCCATGGGAAAGTTTGGCTAATTGGCGGTCTTGAGATTCCCCATCTTTAAGAGTTCTTTACTCATCACATCGTAAATAAAATCACAAAGTTTCTTAGATGGAAATGTTAAAAATAATTATGTTTCCATTTCAAATAAGTTAATATTCTCTTTGAAACTAAATGATTCACTAATTGGTTTGGGCCAAACATGACAGGACTATCTACATTCGGCTCCACCTAACAGGATGCCTGATTTTTCCAGATGATTTTTGGTATAGGGATTAGGATTTGGAAAATAAATAGGAAATTGCAGCTTGCATTTTCAGGAACCAGTGCTGATAAATTCCTGTAGATAGGGTTTCACCATGTAATAATGACTCACCATTTTATAGACAATGACTTTTACATGAATGGTTCTTAATCTTTTTGAGGTTGAGATCCCTTTGTAATTCTGCTAAAAGCTAGAGATCCCTCTCCAGAGAAATGCATGCACTAATATTTAAATAAAACCCTGTATTTGGTTAACTCTTACCATGTTGTCCAGCTATAGAACCTCTACCTTCTACTGTGGAACTAAGAAAAGCCACTCTTTACAGTTTTTACCTTCTGCCTTCATGTACCATGGCTAAAGATCGAGCTTATTGAATCAATGTCATAAATCATATAATTGTTCAATGTTAGAAACTAGATATACAGAATAACAAAAAACCTAAAAAGAATAAAAAAGGAAATTTCTTTTCCCATCCATGAGATAAATCAGAAGATACCACGGAATATTCCAAATGGGACCCCAAGAATGACCCCAACAACTTGTATACTACATGTTAGCAGGAGAGTCAGATTCTAAGCCTAGGAGAGTGATTATCTTTTGTTCTCTATCAGAGCAGAGAGGCTTTGAGATACTACGTGCTGATAATAGAACTGTGAAGAAGGGGTGTCCCCAGGCAGAGTGAAGAAGAGGAATGGAGACAGCCAGTTGCTCATTTGTTGTGACAGAAATACATGTTCCTTTAGATGTAGTAACTTCATTTTCACTCTACAAACTGCATAGATAGGGAGAATGAACTTATAACATCTCAAGATGAAAATTTCCCACAAAATGAAGGTAAATAGTTCAAATGTATCTGAAATAGTGCTAATATGCAATGTGCTACATTATGTGTTAAAATAAGTCTTTTGTGGCTGGCTTAGAAATCATGTGTAATACAGTTTCAGTGAGGAAAAGAGGTTCTGAGGTTTAGGACACTGACTTTTAAATGAACTTCTGGAATGTGAGCAGGGGAATAACTGCATGCTATTAAATTCCATTTCGCGTGGCACATAAGCTTACATATTCAGTTCTGCACGTCTTTTATATTCACACCTGAAAAAAAAATCCTGAATAGAAATGGTCTTGTTCTTAAAACTGGAGGTAAGGACAGTATAAATATCTGTTCAGTTTTTAATGACTCAATATTTCTTATATCAACAGGGCATATCTTGTGTGTGTGTGTATATAAACTCTCTCCTAAATGTCATTAATCAGTGTTCACCTAAATTATAATAATCTGAAGCTTAAAAATTTTTTTTCATAATCTTACTCTGTGTAGTGTTCCTATTACATGCACACAGACAATGGTATTCATGTATTCTTTGCCTCTCTGAGAAATTTACTTGGTAACACACTGGCTGAAATCCTGAGAGTTTCGTCAGGGTTATATAACTCTGGAGGGAAGAAAGAGAAGATATCACAGAAAAAAAAAAGGTTCCCAGTATTCATTTGGGAGTAGAAAAGAGAGCAGTTAGAGTGTGATAATAATTATATAGAGCACTGCCAAGATTAAAATGAAAATGCATAGGTTTGTGACATTGCCATTAGTTACAAGGCTAGGGGACATAATGACATAAACCCTGTTTCCTTTATCCTGTGTGTTCCTGACTAGACTGCTTTCATCTTTCAATTTTCTTTCAACATTCAATAAATTCAATGGAATGGTTGAAATTACCTTCACTTGGGAAACACATTTATGGTTTAAAAATTCTCATCTCACATTTTTATACCAAGAGGAGAAACATAACTTGAATCAACTGAGCAAGTGTGTTAAAAATTTTCTCCAGGAAGCACTCTTGGAAATGTCACAAATGATTCTACTTACCAGTCTACAACTTAGTGTTAACTGCAACTGAAATGTTCTGGTCTAGCCGGACTGGCATGACTACTGATTACTTAAACAGCAATTGGTTGCTAGGAGACAATTACCCAATTGCTAGGCTTTCTGCAACCCTGTCTCTTGGAGCTCTTGAGAGCTGTCCACATATTTGTCCCAGAGCATTTTGGCAGCATCCTTCTGCACCTTCTGCTGAAAGGCAGTTAATTATGAGTCTTATAAACTTGGGTCTTTCAACCACCTGCCTTCACAGTAAACGTGATTCACAAGCTCAGACTTGAATAGCATCATTTGAAATAGATGCTGTTTTCTCTTCCTTTTATTTACTTCTCTAAGTTTCCAAACCTTCATCTTAGGCAACCAGAATGGACCAGTATTAATGACTGAAAATGAAGTAGGGAATCAATGGAATGTGCGATGAGGTCAGAAGATAATTTGAATCTACTGGAAACTGGCTAAAATGTCCTAAAAAGCCCAGAATAAACCTTCCTGGGATATCAGAGAGAGAGTGCGTGTGTGAGAGAGTGGAAGAGGCCTGTTGTGACCATTCTGCAGTGAGTCTGGTCCAAGTACCTGCCACGCAAGAGCTCTCGACACATCCTTTGTTTGTCCCTTGAAAGATACAGTATCTTGCTTTCAACTGGACCATGTCCTATCTTCTTTTTCTTCATCTTCCTTTATTTGGCATGTATGACATGGCACAAGTTTGCCTTCATACTTTTGTGGGGGCCAGGCTGAGAGCTCCTATTTTGGAGTCATGCTGTCATGGCAGGCAACCACCTGCATTTTTGTACTTTATAAAAATAGCATAAAGGGTACCATACGGAAGTGTTCCCTCACTTAAGGGAAATTTTCTAGCTAAAAGACATACTAGTTTTCCTTCTCAATTTTAGTCTCATCAAAGGCCGTTTTGAAAAAGAAAACCAAAAAAAAAAGAAAAAGAAAACCCTCAGATGTTGTTTCTCTCCAGCCTCAGTCACTGTTCTCCCTCGGGGCTTGGCAGTTCTGAGACACTCTTTCTTGGGAACCAGGCCAAGCCTCAGCAGACTAGGAAGTCTGCTGCTTGTCTGAGGATGCTCCACCCTGGGCGTGATTCACGCAGAAGGTAAGGGCCTCCCAGTAAAGCCTGAGGAAAGCCCCTGCACAGATGCCTGGCCTCTGCCTCTGTTCAAGGTGCAGTCTGCGCTCCTCCTCAGCCTTTCTCTCCCCCAGTCACTCTTAGAGCTTTTTTCCTTACGCTCTGGGACTCACTTTTCCCCTTCCCAGATTTTCCCATTGACTAAGACCCCACTCCACCTTTTCCTTGTTTTTCTGAGACTCTTGGCACCAGGCCACTTGGCTGTGAACTCTACTAAGATGCCCTCTCGAGGAGTGAGAGGTACCACACTGATGTGACCGGGGCTCACGAAGTGACGCTGCCTCCCTGGCCACATCAAATCGCACCTTCTCATGACTATCTCATTGCTCACTTTTCAGAAGCGCCAAGGGTCTTGTGTGTCCCATTGCCATCTCCACAGCAGCTCAGCCTTCACAGCCCCGCTTCTGAATGGATCATGTTCCTGACAGAGTAAAAACTTCCCCCTAGGTTCTATCAAGCTGCCAACTTACAGTCACTTCCCATCTCCCAGACTTTCGAAGATTCCTTCTACTCAACGGCCCTATCACAATGTCCTAGTGTACAGCAGAGGGAGCATATTCAATATCCTGCTGCAAACCATAATGGAAAGGAACATGAAAAAGAATAAATACATGTATAACTGAGTCACTCTGCTGTACGGTAGAAATAAAACACATTGTTAATAAAAGAAAACAAAACTGTCCTAAAAATAAAAAAGGCAGTCCCCTTCTGATAATAACCCCTTGAGATATATATGTATAACTAAAACAGCTTCAGAAATGAACACTGGGAGGTAACACTACAAGTTAGGTAATTCTTCTACTAATATCTTCACCTGGTGACCCCTTTGACTAAGCACAAGTGACAAGAAGATAGACTCCTTCCACCAATGGAGACAAGGTTGTAGACACACACCAGAGTGTGATTCTCTCCAACAAGGAGCTTGTATGCCCGCAACATGTACACACATGCACACGTGCATGCACACACACACACAGGCACCGAGTCACACATGCAGACCCAAGTGTTATGCTATTTGCGGGAACATTTCAGGGTAGACCAAACGGCCTAGACTTAAGATGCCCATCACAGCATGGTTAAGACAGATGGCCCAGGGATCATGAACAAGAACATGAACTTCTTAACTGTTTTAGCATCTGGAGGGCACAAGCTCTTACCTGTTGTCTTTGATAAGCAGAGAAAGTTCTCTCCAGGTCTTCAAGATCTAGAACTTTGAAGACTTTTGTATCATCAATTTCGGCCCATACTGTTCCTTCCAATTTGTTCTGCAAACATCAAGTTAATAAGTGCTGGGGTTTATAGTTAGACACAAAAAGAACAGATGCAGTTATTTTTTTTTTAAAAAAGTGCTACTCTCCCAAATTTTTCGCTTACCAGATGCTCAGAATGAGCTGGCTTTAAATAACTTGTCATTTATTTCAGAAGCTTTATCACTTAAATATCTGAGCTAGTGAGAACCCCGAGTCTATGTGAGAAAATGAAACCATTGGAGAGCCAGGGCTGTCTCCCTGTCAGGGACAACACGGTAGGCTGCTAATGCTGTCCGTGAGATGGCAAATGTGAGCAAATGGCTTACCTCAGGCAGCTTAGACCAGTTGAAGGATTTCAGGGCATTTGTGGGCTGAGGAATGTTCTTCTTCTTGAGTGCCAGACCCAGGGGGGCACCAGGAGGTGGCATGATTCCCCCCAAGGGAGGAGGCCCCGGGGGAGGAGGGGGGCCTCCTGGGGGGAGGGGAGGAGGTGGAGGAGGACCCATTCCGCCTGGCAGAGGTGGAGGTGGTGGGGGAGGGAGGAGAGACCCTGGCAGAGAGGAAGGAAAGGGTCCCCCAGGGGCTCCAGGTGAGGGTACAGCTGGGAGTGAAGTGCAGACAGCCCTCTGAAAAATAAAGATAGGAAAAGGCAAGGTCAGCGGGAGAAGTAAATCCACCTGACGACTTTGAGAGTCCGACACTCTGCCTAACACGTATGTTACAGAGAAATTCACACATCCGAGACTGTGGGCTTCAAGGGGCAGTTGAGTCGAAGGGACGTGTACATGGTGCGCTATGTCTCTCGCTGCTGGCACCATCCTCCAGTTTGGTTTTCATGATAACAAGTTTTCATTTTAAGAAGCTGATGTGATCTCCTCACTCTTGTGAGAGGATCTGCATCGGAGAACGAACACCCCCACCCATCTCTGCTAACGCGCAGGCTCAGCAGAGGCAGCAGGTTGTACCGCCACTGTAATGGGCCAGGAGAGGGTTCAGGCTCTCTTCCTGCCCACAGGGCTGACTACCTGAGGATGGGGCTCGGGCTGAGGGGGGCACCAGCAGCCGCCCACCGCGGAGCCCTGGCCCTCGGCCGGGGGTCTTACCCTGCTCAGCTCGTGCAGCTGGGCTGTGAGGTCCGCCACCTGCTGCTTCACTTGCTTGTGCTCGGTGGTCTCTTTTTCCAGTTTCTCTTTCATTTTATTTAAGGTCTGCATCATCTCTTCCTTCTCCTGGGTCTTGGCATCACACTCTCGCTCTTTCTTTTCCAACTTCTGTTGTAACTCATTGTGCTCTACACAGGAGAACAACTGGACATGAAAATGGTGTACTCTTCAAAGCTGAAGCAGTTTTCTCCAAACAGGAAATTGATTGAGGTTGACTGGGAGACTCTTTATTAGGCAAATATCATTCCTCTTCTCCATTGAAGGGAGCAACTCATGGGCTCAATGGTGCTGGTGCTTGGAGGGGGCTTTGGATGAACAACTTTATCAACTACATCTGTAAAAGGCGGAAGAGGCCCTCTAGCCACAATGCCAAAGAGGGGACACAAGCATGGGCAACTATCTGTGGAGGTGCCTGCTTGGTATTTAATTCAGAATTCCTGTCCTAGAAATGGCCCTTTAGCCACACTATGGAAAGTGACTATTAACAGGACTTCTTTTCACAGCTTAAAAATGGGAACGAGAGAAGGCCAGTGTTCATTAGCTGGGTTTGCTGGCTCATGTCCAACTAGTGGAGGGGCTAAAAGGGAAGATACTGCTCTGGGAGGAAGTGCGGCTGCCAGAACCAGGGTTTGTCCCAACATGGACAATGCTCCCAATGTGGAGCCACTGCTCCCACTCCCCTCGAGGGCCCCTTAGACTTGAAGTGCTGTATGCTCTAGCATAACAATTATTAAAATTTGGGAGGGCAAATTTTATCATCTCAGCATTAAACACCTTCGGGGCAGGATTACCTACTGAGCATGAGAACCATAAGAGAAGAAAAATTTTAGCTCTTAGCTGTGGTTCCACTGACTGCCCCAATCCTGCTGTAATGGAACAATGCATCCCATTTTGCATAATGTTTGATTATGCTGCCAACACACCTGCTGACTCTAGCACTGACAAGAGTGATGCTCTTTGAAAAAGAGGACTACTGAGGCTTAGGCTGCACATTCTTATTTCAAATACTTGGTCCCAATCTCTAGTCTTTTTATATCAATAAACCCACTAGAGATAGAACCCACTGGGACAGAGCTACACAGAGTCGGGCTCTGTTTCTGAATTTGGTAACACATTTAAAATGCTTGCTTTCTCTGTCTCTTACTTTCTCTCTTCTGCGTCCTCCAAAGTCAGAGTTTGCAGAGAAGGGTTCAAGTCACTAAACTCCTTGGATTTTACCAGCCTTGGAGTTAAGATAACCGTCAACCTACATCTACCACTCTACAGATGCTCCCCTGACTTCTTCAGCAACCTAAAAACTACCCCACTGCCTCTCCCTTTCCTTCTTCTGTCTCCATTTCATTCCTCTTTGACAACTTTTTTTTTTCCATTTATTTTTATTAGTTGGAGGCTAATTACTTTACAATATTGTAGTGGTTTCTGCCATACATTGACATGAATCAGCCATGGATTTACATGTGTTCCCCATCCTGATTCCCCCCTCCCACCTCCCTCTCCATCCCACTGACAACTGTTTAAGACCTGACTTCCTATCACTGGTCATTAGCCTTTGACAAATCTGACCAAGCCTCAGAACCACTTGAGAGACTTTAACATTTCAGAACCCCCAGATCCCATTCCAGGAGTCTATTTTATAGATCAGGGATAGGGCTTAGGAACTTTCCTCTGATTGACCTCGGCCATTTCCTCTAGTACCACCTCAACTGCCTAAATCCTACAAAACTTTCTACCATTTGTTGGTGGTGGTTTAATTGCTAAGTCATGGCCAAGTCTTCAGATGCCATGGACAGTAGCCAGCCAGGCTCCTCTGTCCATGGGATTTCCCAGCAAGAATACTGGAGTCAGTTGTCATTTTTTTCTCCAGGGGATCTTTCTGACCCAGAGATCAAACCCACGTCTCCTGCATTGTAGATGGTCTCCTGCATTGCAAGTGTATGCTTCACTGCAGAGCCATCAGGGAAGCCCTCTACCATTTATTAGGCAAGTAACAAATGCCAGGCTCTATGCTAAAGTCCTTGTATATTTCATTTAATCTTCACAACAACCCTATTAGGTTCAAGCTTGACTTTGCAGAGACAGACTGGAGGAGTAAAGGACTTAGCCTACTCACATACCAGTCAGGGGCAGACTGAGACTCGGACCCAGAGCCCAGTATGGCACCTGACCTGGCAGCCATTCAGGACATTCCTGCTACATGAATGACTCCCAAGCTTATGTCCTAAGTACTCTCTTCAACTCACACACCTGAGTCTCCGGGCTTCAGGGTATATCCCCAAAACATCACTCATTCATTGATCATCTTCTCTGGTGTAACTCTCTCTTTACCCTACAAGTTAGGGTAAACCAGTGTCTCTATTCTTTCTGTAGCAGTTTCTGGAATTAATTTATAAAAGTGTATGTGCAACCTCACTTATTTAAGACCAATCTGAATTCATATGAGGAACCCATAATATAATAGAACTTCATATTCTGTATTTTCCAGTACCAGTGGTGAGACTGCTTTTCTGCTCAATGGACAAAATGTGATATGAGGAAAGGAAATGCTTCAGCATCTTGTGGACTAGCTTTTCAACACATTGAATATCGGGGTGAGTGCTAGTGTATGTCACTGGTGTGAATGCATCACTTGGATAGGGAAAAGGAAGTCAGTGTCCCAGCAAAATGCAAGAGTAGTGGCCAGGAGTATGACTGTTTTCTCAAAGGGTCCAACTTTAACTTGCTAATTTTGAAGGAGGAGAAAAGTTCCATCCATTCTGTGAGTTGTTGTCATGGTGATGGGCATGACCCCCAAGTTACTTGATGCTAAGTGTTGATATCAAAGACATATTGAGACATTCATCAATAGCTGGCCTGTTAACATTTCATAACATGAACATCTACAATGGTCAGTGATTTTCTGCATGATTTCTCTTTTTATAACTGGTGCCAAATTAAGGTCAAATGGAGAATTGGACTGCTGAAACCAAGTGGCCTGAACTTTTCTTTCAAAATTCTGGGTAATCCCTGGGTGTCCCTTATTATATTTCTTAAAATCCAGTGTGCATTAAAGAGCAGTTATGGGGAAGGTTGGCATGAATGGTAGTTAAGAAAATCTGAACTAATGAACACTGAACAGCACATGCTTAAAAAAACGCAGATGATTATAATAAAAGGATAAAATATTGAGGAATCAACATGACAACTAAGATAGTCTGATTCAAGAAAAACTAGGCAGACTGCCCTGAAGACATGATGGTGGGAAAAGGCTGTTTATGCACCAATGTCAATAAGAAGCATCAATGCAAATTTCTAAAATATACAGTAAGGAGAGCTGCCCAATAACCATTAACACAATCTCTTTTCTTGTCAGCACCTCATCATTTACCTTTTCTCATTTTTTCTGCTTGTTCTTTCCACTGCTTAACTTCATTTTCATTAACCAACCTGTATAATAGTTAAAGGAGCATTCATTACAAAAAGCACAAAAGACCGACTGCTAAATGCATGCTCTCTAGGTACAAAAATTGTTTAACACAAGGCAAGTCCTCAGCATGCTTGAGACCCATTTTAAATCCAGAAGTTACACACATATATTACATGTATACATAGAGGAACTCATATCTGACCTCCAGAACACTTTAGTTCTCCCAACTGCTATTTTGAAGTAAGATAAAACAAATGTCTTACATTGTTGCTGTTATCTCAAGGGCAGCAATACAAGAAGCAACTTACATCCGGACGACATTCTTGATATTAAAGTTTTCCAAAGGTGTGGAGTCAGGGTCTTGACCTTTGTCATTCTGAATAACTATTTGCTGTATAATTCTATCCAGGAGTAGCCAGTACTGAACTGTGTTGCCACTTCTCTTGTCTAAACAAGAAAAGAACAGTGGAAATACTTCAAGTGGTTTCAAAACTTTAATGAATATTTTTCAACAGGGGTCACCCACCAGAGTCACAGAACCAGACAGAACCAGGCTAGTAAACACTAGCCTTCCCAAATATCTGGAATCTGGAATCATTGATGATTTACATGATTGAGAGGTACTTTTAATCCCCTTCTACATGTGTTGTAAGGCATATATTTATTTTTAAAATCAAAGTGAGGTATAATTCATTTATTCTGAGAGCTTTATAACACCCCTTAAGCTGTGCAACAACTTTGTCACCAAGTCACTAAGTCATGTCTGACTCAGACTCCATGGACTGTAGCCCACCAGGCTCCTCGGTCCATGAGGTTTCCTAGGCAAGAATACTGGAATGGGGTGCCATTTCCTTCTCCAGGGATCTTCCGATCCAGGGATCAAACCCGTGTCTCCTGCATCTGTAGGCCGGTTCTTTACCACTGAGCCACCAGGGAAGCCCGCAGACACACTGGGCCGTCAAAAACCAAGGTCTGGCATCCCTGGTGTGCACTCAATCTAAGCCACACTGTTCAGATGACAGAGGCCTCTGAATGAGGTCCCCACAGTCACAAACACATGTAAATCACAAACACACTCACAAGGCATTTGGAGGCAGTGGTGCAGGATGGACATGAAGTGAGGGTAAGCTTCACTGTGGGTGAGCCGCTTCCTGGTCAGTTCAAACATCTGAGTAGCACTTTTTGTGTCTATGTGAACCTGTTTCATATAAAAAAGAAATCTAAATCAAGCATTCAAGTTCTTCAATTCCTACAAGGTAAGGTAAGCAAATCCAAGGCAAATAGAGCCTAATCCTGCCACTTAGGTAGCAAAACAGAAATGTGATTTTTGCTCTTACATTACACAACTCTATGACACACATAACAATAGGGAAATCTGTGAGCTGCCGAGTCAAAACAGAATAATTGAAAGTATACGTACCAGTTCAAATCTTTTGGCAAATTCTAGCTCATCTTCATTTCGGAGCATTTCAAAAAAATCTAAATGCCTGAAAGACAAAGACAATTTACTAAAAGTAGAACATCCTATAAACACAGGCACATAGGAATCAGGACATAAATACTAAGACCTTTCCTAAAATTTAGAGATATCTCTAAAAGAAGAATCACAACAGAATTAAAATGCCTTCCCTTAACTATGTGCTAAGGAATAAAAGACATCATGTATCTCAAATGAGATCATTACGAGAGACAAATCTAAAAGCCTAGGAGGCCTGGCATGTAGAAGACAATTCATAAAAGTTTACAATCCAAAAGCAACCAAATCCAGATTCTACTCACAGAATCTCTTCATGGAAAAATAAGTCCATATAAGTAACTTGCTTGACCACTGAATTAAAGATTACAGAGCAATGGTCATGCCTTTCACTTATTCATACAAATATTTACTGAGCCCCTAACTATTGATACTGGGGATGATTAGTTCTGTGGAGACAAATACATGCAGGTAAAGGGAGTAGAGAATGATGGGGGTGAGGTAAGGTAGAGAATCTGAACACAGTGACTGGAAAAGATCTCGCTGCACAGGACAAGCAATTTGGACATCTGTGGGATAATCTTTTAATGCTGAGGAAACAGTAGGTGCAAATGCCCTGAGGCAAGTCTACATGATCGTAGACTATCAAGCAAAGAAGCATGGTGGAGTGCATGAATGAGGGAGAAGAGTGGTAGAAGGAAAGATCTGAAAACTTGTAGGGTAGAAATCGTAAAATTTGCAGACAAGCAAATGAACAGGGAAGTGGATATTAACATGCACAGAATGTCTATCAAAGATGCCATGTGATTCCACATGTTTTACAGTAACATTTCATAAGAGCCCTTAAACATAGTGTTGTCATCATCATCACTATTTCTTCAAGTATAAAAACAGTAAGGTTCACAAAAATTGAGTAACTTGATCAGAACACATAGCCAATAGACAGCAGCACTAGGATATGGATTCCCATTTAATCTCAAAACCTACACTAAGTTCTCTACACAATCTGCTGCTTCTTTCATTGAGAAAGTCTTAATTCATAAAAACATCATTACCTGGTCTAACATTTTGGTACAATTTCCTTAGGTCACAAGTAGTTCAGACTGGCACTACACACATGGAAAACACATGAACTATCTCTTGTTGTAACAGTGTGACTTACCTATCTAATGTTGAATTTTCATGTTCCCTTAATTTATCTATTACAGGCTGAATTCCCAACATCAGAAATTCATAGCGAAGATGAAGTCTAAAGTCCAAACTTTCCTGAAAGTAGAAGGGTGATGGAATACTTTTTAAGCTCTTTAGAGAACATACTTGTTAGTATTTTTTTAAAAAATTGTTCTTTAACAATATATGTTTTAGATTGTGACACAGAAGGCTCTTACCACTCCTGCGCCTTGGCTTAGCACTGCATTGATGAAAGACATGATGGCAGTCTTAAGACTCACTTCATCTCGATACCGCCCCGTGCTCTTATCCAAGTCATTAATTAACGTCTGCCAAGGACACAAATGTGAAAACAAAGGACTGAATAGTTACTACCTTACACTCATTTTATTAATTTTTTAATACTCAGAAGTTAATTTTTAAGACCTTGTGTTGAGTCAAAATTACATCGGTCCATAGAAAGCTACCTTTTTTCCTTAAGATTAGCTCTAAAAACTCTACTTTCAAAATTCTTACATCGTATATGTTTATACACACATGTATACAGTATTAACACAAAATACTGTGCTTCATTAATTTTATTTGTTTGTCCTGAGTATAAAAGAATGTGGTGACATAATCTCACTGTTTATATTGATCCTAAATCAAGACTGACAATCTGTAAAATTTTCAGAGAACACCCATTTAGTGGATTGAAAAGTGTATTATATAATGTGTAGAAAGGAGGGAGGGCTACATTTTTAAATTCAGGGCAACAGTCTTCCCTTCTCCACAAAGGATGTGTTCTAACATCCCCAGTGGATGTCTGAAGCTGTGGGTAGTACTGAACCCTATATATACTCCTATACAGACTTTGTTTTTCCTCCACTGACAGCAGGGTAGTGTATAAGTTGTGGGTACTCTAGACAAAGGGATGATTCACATCCTGGGAGGGGCGGAGCAGGATGGCATGAGATTTTATCACATTACTCACAACAGCTGCACAATTTAAAGCTTATGAATTGTTTATTTCTAGAAGTTTCCATTTAATACTTTCAAACAGCAGTTGATCATGGGTCATTAGCACTGTGGAAAGCAAAACTGCAGGTAAGAGGGGAGGACTACTGGAAATCCACAACCCCATACGACCAACTACAGAAAGAGTATTCTACTCTACCCAAGAGCACGGAAATACTTGAAGCCACATGTGAATGCTCACCACAGGGGGAAGTTTCAAGTTAGGCACCCTCCCCACCACCACCACCCAGGGGCGAGGAAAGGCACCTGTCATGAGGCAGGAATGAAGATGTGGCGTGGAAGCACCCACCTGAAAGCGGGTTCTCTCGCTGGCATACTTCTGGTAGTGCAGCATGGCCTGCAGAACCTTCTTGTGGCCCCCGGGAACCAGGCACACAGCGCCCAAGATTTCCAGCACGGCCACCTTCGTCTTAATGTTCTCTGTGCTCAGACTCTGAGCAATAACATTAATACTCTCAGAATGAGCCAGGACATGAGCCCGACCTTGAGAGTTGTTCATTAGCGCCTTTATACATCCTATGAGAGAGGTATGTATTCGAGACTCTGAGGTCTCGTAGTCCATGGTCTTTAGAAAGTTGAGAATACATGACAGGCCATCCAAGTCAATGAATCTGGTTACAAACCTGTCATGAGAAGAAGGTTAAAGTGCATCAGACTTAAGTCTCTTTGGAATTCTTTAATAGCCCTTAAGAGAAAAGTTTAGTGGGGTGGTGGTCAGGAGAAAGTAAGAAGATGTAGTTCCTAAAGTAACAGAAGGCTTACATTGATGAAGTCTTCTTAATTGGAGGCCTCTTCCTTGGCATAGACCCAATGGTCAGGTCTAACCAGAAGTGCAAAAAAAAAATCTCCATTTGAGTTAGAAAAGATCTTAGTTGATATAAATAACCAATTAACAGACCTTATAACCATAGGAAACCAGGAACAAGAAGATGCTCAGATATCTGCCTTAGGTTAAAGTCATCTGCTGATCCTGTGTTAGGATAGCATCCAGTCTCCAGGCATGTTTAAGTGTTGACCACTGACTCAAGCATGCCCCACACCAATGAAAGTCAAAATGCATCCCTAAACTCCAGAATATTTACTTGCCAAATGATAATCTATTTTCTTAAGGTTTCATAGCAAAGCCCTCCTTTTGTATGACATGCTATATGGAATCCCAATATATAAAACAAATAAAAGCAATACTTGATTACTATATACTAATATTTTTATATTTATAGCACTTATTTACTTTAAAGTCAATCAAAGAGAAAAATTCACAATGTACATCTGCAGGTTAAGCCTTTTGAAAAGTTTGAAGTAACAAAACATAGATTACTCCAGAAATTTCTAAACTTATTTAGCCTTGGGCATCCACTAACATCTGAGAATTTGGAACACATATACAGAGGAAAACACAGTTAGGACAGGCTAGAAAACTTCTGTCATACAACTGTATATAATTTTTGAGAAATCAGCAGATTTTTCTTATCATTTTATAATCAAATATAGGGAATCTTTATTTTCCAGTCATTTCATCCAACCATGTGACCAAGAAAGATCTAGCCAAGCTTCATTCATAGCACTTGTTCTAATGAAATGCACCTGTAAGCACCCCCATATCCTACCAAAACTTAAAGGCATTAATAAAGGTGTGGGAGGCATACAGTAGATGATAATCCATCTTTTGTAACAGTTTTACTGAGCAATAACTCACATGCCATAAAATCCATACTTTCAAAATTATAATTCAGTGATTTTTAATATATTCACAGGGTTGTACAACCATGGTCACTATCTGATTTTGGAACATTTTAATTACCCCAAGAAAACCATTACCCCTTCCTAATGAACCCTAGAAGAACATTTCCCTCTCTTCCTAACCCCAGGCAATGACTTATCTTTTTGTCTCTATGGATTGGCCTTTTGGGGATATTTCATATAAACAGAATCATACAATATGTGGTCCTTTGTGTCTGGCTTCTATCACTTTGCATAAATATTTTCAAGGCCCATCCATGTGGTAGCATGTATCAGTACTCCATTACTTTTTATGGCTGAAAAGTATTCCATTATATAGATATATCACATTTTACTTATGAATCCATCAGTTGATAGAATTTGGATAGCTTCCATTTCTGGCTATTATAAATAATGCTGAAATTCACATATAAGGTTTCAGGGGACATATCTTTACTTCCCTTGGCTATATATCAAGAAGGAGCAATACTGCTGGTTCATATGACAACACAATGTTTAATATCCTGAGGAACTGTCTAGCTGTTTTCTAAAGTGGTTGCACCATTTTATATTCCCACCATCAGTGAATGAGGGTTACAATTTCTCCACATCTGTACCAACACTTGTTAGTCTGCCATTTTTAACTTTAGCCATCTTCATGCCTGTCTACATCTTTTTTAACAGAAGAAAAATAATTTAGTGAATGTTCAACATGTAAGGTATTTCATCCATGGTTTAATTACATGTTTTTATTTTAAGACTACCCCAAAAGTTTGACTATAGCAGAAAAATTAAGAAAAAGGAAGGGAAAAAAGAAAATAGGAAGAAAGTAGAAAAGAAGAAAAAGAAGAGAGACAAGTGGTACATGCTGCCTAGTAAAACATTACCTCATTGGTTTTGTCCTTAGTGCTGTCTTCAGACTTTCTATAGTTTTACTTCTCTCTTCTTCCTCTTCCTTCTCTAAAGCCAGCAGAGATTTTCTCTATGCAAAGAAAATTATAAAGTAACTTCTTTAAATTATATGTTTTAATTATGGCACAAGCAAAACAAGCCCACAGATCACATGTTACTATCACTTTTAATACAAACAATCAAATGAGACTATAACTAAGATTTACTAGAAGCCAGCATGTAGAGCAAAAGCACCAAGAATTCCACAAATTCATTCTCTCTACAAGTTAGTTCTTTTGAATTTAAATAAAGTTTTAAGAAAGTGTTGAGAAATCTTAGTAGAGATTGTTTTCCAAGTACTTATATAACTATTCTATAACTACACTCTGATGAAGATATTACTATTTATACTTGATAGAAAGATTAGACATGTAGTTAAATATAACATTCTGACAATGAAATATTATCACACTATCAAACAGAGGCGGGCAGCAATCTTCCCATGCTCTCTCTCTCATTCCTCAGCCAAAAAGTGTAATCTTTTACACTTTCTGTTACAACAAATTAGTTTTAAGAAGAATGATTAAATTCAACTTGACATAAAGATAGACAATTCCTTCAGAGTAAATGCTTAAGTTTTAGAAATGATTCAACATCATTTGGAAATCAGGGTATAGAGAGAGAGAGAGAGAGTGTGTGTGTGTTCTTATAGAGTGTGTGTGTGTGTGTGTGTGTGTGTGTGTGTGTGTTCTCTTCCTACCCAGGACTAGAGCAGTACTTTTCTTTTTTTTTTTTCCTCATTTATTTTTATTAGTTGGAGGTAGAGCAGTACTTTTCAAACTTTAACAAGGATACAAATTTCCTGGGGAAGCTTGTTAAAACGCAGGTCCTGACTTAACATATCTGACGTGAAGCCAAAGATGCTGAGCTCCTGATGGAGCTGATGCTGCAGTCTGTAGACCTCACTTCAAAGAGGAAGGCCCTAGGAAGCAGATCTCGGCTGATATCACAAAGTCATGAATGCTAGTAAGATTCGCAGACTTGTTAAAAAGTTGTTTTCATTCCTTTTACCTCATGGTCACCTACGTGTACTAAAAGTTGTTGTTGAGTCACTAGGTGGTGTCCAGTTCTTTGCAACCCTATGAACTGTAGCCCACCAGGCTCCTCTGTCCATGGAATTCTCCAGGCAAGAATACTGGAGTAAGTTGCCATTTCCTCCTCCAGGAGATCTTCCTGACCCAGGTATCGAACCCGCATCTTCTGCATCGGCAGGTGAATTCTTTTATCACTGAGCCACCAGGGAAGCCTGGTACTAAAAGCATCCCAAGGCTTAAGGCCCTAGGTGCCTCCACCCACAGAACCACAGGTCCCTTGCCTTCTTCCTACTTTTAACATGTGCTTGTCCAGTCTCAGTGTTTCTACCTGTAACCTATTCTGATATAACGCATGGTTGGGAAACAGACTGGGATATTGAAGAAAACATTTGGCTCTTATTCATATGTCTCAATGGTACAGTCTCTCCCTTTCTTTCAGGACCACACATCATCAAGGGGTGACTTTACTTAATTTTTTCACGTTCACAGTATAAGCATTAGGTAACTAAATGTTAACTAAAACCTAAATTTGACTTCACACTTAGGAGGGTAAAGCTCAAAGCAAACATATATCAGTATCATTCACAGCAACTGAAATAAATATCAGTAAAGTCTTGTTTTCTATACTTGAATTATTTCTGCTAAAGCTGTCCTCTTACTACAGATGTGCCCTGACATCTGTCACCAGAGGATGGCAGGGGAAGAGGTTGTGTGTGCAAAGAGCCAATGAATTTCTTCATGGCACCGTGAGACCCATATCCTGGAAAATTTAGCACAAATCCAGCCAAGAACGTTTAATCTCCTGTGGCACAGCTGAATTTGTTTAGACTCTCAAGCAATCACTTTGAATCCACAGTCCAGGATCAAAACTTTTATGAACATCACTTCTTGTCCCTAAGCTTAGTCACCCAAACCTCCCAAATTAAAGACTAAATACATTTCTTATTGTGGTTCATTAATACCAAATAAAGATGCACATATTTATCCTTTTAACAATCTTGGGGAAGGGGGAAGCTCCAAATAAAGGCAGACTACATTAAGTCTCTCCCTAGAGGAGCTGGGAGTTTTATGAAAAGAAATTTAAATTAGAATTTCCTTTCCCAATATAAGAACTATTACTTTCCTCTCAAACCAGAAGACATTATCCTCTTTTCTGTGTGTAGTACAATTAGAGTTGAATCTAAGACTGTTTATTGTATTGAGAAAATCGATTCTATGTAGATGAAGCTGATATTCTAAAATGACTTTTCAAAATAAAATAATTTATATGAAGTCTCAAGTTTTCAAGCTTCACATTTATGGAGAAGACTAAATTTGCAGTTTTTCACAGAAAAGGGGGATATGCTTACATTTCCTAAGATGACTGCTATGCCAAACAGCCAGGATGCACCTTGGCATACACTGGACAGGGCTGTGGTGGCCTCCTTGGGCGCGCTAACCACTTACTAAATCTCTGCTCATTTGAGGAGTGGGCAAAGGATAGAGTGCGTCCTAGCAGAGGCTCCTGCTGGTCAAAGCTGCTGAGGTTTACACTGGAACATGCAGGGAGGAGAGAGATGTACAAACCAGGAACAGAAACCATCCCTGACTGGGAAAGTCTGGAAGTAAGCTTTCACCGGTGTGAAATCAATAAGCCAACCTGCTAAGCACACAGAACTTCATCACCTCACATCCTTGCTCCCTGAGAGTACACGCAGAAGCCACACACCAAGAAAGTCCGGGCCCTTCTGGAACACGCTCTCCTTTTATTAAACTGTTTTTCACTCTTTAAAAGCCAACAGATCACTCAGGGGTCCTTTAAAGAACAAAGAATTCTTGTTACGAGGCTTCCATAAAGTAACTGCACTTGTTCCACAAAGGGCTTCACAGACCAGTAAGTGCTGTGGTTCTCAACTTGGACTACTTATCAGGCTCTGCAGATGCCTGTCCCACCTCAGAAAAGCTGGGAGGTGGGGCGTGGGTGGGATTTCCAGGCCTCTTCCACAGTGATAAGGGATTTTAAAAACCTAGTTAGTGACAGGCAAGCTGGAAAGGAGTCTTTGAGCTGATAGGCTTGACTGATAGGCTTAAATTCCAGCTCTACCACTTCCAAATGAGATGACCTTGGGCAAGGTAACCTTTATCTGAGTCTCGGACTCCTTATCTATAAGTAGCACTTCGAGCAGAGGGTGCTTGTAAGGATTTAAAACAGCATGTAAAGTGCCTGTTAGTCTGCCTGTCACATGACGCACACTCAATAGCAGCAGCCGCTACTGGTGCTGAAGACAATGGATGATGATGATGTGGATAAACACCCCTTCAACAATTCCCAAAGCAGAGCCAGAGAGCTTGGCTGCCAAACCAGGAAAGGACCGGGAGGAGTCATGTGCCTTTCCAAGTCCCCAGGGATGATGTCTCAGAATTTCCGCTGTGAGGAATTCTCCAGAGAGGTTAGCAAGACCTCTAAGGAGGTGGTGACCACTTAGGGTGAGAAAAACAAAACTCAGCAAAGGGTTTCTGGTCTCCTCAGACCTCCTTGCTCCTTTATAGATGCAGAAGTGTTGAGGCCTCATTATTTCATCAATTGTTATAATGCCTTTACTCTTAACCCTGAAAAAGATGCTAGCTTTGTCCTTCAAGGAGCAGAAAAAAGCTTTGCTAGGTGTTTAACGCATTTGTTGTTGTTTAGTTGCTAAGTCCGATTCTTTGCAACCCCCCATGGAGCCCGCCAGGCTCCTCCGTCCTTCACTTTCTCCCAGTTTGCTCACACACATGTCCATAAAGAAGAGCAAAGTCACTAACATTTAAGGGCCTGGAGATACTCTCTGAGAGGGCTTTAAATTAGGAAGCAAGTATAATTGAAATGTAGATGATGTGTGAATGTAGCAAAAGGTTCTGGATGAAGGGAAAGGGAGGTTCTTGAAGAAGTGCTACAAACTGGCACATCGGGGACCTTCTAGCACAGGAAATAAGCCAGGCCAACTCCGGACAAGGCGTGGAGTAAGTCACTAAAGGACAGATTAACCAACTGCCCTAAAATGTGAAGAAAGGAAAAAACCCAGTTATTTAGTACTTCTCCGCTCACAGAAGTGAATGCATTAACAAAGGAGCAACTTTCCACGTTAGACATCAAATAAAGCTGACTTAATTAGAAAGAGAGACAGCCTGCCTGACAGCTCTTTTTTTCCCCTAACAGCCAAGAACAAGATTTCAGAAATAACCTTTACGTGCAGGAAATGCAAATAGCTCTGTATTATTATTGCTCAGGCGGATGGAGAGAAAATCCCCGAAGGCCATCATAAGCCTCATGTTCTGTTAACACATTCATATGAATGCTGAGATCACCCTTTTCTCATCTTTGTGTCAGATGCCTGGTAGAAGGATTTGGTGGTTACTTTCTGTTCTTTTCTGCTGTGCTTTTAGAGAAACCCTTGGGGCAAAAGCTTATGCAGTTTCTTCTATAATTTATACAGCTCTGTTCACATGTACCAGGCTGTTTATTTTATTCATGATGTGACAGCAGAAGCAGCCTCATCAAAGGAAAAGCTAGAGAAGAGGAAGTTACGAAAAGTCAAGGCCTCTGAAAGTTTAGCAGAAGTGTGAATGATTCACATATTCTAGTCAGTTTTTAACTTTTTTAGCAGCAGCAAAATATTAGACAATCTAGAATGTTTGCTCTAAGTGATAAGAAATGAATTCTCCCCAAGGACTCTGGGGACAGGAGGAAAGGGAGAGGTAGAGAAAATACCATGGAAGTTGTCATCTGCTTGAATGGAATAAACTCAAAGTTGAACCTGACAGATACACTCTTAAAATCAGAAGTGTGCCCACAGAGGCAAAGACTGCTCTGCTGTGGGAAACCTCCAACTTCTATCAACATGGACAGGATTTAAGCTATTAAGACTCAAATGTTGATGATGTGTTTTCTGCTGTGTATCTTTGCTGATCCCTCAAGCAGCTCAAAACTCTGACATCGCAGAGATATCCACGTGACTGGTATGTGCATTTTAGACATTGAGAACACCTTTTTAGTGATTCTAAATCAAAAATCCACCTACCAAAGATTTCCCAAGAACATCTCAGCATTATTACTATCATGCCTTTTCACTAAACCACCTATTTCATGAACTTTTTAAAAATTATTTATATGAGTAAAAGAATATCTTGGTACTCTATAAGACCAAGAACCCAAGAAAGCCCTCAGTTTTAAAAAACAGGGGAGGGGAAGACAACAGTGTAGGGATAATTTCATTGTACTATTTCTAAATGGTATTAACATTTAGAATGTTAAGTGTTGCCCTATCCAAGTTCCACATGATTGATAAGACCAGTTGCAAGTTAAAGCTGAACAGAAGCCAGATTTATGATTACATTTCCTCCAATAACATTAAATTCACTTATATTTTGGTATGTGCTGATTTTATGTAAAACATACTGGAAAATAATCATTTTGCCAAGTACCACTCCTACCTCTCCTTTCTCCCCCAACACTGAACATTAGGAATGGACTTTGGAGTGAGAATGATATTTGGTAGTTCTTACTTAAGTGAATTTGTGATGCAACTGCATGCTTTGTACTAAATTTGCATTTTAAACTGTGTCAGAGAACAGAAAGGATACCTACAGCAGCCATGGAATTGAGCTGATCAATGTAGAACTCAGGCCAACTTGTTGCTCCCTTGTTTTCTTCCTGGTCCTAAAGAGACAGAAGAGAAAAAAAAAAGTGATATACCACCAGATATACACAATGGTCACAAAAACATCTGACTTCCAGAGCCTCTAGACAATGGCCTGCACAAACCATTGGAAGACACGGAGATGTAAGATATTTGTCTTTTCATGTTGGCTTTAGATCACCAGACTGTCCCTTTGACCAGGGTGGTATTCCTGATGCAATCTCCACAGATAGTGGTGAAGTCAGAATTAGGTATGACAAAGGGCGCGTTTTCTGAACCAGGAAGCAAGGGGAGATGAAATGAGAGCTTAGCCGCACACAGTTATGCTGCTGCTGTCTTCCTTCAGGGGAGCAGTGACATTGGGAAGGGGTCTGTGTTTAATGCAAGGACAAAGGGCCTCTAGGTTCTGTGTAGCGCTAAAGACACTACTACTGCCAGATTACATGTCTGGATGAAACTCACAAAAGAGGGGAAGTTATCTTTAAAAATGACTGTGGGATTTGGCCAGTTGTTAACAAGAGTTTTGCAGTTGGCTTATTCAGGCTCCAGCAGATAGTAAATATTTTAAAGAAGGGTCTCATTTGATGTGACCAAAACTAGGTACTGCTTCAGATGAGGAGATAAAATAAAGCCGAACATCACATGGAAGGCAACAAAATGAACACACATTAGTCCCAGGTCCAGCCCTTATGCCATGACAGCTTATGAGTTTGCGAAAAAGTAATGGAAGAAATTATCTGAGCTGAAGAGAACTGAAAGCCAAGGAATTCAGGAACCCATTCCTCAATCGCTCCATCTTATAAACCAGGGTGACTTTAAGTCAGCACCAGAGTCCCTAGGGCGTCTGTGGATGGGAGATCTTTGTCAACCTGAACCCACACCTCCCCTCAGAATCAGGTGACTGGTTTCTGTCCCCTCAGAGCTTCACGTCCACTTGAAGATGGCCTTGTGGTGAGAGACTTCCATGTAAACCTGTATGGGTCTAAGTCATTTGTGTGACAAAACAAACATGAAGGGGAAAATTCCAGCTCTTCTCTAGCTTCACATTCAGAGAGCACCTTAGTACAGTTGACACCTCTTGTTTCCATGGAGAAGTGCTGGTCTAGGCACACAGAGCAGCACTGGACAATGAAGTAGCTACTACCAACTTACTGTGTCTGGATCCCCATCCTTGGAATAATGGCTTCAAGGCAGGGCTATTAATTTCAGTCCTGCACTTTACTTCAAAGAAAAGAAACAAACTTTCTCTAAACAAATCTTTCTAGGCAGGTCTACTCTGGTGAGATAAAAGAAACAATTTCAAAACTCTTCTTTAAGTAGTCACAAGAAGGGGGCAAAGTAACTGTTGCTCACAGTGCCTTAAAGGCTGGTAGTAACTGATATCCAAACTCAGGGAGTTGCATGAATTTCATCTGGAGATTGAACAAGCCAGATGACGGGGACAAAGGCTATAGCAGAGGCTTTGAAGTTGGACTGGATTTCACTTTCATGGCTTTTAAAAGCTAAGGAAATTTGATGAGTTTTTAGAACAGCCCCTGATTATTATTTAACATGTTAATAAAACAGCTACAATGGGAGTATAAATGCTGAACCCTTCTCTCCTCTTAAAATGATATATTGAAGTTAGCAAAACCCTACTGCTACCAAGGTATTCAGCAAGCCAAAACCCACAGTGATATTCAATGGTATTTGAACCTATAAAATGAAATAGAAGGCGCCAGATCTTTCTATTGCCTCAAACTAGGGCAAATTTCCAAAACTACAACAAAATCACGTCCCACGCTTGGGGTCCCATGACAGACTGTTGTAAGTTTAACATTCATGGTTACAGAAGAGAGATCATTTTAGAAGCTTAAGATTAATACACAGAGAAAACTCTTTATACTTTGAAAATGCTTTTAAAATAATGTAAATGGATTAACAGTAGATCTAGATTCTGCAGTCAAAATTAGGGGAAGAAAGCTTCATTTTTATTTTACATGCCTCAGTGCTGAGAAAATCAAATGAGCTAATGTGTGAGAAAGCTTCTCGTAAAAATACAAAGTGTTATCACTATATCCCCAGCAGGGTGATCCTTGGAGTCCTTCATTTTAGCAGTGCATCTTCAGTTTCCCCTGTGTGCTTCGCTGGTGCTCTACAGACGTGTGTGTGCTGTAGTAGCCAAGACAAACTCACACCTGTGAACCAAATCTCCCTCTCCTTTGTGTGGCTGCTGGAGTTTCCAGTGATACAGAGACACAGGCCAAAAGGAGCTGGATTTAATTTTTCTCCGAGGTCCCCTAAAGAGCATTGGACATGAAGACTTGCCAAAGGGGAGACTTTCTCCTAAGAAGTCCATGAAAGGGATCACTGATGGGAGGGTAACTTGTATAATATTTCTGGAAGGAAACTGAATCTTATGCATCACCAACCTCTAACACATACTATCCTTTGAGCCATCTGTTTTGGTTCTATAGACTTGTTCTAGAGAAACAAGTGGAAAAATACACAAGCCTGTACAAACTGTATCACTGCATTTGTAACAGAAGCAGCAGCAATATCCTAACACATACAGAGCTTCTTCCCATGCATCAAACACTGTGCTAAGCACTGCGATCTTCATTTAATCTACCCTGTGAGGTAGCTGTCATCACACTCATTTGGCTGAAGAGGAAACAGAGGCAAAGGGAGTACAGATGAGTTGCTAAATGTCGTTCTGCTGGAAATTCAGAGGCAGTGAGAAGAATCATGACAACCTCTTTTCCTAAAACGAGACCTCAGATTAATCACAAGCAATACACGTTGAGTGCAAAGCTGCTCTTTCACTCTTCGCCACGTCACTGTAAAAGACTCAGATATGACTAGCAGATGAAAATGAGTTCACCTTTCCCTAAACCTTAGTGCTACTTTTTGCTACATTCAACATTTCTGAATATTATTCTAAGGTCTGATGTCTTACCCGGGCTACCTCTGAACCTTCTCTCCAGGCTTTCTGTGGGAACTCGTTTGCTCCTCTGTCAACACCTCATCTATCTTTATATCTGTGCATGCAGACAGTACTAAGAAGCTTTTCCCTAACCTGTTATCCTGTCTGTTATACACTGCATGCTACAGTCTGTCTTCATGGAGACTTCTCAAGAGCTGCTGAAGATGAGCCCATGGCACTGACCACCTATAGACACTGAAATTATAAACAAAACCATCCCTAAACGATATACATCTAACCCTACTTATGGCTACCTACTTCACTGATTCCATTAGAAATTTTCTAATGGAAAATAAGCAAAAATATTGCTTTCATTCTATTCTTTAAAAACACTGCTTTCCCCCTCTCTTTTAAAACAGATAGTAGGTAACTCTTAAAGACACTTAGAGAAGATTGTCCTATGCGAATACAAGTTGTGGAAATCACATTAAATGCTCTTTTTATTCCACATACAGAATGGATAATTCATATTAATATCCAGTTTTGTTTCCTCTTGAAAACATAATAAGCATTTAAGTTATATGTCTATCTTTAGAAGGTCTATTAGATATTGAATTGGTATAAACATTTTATGTTCTTAAATTCTACACTGATAATTGCTTTCCGAGAATATTTGCAAAAATCACTTATATTCAGAGAGATGGTATGGTGGAAAAATGGCCAGAGAGGCCATGCCAAGGTGAGATTCAAGAACTTACTTGTTGGTTTATTCAATTAGCACCTATCGCTAAGTTTGAAGATCTTCGGGTCTTGTTTTTCTTCTGTTTAAATTAAGAGGTGAGACTAGACTTTTCAAAGTACCTACAAGCTTTAAGATTCTACATGACTCTAACAGTGAGATGTTATGCGAAACATCATTTGTTACTATTAATATATTTAGAGTGCTCAATTTCTAAAGTCAATAATTTAAAAAAATTATGTTGTTCAGTGATTCAGTTAACCTTTAACTTGCAACAGCTACTCCCTTTCTAAGGTAATTAGAGCAGGAAAATCTCAACACTAATTATTTTATTATCTCTCTAATTCAACCCATCCTATTTCCTTAGTAGCTTGATAGGCATCAATAACTGTATTCATGGACAAAATTTCCTGCTGGATGGACACTCTGCCTTTGCTTTCAACCTGCACTGAACGCAGCTTTAACCTCTTTTCCCGGTTTTCCACTTTGCTCCTACAATCTCAAGTTCTAAACAAATGAACTCTTCGCTAGAAAAGGGAATTTGTACAGTGCAAAGGACCTTCAAGAACATTGAATTTTTTCTTTTTTCTTTATAAATTGGGCTCTAATCAACCAACTCATTTAAAAGGTAAAGAAATACATAGTCTATTTCTAACCTCACTTCATTTCCAACTGGCACATTTTTCACTCCATATCGCTGGTCAGTGGCTACTAAAAATAAAAAAAATTCAAGAGCTCCTCCCCCATCCTCTTTAAATGCTCAACAGTGTATTTGCTTTTCTCAGTATCATTTTGCCCGTAAGAATAAAATTTGCATTATTTATTTGTTGACACTTCTGTCTCTCACTCTACTATCACCTCTTTTTCAATCCAAGCTAATTGTACTCCACTTCTACCACCATCAACAGACAGGCATTTGAATCCTCAAACACTCCCTAACTTAAATGACTTTTGGCAGGAAAGGTAAGTAATTTCTGTGTGTGACTCAGCTTTAGTTTCCTTTTCTGTAAAAGTGGTGCCTACCTCATAGGGTCACTCTAAGGATTTAATAAGTTAATGAAAAAGTGAAAGTGAAAGTTGCTCAGTCGTGTCTGACTCTTTGCCACCACAAGGACTGTACAGTCCATGGAATTCTCCAGGCCAGAATACTGGAGTGGGCAGCTGTTCTCCAGGAAGCTCTTCTCCAGGAGATCTTCTCCAGGGAAAGATCTTCTCTAGGGGATCTTCCCAACCCAGGGATTGAACCCCAGTTTCCCACATTGCAGATGGATTCTTGACCAGCTGAGCCACCAGGGAAGCCCAAGAATACTGGAGTGGGTAGCCTATCCCTTCTCCAGCGGGTCTTCCCAACCCAGGAATTGAACTGGGGTCTCCTGCGTTGCAGGCGGGTTCTTTAGCAGCTGAGCTACCAGGGAAGAGCTCTGGGAACCGGACACACAGAAATGTTCAACATATGTTAGCTAGGATGATGATGATACTGTTTCAGGATCTCTAGCTATGGCCATTCTAAGTCCCTGTTACTAGGGCTACAAAAATTTGTAGCAGTTTGAACATAAATTTTGACAGTAATTGTTCACATTTAAAACACACACAGTCTTTGACTCTGTAAGTCTATTCAGGAATTTAGCCTATGATTACACTTACACAGATACATATTACAAAGATTTGTTTCACTGCAGAACTGTTTGAATTAGCAAATAGAGTTAAGTATATGAAAGGGAAGGGGTTGAATAAACTACTTTGAGGCAGTAGCAAAGAATGAAGTAGAGTTGACCAAGTAGGGACTTCCCTGATCGTCCAGCTGTTAAAACTTCACTTTCCAACACATGAGGGTATGGGTTCAATCCCTGGTCAGAGAGCTAAGATCCCATACACCTTGTGGACAAAAATAAAGAACCAAAACATAAAATATAAGCAATATTGTAACAAATTCAATAAAGACTTTAAAAATGGCTCCCAATCCAAAAAAAAAATCTTAAAAAAAAAAAAAAAGACCAAGCATATTATGGAGGGAAAAGTGATTCAAAATATGATCTCCAATCTATAGAGAAAATATATACACTACACACAAACATTTCTGGAAATAGACATAATAAAGTGTAACAACGGCTACCCCTGGGTAGCAGGGTAGTAGAAAAAGTCTTTTATTTATAAACTTCTGTACAATTCACACTTTCATTTTACTAAGAACAAGGGCTATTTTCACAAATAAAATAGGAGTTCGTAAGCATCAGTTTGAAGGTTCTGTTAGGACAAGAGCTCTGCTTTTTCTAATGTTTTGTGTTACATGAGCTATATCCGGTCAAGACTGTGCAACATTTGGGGTGTGTCTGTTCTCCATCACCAGGGCACCCTTCTGCTCCCTACAGAAAATTATTTTACAACATTTCTCTAATTATTTCTTCTTATTGGATTTTCTATTTCTATTAACCCTAATATCAGCTACAGACAAAGAAATTGTGTGATCTGGGATAAGGTTTGCGTAGCTGAAACATGCTAACATGTTCTAAAATTTCCACACTTATTATGTTGGAATTTCTAGGAAGCATCAGAAGTCTTTAGTGATATAAGTGGGTCTCAAAGTGCAGTTTAAGTATTAAGTCTTATTGTAAAGAATATTTCTTTTGAAATTACCACAGGACAAATTTTTAACAGGATCAAGTAACAATATGTAAGAACTGGTATTGTTTTTTGTTTAAGATGCGCTTAGAAGGCCCAAAATAGGCTGTGCAAAGGTCAATCAATTGTAAAGGACACACTCTGTGGTTGTTCCCTAGACCACAAATCACAGACTGGAGCAACATGCACTTGGCCAACTACAGCCATAAATCTCCATTCAGTTACAAACCCATGAGGTTCTTGGATAATACTTGGTAGGAAAGAAAGACACTCACCATTTAGATTGGCTAAAAGTCTTCTAGTGATACACAATAGTACCATCAACTGAAAAACAGTAGCGCTATATAAAGGTTTAACTAAATGAATCTCAATAGCAGAAAGGTACCAGCTTCATATGATACAAAGTAAACTTCATTCTGACAATGTTCATTACAGGACAAAGGCAACTAAATACTAATAAAACCTGTTCCACTTTTAAAGAAAATGCTATTATAAAACATGTTCACTATGCTCATACAGGTTCAAGAAGTTCTATCCCTTGTTAATGATCAAAATAGTCACCTGTTGCATTGAATCGTCATTCCTATTCTGGATTTAATGGGCTCAGCCCCATAGACTAATCAATACAACAGTTGTTAAATAAATTCACTCTATACCTAGAATTTTTATAGAATTCTAGACAGAAAGGTCCAGACAGGTCAAAATTTTATTCTTTAGGTGTGTCTCCATGGTGTGTGGCATCTAATAAACTTGAATGATAGGAAACAGATACCAATGTGGGTGAGAGGAAGAGCAGGTAGAATGGAAGAGGGGAAAATATTTTGTGGACAGCCTTGCTAATAACTTCTGCTATCTGGGTGAAGCAAGAGCTGGAATCAAGATTGCAGGAAGAAATATCAATAACCTCAGATATGCAGATGACACCACCCTGATGGCAGAAAGGGAAGAGGAACTAAAGAGCCTCTTGATGAAGGTGAAACAGGAGAGTGAAAAAGCTGGCTTAAAACTCAACATTCAAAAAACTAAGATCATGGCATCCTGCCCTATCACTTCATGGCAAATAGATGGGGAAACAATGGAAACAGTGACAGACTTTATTTTCTTTTCTTGCAGATGGTGACTGCAGCCATGAAATTAAAAAAGACACTTGCTCCTTGGAAGAAAAGCTACGACAAATCTAGATTGCGTATTAAAAAGCAGGGACATTACCTTGCCAACAAAGGTCTGTCTAGTCAAAGTTATGTTTTTTCCAGTAGTCATGTACAGATGTGCAAGGCTAAGTGCCAAAAAATCGATCCTTTTCAACTATGGTGTTGGAGAAGACTCTTGAGAGTCCCTTGGACTGCAAGGAGATCAAACCAGTCAATCCTAAAGGAAATCAGTCCTGAATATTCATCGTAGGGACTGATATTAAAGCTGAAGCTCCAATACTTTGGCCATCTGATGTGAAGAGCCAACTCACTGGAAAAGACCCTGATGCTGCGAAAGTTTGAAGGCAAGAGGAGAAGGGGATGACAGAGGACAAGATGGTTGAATGGCATCACCGACTCAATGGATATGAATTTGAGCAAGCTCTGGGAGATGGTGAAGGACAGAGAAGCTTGGCGTGCTGCAGTCCATAGGGTTGCGAAGATTCGGACACAATTGAGTGCCTGAACAACAACACTCTTTCCCTTCTAGCTCAACAGTACTAGTATAATTAGTATCTTCTTAAAAGATGGCCATGATGAAGTTGGAACAGCCAGCCTTTTCTGTAAAGGGCCAGATCATACATATTTTAGGCTTTGTAGACCACACAGTCTGTTGCAACTACTCGATTCAACTCTGCCTTTGTACACGCGAAGCAGCGATGGTGATAGTGGTTTGGTCACTAAGTCGTGTCCAACTCTTTGCAACCCCATGGACTGTAGTCTGCCAGGCTCCTCTGTCCATGGGATTTCCCAGGCAAGAATACTGGATTGGGTAGCCATTTCCCTCTCCAGGGAATATTCCTGACCCAGGGATTGAACCCGTGTCTCCTGCTTGGCAGGCATCCCAGGTGGCTCAGTGGTAAAGAAAGCAGCTATAGATAACACTTAAAGAGAGTGGGCCCTTGCCATGTCTCAGTAACACTTCATTTACAAAAACAGGCTATTGGCCAGATCTGACCCACGGGCCATGGTTTGCCAACCTCTGTGCTAGATTAAGCTCGACTCTCAAGAGGGTGGGAGAACATCAAAATTCTCAAAATTCTTACTTGATCACCAACTGTTTTCCATGCTTTCTCCTCTCCTCAAAGCCACTCTATGTCCAGTAAATCCCAGTTATAAGTTTGGATGAGCACATAAAGTGTGTGGGATTTGCCCAGTAATGTGCACTTTTGCAAGAGATGGAACAGACCCTGAAAAGTCTACCTTCTTACCAAGCTTGCTGCTTCCTGAAATCTCATTTTTAAAAAATAGCACAGAATCATTAGGTCTTTTAAATCCTGACATTTGCCTCCAATTCCTTCCCTCTTGCTCTTCTTTCATCAGGAAAAGAAAACCCAGTAGGTCCACAAACTTGCATTCCCGAGACAGTTACTTCACTCAGTCCTTCCAACCCTCACCTCCGACCCTTAGCAGTGGGCTGAAACTATATCCTATGTCTGAAGTTTGCCAGACACAGGCAGTGGGTTTCAAAACGTAATTCCTATGTTGTCACAGTTCAAGAGAGTCATGTGGTGCCTGGGACTGCCAACCCTGGTTACATTTTTTGGCCACGGCCACAATTACACATCAAACGTAACTGCTGCCAAAATCCGGTTGGGCCCACACAAGAACGATTACAGAACAGCAGCTTCTTCATCCGCCAGGAAATTCAACACCTCCTCCTGAGCCTCAGAATGTCAGTCATTTTCTAGAAAGACTGGAGGGTGACTCGCCATAGCAGTAGCTTTCCTATTTAGCATTTAGAATCACAGGAGAAGAGCAAACTTTCTTCTTCATTTCTCCTCATGCTATAAAACATCTGCATGTTTTTAAGGCAAGCCATCACGTAATTATATAGCTATGTCTTTGACCCTGGAGACACCCTAGTTTGAGTTTCTCCTCACAGGGATTCCTTACAGAAGGTCATCAGCAGGTGGTCGATCATGTGTTCTCTGAGAGAAGGCTTCAAGGGCCCAGAGTTTGTTTGGAACCAGCATTCTCACTGACTGTCAGAAAACTCACCTCATTCTGAATTGGCAGATGTCTCCTTGGAACTCCAAGAACTTGTTGGCCTTAGTTTTGCCTTGGGAACTATATGGACTAAGTCTAATTTCTCCTATGAGCAATAACCCAGCAAATATTTAACTGATTCGAAAAAAAAAGCTATTATGTCCTCCCAGAGTCATCTCCTAACCAGACCAAAAGTCCTCCAGTGACTGAACAGCAAACGTTTATCTTCCTCAATTCATAAAAAAAAAGAAAGAAAAATCTCAAATTTTCCATACACTCATCACACTCTCACGTCTGCTACTTGGAAAAATAACTCCAATATAAGGCATCTGAATTCCTATGAAAGGAATGTGCTTGTCAGTGATGCTCCACTCTACACAGTCTCTACTCAGAGGGCAGCTGAGATAGATATCTGAGCAGAATGAACAAGTTTTTGCTTTTCTAATGGGCCACAACAAGTGACATGTTTGATATAGAATAAAAGATCCAGGAAACAAAGGTAAACATGGACAGTCTGTATTTTATCAAGCATACATACTTTAACAAAGTTTGCCATAAACTCAATAGTAAAATCAGTTTTCTTCTCATAAGATTGAGGACATGTCATTTCTAAAACATAACAGAAATTAAGTAGGACCCAGGCTCACTGATTATATGTATGCTCCTTTCCTGTACATCCACCTCTTCAAACATCATAGGAACTTCTTCCATGTATGAAGCCTGACACCTCTTCTGACCTCCTGAGTTCTACTTCTTCCCTTGCTCTAGTGGATACAGGTATAAAGTTCAGTAAAACTGATAGACAAGGCATGTTTTCCCAGACAGGGCTAGACACTATCATATCATGTACTCATTTAAAATATGATTAAAGATCTCAGATTACTTAAAGTAAGGTAGCCCCTTATCAGCTCTAAGTTTAAAATTCTGCATTGACAAAGGATAATTTTTTTAAAGTAAAATGGCGTGATTTCGGCATGACTCAAAGATTTTGTTGAACTCATGAGTAAATGAGAGAAATACAGTAAGATGTTACAACAGGTTCAAAAGAAAATTTGTTAGCAAAGATATATAGATATTAATTTACAAATAGATGCAAAACTAGTTAATAGGGCAATAAGCAACTACATTAGACACAAGACATTTCAATGGACAAGAACATCTGCACTGTGATCAGTTTTTTAAAAAAAAACAAAAAACAAACCAATCTGCAGTTTTGTTAAATAGCTCAAAAATAGTGAAAAGTGGAGATTACTCTGAAGAGTGCTATAGACAGAACATTCAGTATTTTTTTTTTTTCTGGCATTTCAATGAAACCACAATTTAGCAAAATAAAAGATGACTAGTACTTCCTGGTTGAAGAGGACACAGTCTACAAAGGTGTAATGTGGAAACCAAGCTGTATGACTAACACCTTGCACCAGACTCATTACATCTAAATCACACAAATGCTTGTGCGTACATGCTCAGTCGCACCCTATGGACCGTAACCCGCCAGGCTCCTCTGTCCATGGGATTCTCCAGGCAAGAATACTGGAGTGGGTTGCTATTTCCTTCTCCAGCAGATCTTCCTGACTCAGGAATCGAACTTGCATCTCTTACATCTTCTGCATTGGCAGGCGGGTTCTTTACCTCTCGTGCTACCTGGGAAGCCCAAAGCTTTAGATGAAAAACACCTAACCCCTCCTTACCACTTCACTTCAATTCTGCCTGCTTCCACTGCCTTGTCTAGTCTGTGTGGCATGGTTTCTATTTATGCATCTCTGAGACTGATTTGAAACCACTGAGACTATTCTATGTTACCCCTCCCCCATTATATCTGCAGAAGCACCTGGTTCTCCATCCTCCCCAGAAATTTGCTGGTCAAATAGCTGGGACACTTCTTTTACACACACACACACACACACACACACACTCACAATTAATTATTTGGCTGCACTGGTCTTAGTTGCAGCACATGGGATCTTCAGTTGCAGCATGCAAGATCTAATCCCCTGACAAGGGATTGAACCAGGGACCTGTGCATTGGGAGCACAGAATCGTAGCCACTGGACTGCCAGTGAAGTCCCCTGGAATATGTCTAAGAAATTTCTTTCACTCCTCACCAAAAAAAAAGTGGTCAACTCAGTGAGTTTAGACCCACTCCCCCATTCCCCAACTCCCACCCCCAGCCAGAAAGAAAACCACACTTGACCACTATTCAAAAATAAAATAAAACAAAATCAGGCTTGTGCTGCTTCTCAGCCAGCTATCACTTTTATTCTCTCCAAAATTAAGAGTGCCACTTTAAAGACGTCTAGTCTCTCTGTGGGAACAGCAGCGATGAAACAAAGAGTAACAGTGTGACTTCAACAGTAAGGAGACCAGCTGCGTTTCTTAAACAGCTCAGGGGCCCAATCTGTTCCAACACCCTCTTCTTTCCTGAAAAAGTCTTGGCTGACCTTACAGAACTGAAATCTTACAAGTCACATGCTACAGAATCCTCAGGGAACATGCATTTTGTGTGCTAATATAGCTGAGAAAATAGCCACAATCCTCACCTAGAACTAAAAGCTGAGACTTTACAGCCCATTTTCCAAACTACGAGATATTTATTTCATTTATTTTAACAAGTCACTTTTCTGGCAAAGCACTTCATGGCATGGAAAATGACTGGAGCCTAAACATCTCAATCAATGTAAATCCAACATCTGAAGCCAATTTTAAATGACAATTTCCCTTCATTTTCATGGCATAGAAAAAGGCTCCGATTAATATTTTCAGAAATGACACCAGCCCACATTTCCCTGCTGCCTATGATGCAAAGGTGTGCTATGACTTAAAACAAATTACTTCTATGTAGCTTGGTAAGAGCTGAGTCTTTGACCCACATGTCATCTGGGAGTGCTATAGACCCAGGTACGATTTAGTCCAGCTGGCTGGTAAATGAACATGTTTGGACACACACCACTAAACCCTCATGCAGTGTGGAAATCCAATCAGTGGTGTCCGTGGCCTTTGTTGCCTCACATCTTGCTACCAGATTTGCTACCAGACCAGCCTTTCAGAATGCTGTAAGGCAGCTTCTGATGTTCTGTAACCTGCTCTTGGGAAAACAATCAAAGTGTGTTTATGATTTGCAGTATAACGCTTAACACGAGGCCATAAAGAGAGGACTTTGGAAAATAGTAATTAAACTATGAAGAGAATTGGGGGAAACAGTGAGCCCATAAAGGCAAGTTCCATTCAGGGAAGCATTCTCAGGATGCCTGTGAGAAATGCTATGGCAGGGTTAACTGTCCCCTGGAAGGAGAGTCATAACTCTATCTCTGGTTTTAAGTCATCACTGACTCTTTAATTCAGAATACAACTGAGTTAATAACAGCATTTTTGGCAAAAGAAAGAAAAGAGAAAAGCATCCATTGGAAGATGTCACTGTCTCAGAAATGTCAAAGTGTGAGGATGTGGGCAAATAGAGCTTAGAAACTGAGGAAACATAAACTGCCTTTCCTTACATATGGGACAGATAAAAGGATGGCATCCTGAGACTGCTCCAGTGCACTGAAGAGTAACAAGAGAAGTTAAGACACTAACTTCAAGTTGGTATTCTTCAGCAGACTTTCCACTGCAACTTGTCCCACACATTATTCAGTTTCTGGAGTGTAAGAGAACCCCACACAGAAGTTATTAGCGGCACATTCTAACTTGCACTGGGAACTCAAAACTTATTTCTACTTCCAAAGGGCAAGAAGCTCTGAAATGCACCAACCATAACATGGATTCAATAACATTAGGTGTGCTAGAGCTATTAGTGAAAAGGTGAAATAAATAAATAAATAAATAAATATATATATATATATATATATGAAAACGCAAGTAAAGTGGTTTTTTTTCCTTCTTTGATCTCTCATCCAAAGTTGATACTTTCTTCTACTGATGTCTTTCCTAAACCTGTCTCCTGGAGCTGGTGAAGTCAGGCTGACTTGGGGTGGTGTTTTATGTCATAAGACCTAGAGACTCTGAAGAGAACCAGGGAGGACCCAAGGGAAAGAAGCGTGGTAGGTGACACTTGTGTACAACCATAATCTAGGCACCAGAGGAACCTTCAAGAATAAGGAGGGTACATAACTACTACACGTGCCACATTCTCCCATCATGTGTCATGGCAGACAGCACTAATCAATTACCACACTATTCGTAGTGAGGCTATTTATAACCTCCAAATGCTTCTCAAAGTCCTCTGGGCTTCAATCCCTCATTGTTTATACAGTTAATAATCAAGATAAATCTTTTTGCACAATTCTGCTTGGAGTGATTCACAGTGAACTCCACTAACCAAGGAAGGAAGCCACAGTCCAAAGGAAAACTGACACAGAGCAGGTGTGTTGGTCTGGACTGTCTTATGAGCTACATGTTCCTGGGCTGGTGATAACCAGAACAGGAGGCTAATTCTGGATTCTCATGTGTGAGATAAAGCGATACTCCTTTCCAGAGATGCAGTGATTGCTGAGAACACTCGTTCAGTGTGCAATTCTATACCTGCAGATTGCAGAATTTTGGAAATGCAATGGACCAATGCCTATATGCTTCAACACACAGGCAAGGGGCTCAAAGGGTCTCACAGAGTTGCATTTAGAACCCTGGTTCCACAATGGCACTGTTGACAAGTATTCTAAACAAAGAGTGAGAGCTCCAAGATTGTCATGTATTCCAAACTCTGCAATCAACACATGATGGAATTTTGTCCTGCAGCTGAGCTATCAAAAGGAATCTGCTTAACAATTAAGATTTGGAAGCCAAAGATAGCTGCTCTCTGGTAGCTGAGAACAACTGCTCTCCCAGGATCTCCATTCAAACCCACAGCTCCAAGCCTCTTCCAGAGACTGGAGCAGAAGCAAGAGTGTTCTTCCCACAGCACAGCACAGATGCAGGCCTGAGTGACAAGTACAGTGAGAGCTGCGGGGCTTGCTTCTCCAGCCCCCATTCCAGAGGGGAAAATGGAGCTCCACAGGACACACAACCCCACACTCCCCATGGCTCCATGTTAATTGGTTTGTCCAACCAAGATACCTTACTCTGTCTCAGCTATATGTTGCCTATTTATTTTCACTTTTGTTTGAAAGACGGTAAATGCAAAACACAAGGTCATTCTCTCCCTTCGTCTACCACTCTGGTGTTCTCTAATTAGAAGGGAAGCAAGGCCTTGGATGAAGGGTGTTCCTTGCTGAAGAAATGCAAGTACGAGGAAGCACAAAAGAGAGATGGTCTCCACAGAGCAGATACATATTCACTGCTTTCACAAGGCTGCAAAGAACAAAGCAGAGTGAAGAATCATAGCCTGAAGAACCAGCAGTCTCCAAATCCGTGAACTGACTGACTTGTACATGGAAACCACCTCAGACTGCAGGTGGGAAGCATAGACAAGCACCGAGTTACCCATCTCAGTTTCTCAGTCTCTGAAGGAATTGCGGAGTACAAGAAAGGGGAGAGGCTTTTATAATTTGTATAAAGAGATGTCCCAGAAAAGCGTACTCTGGTTAGAAGAAAAGAAACAGACCAGTTGTGTGCGTTTCCAGCCACTGTGCCTGTTTGTGTAACATGCTGGCTTTGCACCTGCACTTTACTCACCCGCCAGGGAATTGGCGGATGCCTCAGAGGAACTTCCTGTGTTTAATGATGGCATATATCAGTCAAGAGCTGGCTAAAGATGGAAACACAGCTTCCCTGGGTCTGGACCTGAGAGTGCAAAGAGGTCTAGAGGAGAGGAAGAGTGAACCACACACAGAGCAGTTTCCTTTGTAGTCAAACCAAATAAACATAATGCTGAGGGAATTGTCCATTTTTAGGTACTTGTAACATTTTGTACTTTGGTCCAGCTTTATGGACATTTGAGTGGAATGCTTTCATTCTCTAAACTTTGGGTTTTTCTTTTTTAAATGAAATGTTTATTTTCTACTCCAGGAATTTGTACTTTAACTTGATTTGCTAAGCTATACGAGAGAAAACTGAAGAACTTTAATGACAGTATCTTGTACCCAAAACATTCAAACTTACGTAAAGTGATTGATCAGGGCATACAAACACTAGTTCCACCCCCTCCAATAATACCAAGCCCTTGGATGGTTGACGACTAATTTGCTGCAGGTAGAAACTATTACAAACACTTTGGGGAGCAACTAAAAGTGAAAATGTTCAAACCAAACAACTCAGTAATTACATGTCTAGGTGCCTACCCTAGAGAAATTTTTGAACACATACACAAGGATGTTTGTTGTTTTTTTTTAAATAATGAAAACTTGAAAACAGATATTATTCAAAGAGGGATAAAAATAATTAAGCTGTGGCATGTTCATATAATGAAACATTATATGGCAGTTAAAATGAAGACATACCATATATTGTCAATGGATATATATATTCAGAGAAAGAAATATATATATGGGCAAAGGAAAATATATCACCTTCAGAATAGAGGTCACCTTTGGGTTTCAACAATGTTTATGATGTTTTATTTCTTTCTTTAAAATTCATGGTATTAAAAAATGTTAGCAATTGTTAAATACAGATGTTTATTATATTCAATATGTTTTTGCAAATAAAAAGATTTCACATACACACAAGAATAATCAACCAGGATAAACTAGTTTATCACATGACTGAGGAGAAAGTTATTAGAAGTTTGCTAGTTTTCATTTTTTAGAAATTTTAAAGAATGTCAATTTATTGGAAGCCAGAAAAATCCACCCTGTAATTAAGTTTAAGACTTCTAACAATAACAGCCACTGTGGAAAACAGTATGGCGGCTTCTCAAAACACTAAAAATAGAACTACCATATCACCCAGCAACTCCATTCATGGTCATACATCCAAACCAAACACACTGACTGGAAAAGATACACGCACCTCAATGCTCACGGCAGCATCATTTATCTCTAAGATATGGAAACAACCCAAGTGTCCGTCAACAGATGAGTAGATAGAGAAGATGTGGTATATACACAACAGAATACTACTCATTCATAAAAAATAATGAAAACTTGCCATTTGCAACAACATGGATAGAACTTGGAGGGCATTATGCTAAAGTGAAATAAGTCAGACAGAGAAAGACAAATACTGTATGGTATCACTTACATGTGGAATCTAAAAAATACAACAAACTAGTAAATATAACAAAAAAGAAGCAGACTCATAGAGAACAAACTAGTGGTTACCAGTGGGGAGAGGGGAGGGATAGGGACCCGGCTGGGTAGGAGATTTAGAGGTACAAACTACTATGTATAAAATAAACTACAAGGATAGACTATATATCCCAGGGAATATAGCCATACTTTTTTTTTATTTTTTGCCATACATTGATATCAATCAGCCATGGGTTTACATGTGTTCCCCATCCCGAAACCCCCTCCCACCTCCTTCCCCATCCCATCCCTCTGGGTCATTAACTATAAATGGAGTATAACCTTTAAAAATTCTGAATCACTACATTGTACACTTGTAACTTCTGTAGTATTACACATCAACTATACTTCAATAAAAAGACTCCTAATAGTAACAGTATCTGCTACTTTGTTGAAACAGTCTTTTATTATTTCCTCAACACTGACATTTTGTTTTAAATTTCAGAAATCAAACAGCTAGAACGCATATTAGATTATAATGCTGCAACTTTGAACAAATTTTGTTGCTGAGCAGAGAACTTGTAAATCCGGTTCATTTTGACCTAATAAGTTACTCATTTGGGAATACTGACTCCTTTAATGGAACCTCTTGATGTTGAGTACTACAAAGGGACTTTCCCCCATTGCAAAAATAAAAGTTGCAATGTTGTCATCTAAAAATATTCTTTAATTGTTTTATGTTGAAAACTGAAGATATTTACTAACCACTTGCCTTTCCTAGGCCACAAAAAGGAAGCTTAATTTTATTTAACAACAGAGCTTGACCCACATACATGTCCACTTCCCAGAGTTTAAGCAGTGTTCATGACTGCTTGCCAGGCAAGCCCAATGATGTGAGCATCTCCACTGGTTACCCAAGGTCAGCAGGGACTGAGTGCTGCTAAGAAGTAAGTGGAGTGGAATCTGACTTCCTCTTGGCCTCCATCATCCAAGACATAAATTAAGGATGCTCCTGAAATCAGATTCAGGGTTCTACCCAGAAGTTAAGGGACAGCCCCATTAATCAGTAGGGCAAAAATCCCTAGAACGTCTTAATTAAGTAGGGACCCTTTTTAACAATTTCTGGCACTCACAATAAAGACTTTCTTGGTCTCTTCCCTTATCTTCACAATGCCTCCTCCTACCTTACTGTCTTCACCTTGAAATGTCCTGTGAGAAATTAAGGGAGAGGTGCTGTTCTAAGAAATCCAGGTATCATTATTTATGAATATGGACCTGAATCCCTGGCTAGCATGACTGTGAATGAATAGAAACTCAGTCCATACCATTATTTCAATTACTGTCACCATCACTGACATTGTCAGTGATAACATTAACATTGCCATGCCCCAAGTTCTCCGACAACTTCAAAATCATATTTTCTCAATTTTCACAATTTTATAAATTTGATCTCACTGTACAGAGAAGAGAGACATGAGCTGTTAAGAAATATGCCCAAAGTCACATAGCGAGCTAATAAGTGGGGTACCCTGCCTTCTCAGATTACCTTTTAGATAGATTTTAACTATGCAAAGTCTTTCTTACAGTTATTACTTGGCTTCTATTTATGATGGAAAAAGCAGAGTCAGTCACACTATGCTAAAGTTTAGAACAACTGTGAGGGACAAACAAAATTTAGGAAACCTTCAGGCAGATCCATTAATGGAAAAACTTTTGGAGCCAATCCACCCCAAGGGAGGTGAGGAGTCCTCTCACTGGTAGTATCTCAAGACTGAAAAACAGAGAACTTTACAGAACTGGAGGGCTACACCCCAACAGAAGAATCCAGAAATTGTTCACTCACTTCATCAAGCACCAAAGAAGAAAGATTGCTTTGGTTCATTCTATGGGCAAGTTTGTTCTCCACTTCTTCACTGAGCTGAGTCAATGGTCATGAAAACACGAACTATGAGTTCAGAACCATCTGGACACCCCACAGCAGGAGTGGTAGTAGGCACAGCTGCAATGATAGAACTGGTAACACTGGAGGAAAAACTGCACCCAAAATGATATTATTAAACAAAGAGATTACAGGAAGAGGAGATAAGTAAATCCTCATGAACCACCTGCCTTTGACAGGGATACAACTTTGGTTTAAGGGCTGCCAGAGACAGAGAACACCCGACTCCAGTACTCTTGCCTGGAAAATCCCATGGACGGAGGAGCCTGGTGGGCTGCAGTCCATGGGGTTGCTAAGAGTTAGACACGTCTGAGCGACTTCATTTTCACTTTTCACTTTCATGCATTGGAGAAGGAAATGGCAACCCACTCCAGTGTTCTTGCCTGGAGAATCCCAGGGACCGGGGAGCCTAGCGGGCTGCCGTCTATAGGGTCGCATAGAGTCGGACATGACTGAAGTGACCTAGCAGCAGCAGCAGAGACAGAGTATCCATGAATTTTGGACTCCAATTCTAAAAACTGGTGCTCATTTTGATAGCACTGGCTTTTGTAACAAAAAGAAAATAAAGACCGAAAATGGGGCACTGGCTATGAGATTATGCTACTTAGGGGAGAAAGGGCCATGAGAAACAGACAATTTCCCTTCAGCAGACTTCTCAGCAGAAAGCTGAAGCCATCTCATCAGGACCAAGAATCACCATGCTTTCAGTCACTGCTTAAAGAGAAAAATGGTATGGAAAAATTCTGGGTGGTTTATAGATTCACCTTTTGTTTTAATCCTCCCAAGGAACAGTAAATAAATAAAGGACCCCTGAGCTAAAGAAATAAACAAAAAAAAAAATGCAAGCGTTGTCTTGACAACACAAGCACTGTGTATATTTTAAATGATATTTATTTTCCCTCCTAATTTCAAAGAGAAATATGAAGTGGCTTTGCAGTGTTCAAGCTGTCTAGGCTGAACGAACTGCCTACAGGTTTCAGGGAGGGCAAGCCACAAGAGACTCTAATAGGGGAAGATGTGCAGGGTGGTGGTGAAGCAGCAGCCATTTTGTAGTTTATAGGCACTGTCCTTTATCAGCTGGCTCACCTCATTGGTGGGAATCGGTAGGCAGGTATACAACTGCTCCACCTTCCCCTGGATCCTCCTACAGCTTCTCCTTGGCTAGGGATGTGTGTGTGTGTGTGTGTGTGTGTGTGTGTGCACGCACACACGTACATGTAGGTGTTGAACTCCATGACTAATGGCTCAGGCTTCTGCAGGACACCCAGTCCAGGGTCAGCCAGTGGGACCTGCCACATGAGTCAGTCTGTCCCTGTGGACTCCAGCCTGTCCTTGTTCCCCTCTCTTTACATCCACCCTCCCTCCCAATTGCCTGCTCCAAGGACATAAAGCTCCAGCATTAGAAGCAAAGACAGCAGCTTTACAGGGAGTGCTTAGCTAGTTTCTGTGATTACATAAGGGTTAATCTCTTTGCATGTGATTTCCCTCAGCATGTGTTTCCCTTAGTAGCCTTGCTTTTATGACTGAAACCTGACAAACTATACTGTACATATTTTTTTAAAAAGAGCAATTTTATTTTTACCATCAAAGAAAACCTTATCCCAAGGAAAGAGTGAGAATAATGACTATTGGTACATTTGGGAAATATTTGTATAAAGAAAAAAAAAAATCAAAATAAACTACCCACAATCCAACCAAACAACAGTTTCTGTCTACTTCTATAGATAAAGAAAGTTTCTTTTGCATATTTTTGATGGTACCAATTACAGTTTTATTTCTTTTGTTAAACCTTAATTTCATCCTGAGCAATTTCCCAGGTCTTCAAACTTTCTTTGAAAGCATGACTTTTCAGTGGCAGCAAGATACTGTTATGGTTGCATCCTATAATATAATCATCCCCCTCTAAGTTGTTGACCATCACTGGCTTTCAGAGACAACACTGCAAAGAACACCCCACACACATAGTTCTTGGCCTGTATCTTTCATCACTACCAGGAGACCAACTCCTGGAAGATGCATGTTCCAGGCTCTGGATACATATTATCAAATGATTTTGGCCATCATCTTTAGATCTATCAGCATCTCATACTTAGGCAAATGTTCAAAACATTTATTAACAGTATAACCTGGGTATCAATGAACTGGAACTAATAATGCAATGTGGGAACAGAGTCCTGTTGTCCCCTACCTGTCTTGCCAGGAGTTAGCCCTCAAGCCCCTGAATCATGAAGGAAGACTGGTTGGCCCTTGCAGGGAAGGTCAGATTGTTAGGAGAGTTTTTATTGGGAAGGCTTGAGGCAGCTGCTCTTTACCAACTAGAATTGGCCGTATTGTGACAGACATCACAGTTTCACTGCTATGGACACCGGGTGAACAGCCTGAGCTGGTGTTTTCACCTGACTTCTCTGGGTTAAATAAACCTTAGTTATTTCAATCTTCCCCTCAGTGTCTTCATTTTTCTAAAGTTTAAGCCTCTCCATAGATTTCTTAACAAGCTCTAGAAACTGTGTTTAGTAAAGATCAGATTACTCAACAGTCTAAACTTGACCTTTTAGGCACTGGCAGAAGGGACAAAGAACAAAGTACAAGTGAAGAGGGAAACTGTACAGTGTGTGTGAACATAGCTCAGCTGTTGGAAAAGGAGCCCATTCTAGATGATGGGATGAAAGCATGACATCAGCTCCCTTGTTGGAATAGCCCTGGAAGTGGTCACAGTGATGAAGGAACTGTGTCTCCATCACACACGAAGACCCCAAGGCTTGGAGGCGCCCTCCTCTGTGCCCTGGAGTCTGCTTACCTTAGAATGGAGCTTATGGAAAAACCTGGCAATTATTTTATTTCATCTGCTTCTACCTGGACCATCCACTCCAGGAAATCTGACTTGTTTAATCACCTTCAGAATCTAGTCAACAGTCTGTCCCAGACACTCAGTACACATCAGGGTGACAGACAAACCAGCCAGCCCTTTGCCAACCACACTGCTTCACTGGCTGAAACACCAGATCCGCCAAGTCTGTTGTTTTTTCACTGCTTCAGTCCTCACCTCTCATAGCCAGGGAATATGTAAACAAGGCAGGGAGTTTCAGAACCTAGTGATACCCACTCTCCGCCAGTTACTGTGCTTCCCTCATGTATTCTCAGAGAAGCCAAGTCAGAAAGACAGGCTAGTCTTATTTCTGGTCATTTTTAAGTTTGCCACATTCTGTAACCTCTTAGCACTTGGGAGCACAAAGGCCAACTGGAATCCATTATCAGTGTGAAAACTCAATGGCAAGAGACCAAACCAGGTATTTCTAAAGAAGTCCAGAAACAGTTACAGACATTTAGTTTTCTCTCTCTCCCAAATCTCCGACATCTAGCAAAGTGGGCACCTGAAAACCTAAGGCTCATTCTACCGAATATTCAAATAATTACGGTACAGAAGGACTGTGCTAGTCACTCAGTTGTGTCCAACTTTGGGACCCCATGGACTATAGCCTGCCAGGCTCCTCTGTCCATGGGATTCTCCAGGCAAGAGTACTGGAGTGGGATGCCATTGCCTTCTCCAAGGAAGAGGAGACCTAAACTTATCCCTCTTCACTTTCTATCGGGAGACTGGGAACAACCAGACCATTAACATATCAACATTCCACTTCCTTGCGGTACAGCTGGTTTGTTTGACAGTCCTTAGAAGACCAACGGTTCCTTTGTCTTTAATTCCACTACTAGCATATGTTCCCTTAAATCACTGTTTTGATCAGACCACTTCCTCCTTCTGCTCTGAATGCATCCGAAAGATCCTGATGACCATTCACAATGCACTGCTTTTTTGTGTATGTGGTAAAGGAAAATTCCTTCTTGTGGAGCAGACTGGGGAAGTGATCCAATAAGGATATGCAAACCAAATAAAGGAAGTGAATGAAAGGTACCAGGAGAATTCTCAGCCACTTTTCCTTGATGTCTTCTGAACAGGCTTAGCACCAGATCAGCACCTCCCACAAAGCTGAAAGGCTCAACTGCAGCCAAGTTAGACAAGGTTCTTGAGTGATTTAATTAAACTAGAGTCAAACAAACTCAGCAACAGAGCAAAAATTCACTTTCTCCAAAGTTGACCTCAAAAGATACCAAAATGTAATATGGAGAATCCAGAGCCATTAACTTAAGCCTTGGCTTAGGGATCAGAAATGCATGGAGGAAACATTAGGTGCAGTCATCAAATTCTGATCTTTGCCTCAAATATCTGATGTTACTATAGCTCACAGCTTCTAATTCCATCCACTGACTTTGTGAACTCTGAAGCTTGTGGAGAGGGAAAAAGCATTTTCTGGACACTTAAAAGGATTGGTTAAGTGACACAACTACTTCAACTGCTCCTGTGAAGAAGTGTGACTAAAGAAAATTTCTGCCTGGGCTGGTAAGTGCTGTTGCCATAATACAGTGTGTATACCATCTTAGTTTCTCCTCTCTGAAGACCTACTCCTTACTTTTCCCAGGGTTTAAAAATCATGTTAACAATAAGCAAATACAGCATGGCCAGATGCCTTTCGTGGTCAGATGGTTCATTGTTTAAAAAGCTTCAGTTTAAAATCCAAAAGATTGTTAACAGATGCAGTTTCTGGCTGAAGACTGGGAAAAACCTCACTTAAACAAAAGAGCATGTTGTGATTGGAACTAAAAAGGGAATTACCTTTAAAGATAAGAACCACAAACATTTCCTATTTGAAAATACCCCCAGCTCCACCAACAGAGTCTTTCCTTGGACCTTTCGTAAAAGTTAAAAAAATTTGACAGTGGACTGCTACATACGACAAACCATGGCTGACCAAACCACTCTAGTCATTTTTACAGATTTGTTTGGACTTTCAACAAGGCCGCAACATCCATCTCTCGCTCTCCCCCCGGATTACTTAATTAGGCAAAATTCCAATTAATTTCTTTCCAATTCTTTTAGCCCCAGGAACACTTTTGCAGCTTTCATTTTGGCTCTGGAAATGGGTTTTCAACCAGAGGACTCGGATAAAGCCGTTTGAGAAATGAACACAGAGCTTGATAAGCAGATAGCCACCGCTGGGATTCAGTCTCTATTGGATGGAAAAGAGCCACTTGGCCAAGGAAGGCCGGGCCCCTCTTTATTCCCAGCCCTGTTTGTCTGCACGACTGCTGTGCACTTTCACGCAGAAAGCCTGCTTCTCCCCAGCTGTTTCTGTTGGCGCTCGTGGGCCCTTACTCTATGGCTTCACTATGTGTGAGAACGTCTGTGATGCCCTGAGTTCTAATCTTGAAAGATGGAAAGTCTGAAGGGGCCATGGGGGTGTAGCTTTCCCTTGGCCTGAGAAATGGATGTGGTCGGGCTTGCTGGTGACAAGTCTGATTTGAAAAGGCTATATCCAAAAGATGGTCCAAGGAAAACAGTCTGTTCTTGGTGGTAAGGATGGCCACCATCGGCTCCCTTCTGAGAATGGGCAACCCGTCCTGAAGGAGACCAGGTTCTCTGAAGAGGGCCAAGCATCGGGCCCTTTTCAGGCAAAGGGTTTTGTGTTCTCTTATTGTGTTATTTCTCGACTTATTACAGGGTCCCAAAAGGTCGGTTGTAGACCCAAAGCACAGCATAGGTTTAACAGTCTGAGAAGCTCTAATCAATAAAATCCTCAGTCAAGCCATTTTAAAGTGAGGCAGATCTATTAACTCCCAGGATTCCCCAAAGAGTTAAGATGGCTTTTCCACTCAGTCACACTATTGCTAAGTCATAAAGGGAATCCAAACTGCTGGAATGAAGCTAGCCGGAAAACTGCTTTCCCAAAGATCTGCACGGTTGGGCCAGGTACTCGCAGGAATAGAGCATCCGTCAGGAAATGGGATTCTAAGGCCAGTGGCCACATCTACATCCACTCTCCTACAAAAAGCCAACCCCACCACGCACAGAGGAGACAAGGTTTGAAAGAGGATTTGATAGGCCAGGAAATTGAAAAATGAGCAGCAGCTGTGAGGCCGAGGTCATTTCTATCCTCCAGGGCTTGCCTTTTCTAATCTAAGGGGCAGTAGTTTCCATGATTAACTTTCAATTGCCGTCAAGGGTGTAATAAAATCTGGGAAAGAAGAAAACTTTCCCTTCGGTAAGCTGCTCCCATTCTCCTGCCCCTTTCTCTCCTCTAGTGCATATTCTCAATCCCCACTTCACGTTGTTTCCTAATTTTGAGAAAAAAAATCTGCGCTCGTTTGAGCCAAAATAGACAATGTCCTCTGTGTACTCAGGCACTTAAGGATTTTTCTTTCTCAGTTGTAGGGGCCAGGTCTTGAAGGCAGCTGCCTGAAAAGTTCTCTTGTTTTCAAGACCATTCAATACTGTTACTATCAAGACAGAGCCCCCCCCTCCCAAAAAAGACAGAGCCCATTTTTATTTTCATTTTAAAATTCTTTCCATTTAAAATCTCTTTCCTGAGTGACGACCCATCAGTTTGACAAAAGAGAGGTCTTCCCATTGGTAAGATGTTCACAGAGAGAAAGAAGAGGACATACTCATTCACAAACACATTTTACTGGTTACCACTGCATTAGGAACCCTTAATGCTTGACATGATCTAAATGGCCCAGAAGTCATCTTAAGAGGCTACAGTTGGACACATCTCTCAGCAAAGACCCCTGGAATAAAACCCCACATGTAGTTTTATCAATTACAATAGCTCACATGGAAAGTTAAATGTGCTTTAGTTTGTTTGAGAGGTAGGTATAACCCAACAACTCAGTGGTTCATTTATCATACCTTCACTTCCAGGTATCAGATGCTGGTGTTACAAGGGTTATAAAGCTTGACATGAGAGGAATACAGGAAGGTTCACTGCTGGAGAGATGCTCCCAGGAGGGGGCATGCCAATTACACAAGGCAGCATGGTGGGGTTGGGGGTGGGAACCATGGGGGCAAACGGAGGTCCCCAAATGCATCCTAATCCACTAAGGAAAGGTTTCCCTGGCTGATACTGTGTCTTCTCAAGATATTGGATTGCTGTAGTTTGTTCCAGTTTCTTTGCTTCCAGAGGTGAGTAATCCAGCACCCACTCCTGTTGGAGAGGTAGTATTTTGCTTAGGATCTTAACCCTGCCCTTTCTGCTTCCCTGTCTTGATCTAAGTCTTCCCTAGAACAGATGGGAAAGTGGCAAAAACTGGCCATGAACAACAAGTGGTTCCAAAAATGGGTGAGAGAACAGTCGCAGAATCTGCCACCAGGTTTGAAATATGGCAGAGTGAGCTTTACTGCAGGAGATACAGTCCATGGGTGGTGCCTAGTGCCATGGAGGCTAGGGAAGAGAGTTAAATACTTTCTCTACCCCATGAATTCCTTTTTCTCCTCCTCCAAAGGTACCAGAATCCCCAGCTTTTATGTGTGGATGACCACCCAGAATCCCAGAATAAGACAGCATTCCTGGCAGGAGGGTGTGGCCATGTAGCTAACAGTGGGATGTGAGGGAATTCAGGTCTGGGACTCCCAGTATGGCCCTAAGAGCGGGGGTGGGGAGCTGTGCCTTCCCCTTTTCTCTATCCCCAGTTTGGAACGTGAAATGGATGGAGAGCCACTTCACACCATGAAGACAAGGCCACATCTTAGAGATGGCAAAATGGAAAGTTGTTCAAAGGTAGTCACAGAGAGTGGAGAAAACTACAGTTGTGAAACCACAATGCTGGTCCTCACCTACCTACATACAAACTTTCATGTAAAGGGCAAGTTTTGGAAAAACACTTCAACCTTCTGTAAGCTGATGTTATTTAGGGGTCTCATACACAAGGTTATGCATAATGGTGTGAGGTGAGGGGGTGGCAATGAGGTGTTGATAAAATCAGCACCCAAGGAGCTGGCCACAGCTGGGCACATTCGATCTGGTCTTTACATTATAAAGAACTGCCTGAAGCCTGGTGGTGAAATGGGAGAGCAAAAGGCATCAAAACAATGATGAATTTCCAGTTAACCATGATCATCATGAATATCTTACCTTTTTCTTGCTACAGTATATCTGCCATTTTTTCTCTGCTGGAAGTGCAAACATGGCTTCCCTGTGTTTGTCTGTGAGGTCAAGTTCATCCTGAGAAGACAAACAATAATAATTATTTTACAAATTAATTGTTATTCCTATAAGGGAAATCTTATCAGCATCATCGGAGTGAGAAAACAAAGATAACACATATTCAAATGAACCTAGGAAAGACCAAGAAGCTGCTAAGTGCCAGTGTCTGTTACCAGCACTAAGAAAGCAGGTCCCTGGCCTTGTGCTGGGCCCCCAGTGCAGCCCCGCACTTACTGAAGGGTAGGGAAGGCAGGCTGAGCGCGGACAGAACTGTTCTGGGCCCCGTGTACTGCTGCACAGGGTCCGTCGAACATTAAAGGTCTTTAAAGCTCCAGAGTTTGGAAGGATCTACTCATTTTACAGATGAAGGACTGGCAAGGATGGCTCTACAAACACTGACAATCGGGATGGGCCCTGAGGGATATGATGAGACAGGCGGGAGAAGAGAACCAAGGGTCGGGATGTGGTAATGAATTAGAGTATCTGGGGGACACTGACCAGCTTAGCTGAAGCACTGGGTTGATGTAAAGAACCATCAGATAAAAGGTTTGGGAGGTAAGTGACTCTGTGGACAATCTTCAAGGCCAGATTAAGGAGTTTATTTTCTTGACCAAGAAGAACCAGTGAAGGTTCTGAGCAAGCAAGGGAGTGACATCTGTGTCAGCAATATTTATTCAGTACTTCCAATGTCAAGCACTGTGCAGTCATTTTCTCATTTAGCTCCCACAATAACCCTGAGAGTTCCACTCATGATCACACCCACCTTGTATTAATAATACTTGTTGTAATATAGCTGGGGGAAGTTTTGGCAGAAGGTTGGGTAAGTAACCTGCTCAAAGACCACATGTGCCTGGGAAATGATGGGGCTTGGGGTTTAAGCCTCGAGCTGTCTGACTCCTGAGCCCAGACTCTCAGTCTCTCAGATCAGTGTCTGGAAACATTAATTTTATAGTGGTGTGCAGCTTAGACTGGATACTGAGGGAAGGCAATTTATGAACATCTATAACTAATGAACAACAATGAGATAATGACTATAAAGTGCATAGGGAACAGTTCTTGGCATTTAATAACTCAATCCATGGTCAACATTATTATTGGTATTGAGCATCTGGTACATTTTTATTCCTATAGGGAAAGTTGAATCTAGTTAAGAGCAGCAGATTGATGGGTGTGAGACATGCTAAATTACTATAAATTAAGGCACAATAATAAGGTTCAGCTAACTGAGGCATATAATGCAGCTCTACCACTTGTGGGCCTCCCATCTTACAGTTCTGCCTCTGCTGGGTCATCAAGCATCATTTCTTCCTTGAAAAAAAATCTCACATTTTCCCTTTGTTTTGTTTCCAGTGAAGCCACCTAAACTTATGCCCTAATCACCTCTGCTTTGGCTCTGGCACCAACCTCCCCCAGGTCCTTCTTGCCCTTCCGATCCTCTCTACATCGTGGCCACTGATGCGTTACACCAGTGGTCCTCAGACTTGAGTGAGCAATGGAATCACCTGAAAGGTTGCTTACATCATTGATTGCCCAGTGTTGAGGACTGAGAAGGTGGAAGGAAGTACAAAATGTCATTAGTTCCACACTGCCTGCAAAATTAATTATACATCCCTCAGCCAGTCTTTTGAGGTCTTCCATTTATAACCCCAACTTAATTGCCAGGCTTATTTCTTGTTATCCCTTATGCCCTGATCTTGTTAACCCCTGCACCTCCAGGGCCTAGACACACAAGGTCTGATACATGCCAGCTGCCAGGGAAAATTCTTCATCTCATTAAGCCTCTGTTTTCTCATCTCCAGGATGGGCCTGCCATTTCTTTTGCAGGGCTCTGTACGGATTAGCAACATCAACTCAGAAGGTAGTAATGCCTGGCACAGGGAGGGGCAAATGTACTGTGCTTAGTTCTCTCATCTTTAAATACAAATCAGGAGCTATTTTCTTTTAACAGCAAGGTAAGCAGTTAAGCCACTAAAACACACACTCAGACACTAACCACTAGAAACTAGTTAAGAATTTCAACAATGTAAAACCAAGGAAGGAATAAAAAATATTTACAGAAAATTCCATTATAAGGGAACATGTTAAAAATGTTAAAATTTTGTTATGCAACTGTTACATATGTAAAATAAGTATTTTTTCCCTCTCTTCCTTTTTTAATTTCCTGTAAATTACACCTGTTCTCATCTACTGGTGAATAGGGGGACATGGAGACATAAAGCACTTCCCAACAACTAGGGTTTTCTTGGGGTGGGATTGTGGAATCAGGTCAGTTATTCAAATAGCTCAATAATATGGTGCTTAGTTTGGGGAAAAGGGTTATGATTTGTAAGAGAAAAGTGAAAGTGAAAGTCATTCAGTCATGTCCGACTCTTTGAGACCCCATGGACTATACAGTCCATGGAATTCAGCAGGCCAGAATACGACAGTGGGTAGCCATTCCCTTCTCCAGGGGATCCTCCCAAACCAGGGATCGAACCCAAGTCTCCCACATTGGAGGCGATTCTTTACCAGCTGAGCCACAACAGAAGCTCAAGAATACTTGGGGGGGGGGGGGGGTGGTAGCCTATCCCTTTTCCAGGCAATCTTCCCGACCTGGGAATCAAACTGGGGTCTCCTACATTGCAGGCGGATTCTTTACCAGCTGAGCTACATGGGAAGCTCTGATTTGTGAGAGAACAGTGCTATTAATATTGTATCCTTTACTACACTGCACTACTGTTTTTCCTAACTGAGCAGAGGTGTGAAGAAACATGTGAATCTAAAAACCTCGAAATTCACAGCAAAAAGTATTAATATTACTATATTTTGCTCTTAGAAAATTTCTGCTTCTGCTGAGACGCAAATGACCAATTTTGAATTGAGAGGACATAGTTGAATTACAACTTCAGAGCAGATGGCTTCATGCAAGGAGAGAATTTCCATAAAATAATTAAAAATTGCTATAGGCCCTCTAGGCTTCCCTGGTGACTCAATGGGTAAAGAATCTGCCTGCTGATGCAGGAGATGCGGGTTTGATCCCTGGGTCAGGTGGATCCCCTAGAGGAGGAAATGGCAACCCACTCCAGTATTCTTGCTTGGGAAATCCCATGGACAGAGGAACCTGGCAGGCTACAGTCCATGAGGTCACATAGAGTCGGACACAACTGAGCATGCGCTCACAAAGGCCCTCTGGATGTAATCTGGGATTACAGTAAGACAACAGGAAGGAATACATGGATAGTGGTAATGGTAACAGCTAACAACTACTGAGCACATTCTGTGTGCTTGGTAGCAGTGTTTTTTATGGATTAATTTAGTTTATCCCCACAATAATCCTATAAAGTGGGTAGTATTATCCCAGTTTCCAGGAAAAAATCAGACAGATTCAATAGCCTGTTTAAGGTAACACAGCTAGTAAATGGCAGAGGAGGAACTTGAGGCCAGACTGTCTGGTTCCAGATCCCATGTCCTCAACCACTAGCCTGCTCATTCTGTTGATCACTCAACAGGTGGGTAGAACCAGGACGCTGACGTCAGTAGGAAAAACGCACTCTTGAGCTGCACTGGCGGCCCGCTGGGCCTGCTGAGTGTCTGTTCGCACAAAGAGGGAGACTTTGTTGTCAGATACCCCTGAGTTCCAGGTCTGGCTGTTATGGATTATGTAAAATTCAAGCATCCACTAAATTTAGGCATTATAGGTGCAGGGAACAGAAAGGTATCACAGAGCTCATATGCTCGAAGGGGCAGAATAGAAATCAAATAATCACATGATCCCAGGGACGAGCACAGAGTTGAGCTGCCAGAGCCCATTTGCTCTGGGGAGTCGTGGGGCAGGGAAGGCTGTGACTGAAGTGACACCTCAGAAATGAATAGAAATTAAACAGGTCAAAAGCACCAGTGAACAGCAGCCTTGCAGGCAGGCCACTGTGAACTTTGGTCTTTATCTTAAGAGCAATCAGAGGTCACTGGTAAATCTGAGCGAGGAGGGGTGACATGGATGGATTAAATAATAATTGGGAGTGCCTAGGCACAATGCCCAGAGTGTAATGAGACCCCCACCCCTCCATTCCAAAAGTTTCTTTGCTCTGACTCACTCCGTTTTAATAATACGGCTTGAAGCAAGCCTGCAAGACTCGAAGAGACTATCACACAGCCTCAGAGATCAATCAACACCTACTCCATGTCCTACCCTTTCCAGGACCATGGCCAGACATTACAAAGGATGCAAAGATGAATAACAGACCCCAGTCGCATGGAATTTAGATTCCAGTTAGGAAGACATGATGACAGAAGGCTTCAACAATTCCTCTTCTTCTCAGGATAAAATCCAAATTCCTTAGCTGGTAGGTAGGGGGCTTCATGATATGGCCTTTGCTGACTTCCCCCACCTCACCTCCTCCTCCTCCTCCTCTTTCTCTTCCACCAGCAGCTAACTTTGAGGACTTGGGATCACAAGTTGCCCATTTCTGAAACCTTTTTCCAAAGAGTCCTTCCCACCATGTCTAAGAATGGGTCCTGTTTATCTAAGCTTTGGGGGCTTCCCTGATAGCTCAGTTGGTAAAGAATCCGCCTGCAATTCAGGAGACCCCGGCTCAATTCTTGGGTCAGAATATCCTCTGGAGAAGGGGAAGGCTACCCTACAGTATTCTTGAGCTTTCCTTCTAGCTCAGCTGGTAAAGAATCCGCCTACAATGCAGGAGACCTGGGTTCAATCCCTGGGTTGGGAAGATCCTCTAGAGAAGGGAAAGGTTACCCACTCCAGTATTCTGGCTTTTACACGGTATCTAAGCTTTTACAAGTGATCAGTTGTCCCCTAGGCAGCCTACCTTACTTACCTTGGGGGGTGGGGGTACCCCTCTCTGCTCTCCTAACCTTTTGGCATTAATCACATTGCCACAGTTATCACACTTGCATTAATTACAATCACATTTGCATGTCTGACTCTCTTCCTAGACTTGTCTCCAGATGGCGGGAATGAAATTTGTTCTATTTATCTTTGCATTAGTTGCCAGTACTGAAGACTCTTGAGAGCCCCCTTGGCGGTAAGGAGATCCAACCAGTCCATCCTAAAGGAGATCAGTCCTGGGTATTCATTGGAAGGACTGATGCTGAAGCTGAAACTCCAATACTTTGGCCACCTGATGCGAAGAGCTGACTCATTGGAAAAGACCCTGATGCTGGGAAAGATTGAGGGCAGGAGGAGAAGGGGACGACAGAGGATAAGATGGTTGGATGGCATCACCAACTCAATGGACATGGGTTTGGGTGGACTCCGGGAGTTGGTGATGGACAGGGAGGCCTGGCGTGCTGCAGTTCATGGGGTCGCAAAGAGTCGGACATGACTGAGTGACTGAACTGAACTGAGGGCTTTCCAGGTGGCGAAAGTGGTAAAGAACCTGCTTGCAAACGCAGAAGACATAAAAGATGCAGGTTAGATTCCTGAGTCAGGAAGACCCCCTGAAGAAGGGAATGGTTACTCACTCCAGTATTCTTGCCTGGAGAATCCCGTGGACAGAGGAGCCTGGTGGGCTACAGTCCATAGGGTCACATAGAGTCAGACACTACTGAAGGGACAGCACAGCTTATGTGAAGTGGTACCTCAATGCAGTTTTATTTTGTATTTTCCTGATGACACCTGATGCTGAGTATGCCTTTTCACAAGCTCACATGACATTCACACGTATTCTTTTTTGAGATATCTATTCACATCTTTTGCCCACTTATGAATTGCCTGTCTTATTGTTGCAAAACATGTCCTTTGTCAGAGGTATGTACTGCCAGTATTTTGCCTCACCTGTGCCTTTTCATTTTGTTAAGTCTATTTTGATCACTAAGTGTTTTTTATGAAATATAACTTCATAATATTTTTTCTTTTATTAAAGTTAGTGCTTTTTATTTTCTGTAAGCAATCTTGGCAAGCTGTAGATAAAACAAAACTCTATGGTTTCTTATGGAAGCTGCTAGCTTTAGCTTTACCTCCTATGTTTGAATCTATATTTCACAGACACTACTCCTGGGGTCGTTCTTCGGTTGCAGAATGGATGGACTGCTTTTGGCTACTCTCTTTTTCAGCTACCTGCACTCATTTAGATACACTGTTGGGCAAGCTGGGGAATGAAAGCACAAGTGATGAAAGGAGGAAAAAGAACAGAGTATAAACTAATTTGAAATCATCTCATACATTAGTTTCTTCAAAGCTATGAAATTACTTCAAAGTAATATTATAAGAGATTTTTCATTTTGATAATTCAAACACTGAAAGAGGCAATCATGGAAAACAAAACAATTAGGATCAAGGCATCTCAGATAGTATCTCTTTACATGAATTTTTAAAGAAAAAAAAAGTCAATCTATAGAAGCAGAAAGCAGATCAGTGGTTGCTTGGGGCCAGAGGCAGGAACAGAGATTAATTGCAAATGGACCCAAGAGGAGATAAGGTGATGGAATTATTCTAGAGCTGGATTGTGGTGATGACTGCAAAACTACATAAATTTACTAAAATGCATTGAACTGTACACTTACAAGGGGTCAATTCTACAGCATGTAAGTTATATCTCAATAAAGTTCTTAAAAAAAAAAATAAAGCCTGGTTGATGGAGCCCCAGGAAAACAAAAAATTTCAGAATAGAGAAAATAGGGCCATGTGTACATAGTAAGGAAAGATCATTCTGGTTGAACAGTTAACTAAAACAAGGAATCAATTTCGAAAAAAAAACATTGAAAAAAATGTATGAAGAGGCGGGAAAGGGAAAAAGTGAACCTCTTTAGAGTAAGTGGTTCAATCTGAGAAATGTTACAACTTTAGATACAGTTTCTGTTTGAAACCATGATCGCTTCCATGAAATATTCTTGTCCTTCCCTTGAAAATTATGTAGACTCCAATAGCATGCATTCCATTTAGACCAAGAGATGGGCAATATTTCCCCCAATGTCCCTTAAGATTAAATTAGGTGATAGGTTAATATAATAATTCAAGTCCTGCAGAAACTTTTCCGTGTGTTTTGTTTCTCCTGAGTGGTGATCTAGAGAAGAGTACTGGCTTCTCTGTGGGCTAATAGTCCATTTTTTCACTTGTTGTTCAGTTGCTGAGTCCTATCCAACTATTTGCGACCCCATGGACTGCAGTACTCCAGGCTTCCCCTCCTTCACTATCTCCCGGAGTTTGCGCAAACTCATTTGAGTCAGTGATGCCATCCAACCATCTCATCCTTTGTCACCCCCACCTTTTTCTCTTGCCCTCAATCTTTTTCACTAAGATTTTTTTCAAAAATTTTCACTAAGATTAACAAATGTATTTAGCACAACCCCAGGAAGCATCCCGGTTGCTTCTAGATCACCTTCTAACCTCTCACCTTTCTCCCCCAACTCCCAATTTTTGGAATCTGGCTATGTCAGATATTGTTTTGAGGGCTGGCAATTAATCCAAAGATAAATAGAATAAATGTAGTTCCTGCTACTATACCTTAGACTGAGATGGCCTAGCTCCTTTCATTGGCCAAAGAATTTTTTCCCCCATATTATTCTTTCTTGGATAGGGCTTTAAAAGTTAAAGGAAAATGATTTAGTGAATGGTAAAGAAAGAAACATCTGCACCAAGCATCATTTTTCTCCACAGAAAGTGCAAGTTTCTTAAAAATGGAAACCAACAAAGGCTTTTCTTCTGTGGGAAGATACCAATTATGTTTTTCCTATCTTTATAAAACACTTATTTCCTATTTTTTATTATCTTGGAGAAAACATAATAATTAGACTTTTTTTTTATTAAGAAGAAAAGAATGCTGAAGGAGGTCCAGCTGTGGGAACTAAATTTCTGGCTTCATCTCTCACAAAGCATGTTATAAACCCCACTTGGAAAGATTCTGCACAAAGAAACCCCACCAGTTCTATACTCTAGAGTAAGGAGGCAACTCTATAATCTATATAAATCAGAAAACAATTGGCACAGTGCAAATAAATCTGAGGAAATGTACTGATTCACTAGATAAAGCAAAGGAAGGAATTTTGAAATAATATACAATAAGGGTCTTGAATGAGTTGAAAAGCTCTTTACAGAGATGTGAGTGAGGCTAAAATATGGAATTATTTATAACACCTTCAATGAGATATTTAAAGGACTTATTTTTTGAACATCTACCAAGTCAATAGATTTCGGTGAGCCAACAACAAGTGAGTTTTCAGCTAACAGCAGAAAGCTCTAATGAAGGAATTCAGGATTTCTATTTCTAATGAGTTAAGTTAACTCTGTATCACACAGAAGTAGGAAGACACATGTTGAATGCTGGGGGAAACAGATTAAAGACACGAAGAGAGGGAGAACTAAGACAGACAGGTCCTTGGGGTTACCCTGCCAATCACACACAGTTTTGTGTATGTCTCTGTTTTGGGGTTGTTTGGCTTTGGTTTTTAAATGGTCCTTGAAAAGGTAATCATCCAGTGACTCAATGCACAGAGCTCACAGCACTTTTTAACATTATTCACACCAGGGTAACTTTTCTCCTTCAAATTAGAAACACCAGGTATTTACCCACAGCAAACAGGCCCAAGTTACCCATCCTGACCCCACTCACCAAAAGTCTCCCACTTGTCCAGCAGGCAGCAACCCCCTGGTTCACCTCACATAAACCCAACAGCAGCGGTGCCTTCTCTGGGTTTAGCCCTCTTCCTCATCCACCCTCATCTCCCACGTCTAACCTCATCTCCCAACCCACAACTCAACACTGCCACATACAAGACAAATTCTTTTGGGAGGACAAATGATCAGGCCTTAATTCACATGACACAGTGATCAGTTCAGTTCAGTCACTCAGTTGTGTCCAACTCTTCGCGACCCCATGAATCGCAGCACACCAGGCCTCTCTGTCCATCACCAACTCCCAGAGTTTACTCAAACCCATGTCCATCAAGTCGGTGATGCCATCCAGCCATCTCATCCTCTGTCATCGCCTTCTCCTCCTGCCCCCAATCCCTCCCAGCATCAGGGTCTTTTCCAGTGAGTCAACTCTTCGCATGAGGTGCCCAAAGTACTGGAGTTTCAGCTTCAGCATCAGTCCTTCCAATGAACACCCAGGACTGATCTCCTTTAGGATGGACTGGTTGGATCTCCTTGCAGTCCAAGGGCTCTCAAGAGTCTCCTCCAACATCACAGTTCAAAAGCATCAATTCTTCGGTGCTCAGCTTTCTTCACAGTCCAACTCTCACATCCATACATGACCACTGGAAAAACCATAGCCTTGACTAGATGGACCTTTGTTGGCAAAGTAATGTCTCTGCTTTTTAATATGCTACCTAGGTTGGTCATAACTTTCCTTCCAAGGAGTAAGTGTCTTTTAATTTTATGGCTGCAATCACCACCTGCAGTGATTTTGGAGGCCCCAAAAATAAAGTCAGCCACTGTTTCCATTGTTTCCCCACCTATTTGCCATGAAGTGATGGGAACAGATGCCATGATCTTAGTTTTCTGAATGTTGAGCTTTAAGTCAACTTTTTCACTCTCCTCTTTTACTTTCATCAAGAGGATTTTTAGTTCCTCTTCATTTTCTGCCATAAGGGTGGTGTCATCTGCATATCTGAGGTTATTGATATTTCTTCTGGCAATCTTGATTCCAGCTTGTGCTTCATCCAGCCCAGTGTTTCTCATGATGTACTCTGCATATAAGTTAAATAAGCAGGGTGAAAATATACAGCCTTTATGTACTCCTTTTCCTATTTGGAACCAGTCTGTTGTTCCATGTCCAGTTCTAACTGTTGCTTCCTGACCTGCATATAGGTTTCTCACGAGGTGGGTCAGGTGGTCTGGTATTCCCATCTCTTTCAGAATTTTCCACAGTTTATTGTGATCCACACAGTCAAAGGCTTTGGCATAGTCAATAAAGCAGAAATAGATGTTTTTCTGGAACTCTCTTGCTTTTTCAATGATCCAGCGGACGTTGGCATTTGATCTCTGGTTCATCCGCCTTTTCTAAAACCAGCTTGAATATCTGGAAGTTCACGGTTCACATATTGCTGAAGCCTGGCTTGGAGAATTTTAAGCATCTCTTTACTAGCGTGTGAGATGAGTGCAATTGTGCGGTAGTTTGAGCATTCTTTGGCATTGCCTTTCTTTGGGATTGGAATGAAAACTGACCATTTCCAGTCCTGTGGCCACTGCTGAATTTTTCAGTTTGCTGGCATACTGAGTGCAGCACTTTCACAGCATCATCTTTCAGGATTTGAAATAGCTCAACTGGAATTTCATCACATCCACTAGCTTTGTTCGTATTGATGCTTTCTAAGGCCCACTTGACTTCACATTCCAGGATGTCTGGCTCTGGGTGAGTGATCACACCATCATGATTATCTAGGTCATGAAGATCTTTTTTGTACAGTTCTTCTGTGTGTTCTTGCCACCTCTTCTTAATATCTTCTGCTTCTATTAGGTCCATACCATTTCTGTCCTTTATCAAACCCATCTTTGCATGAAATGTTCCCTTGGTATCTCTAATTTTCTTGAAGAAATCTCTAGTCTTTCCCATTCTGTTGTTTTCCTCTATTTCTTTGCATTGATCGCTGAGGAAGGCTTTCTTATCTCTCCTTGCTATTCTTTGGAACTCTGCATCCAAATGGGAATATCTTTCCTTTTCTCCTTTGCTTTTCACTTCTCTTCTTTTCACAGCTATTTGTAAGGCCTCCTCAGACAGCCATTTTGCCTTCATGCATTTCTTTTCCATGGGATGGTCTTGATCCCCGTCTCCTGTACAATGTCACAAACCTCCGACCATAGTTCATCAGGCACTCTATCAGATCTAGTCCCTTAAATCTATTTTTCACTTCCACTGTATAATTATAAGGGATTTAAGTACCACATAAAGGGGAAAGGGCAAGACAAAGCAGACAGAGGACTGAAGGGTGACACTTTAACAGCAGCAAAATTAGACTTCTATAAATGTACGGAGAAAATGTACCTTTCAGCTGCAATAATTCATTAAATTTGTGAACATCCATTCTTGCAACAGCAAACAGCCACCACATCCACGAGTCATGAAATGCCATCACAGCTCTTAAAATTTAACCACCATGACCTTGAGAACAGTATTTTATTTTCATAGGGGTGGTTGGAAACCCGAAAGTTAGATAAGCCCTTTGTTGGTTTAAATAGAGGAGAGTTCAGTGAATTATTACCTGTCCCTAATCAGTCAAGACAGACATAAATGGAAAACAACAGAGAGTGTTAAGTCCCTGAAGAGATGTGTACACAGAGAACAAACCTTAAGGTTTTCAGCCTGTAAGATTTCTGCCAACGTTCTTAGTCATTACACAAAACACCATAATATGACTCACCACCACCTACACAATAATGTTCTCTGTGTCTGACAGATGTGTTTTCATTCGACATATAAAAATAATAACTGAGAAACCCCACAAGCAAAGGCTGACTAATAGAAATAATTTTTAGTTTCTTACTACCCACGGTTAATTGTTTTACACTATTTCCTTTCCGACTCTAAATAGCAGGCAATGCAAACTATATCCCGTTTGCTAGATAAAAGTCTGCTGCGAAACCTGTAGGCTTCTTATTTGGCTTCTTTGTGTTATTTCAACAAGAAACTCATTAGACTAACTTTGAATTAGTCTGTATCACCAGCAGTTTTCCAATAATCTAAAGTAAATCACCCTGTTCTAAATATATGCTAAAATCAACTCCCAATAGCAATCCAGCCACCCAAATTTCCAATTTTTATATTTATAATCTAGGACAACTTCTGTTGACAAGGCTTAATTGAGAGGATTTCTAAGCAGTGTCTTCCTGCTTGAATGGAGGGACTTGGTCTCCTGAGACAGAGTCAGCTTGTAGAGTGAGAGATAAGAAAGGCCCTGTGGGCAGCTGTGAGGCCAAGCTCCACACACATCCCTCTTCTGCAGTGACACCAGCACTGCTCCCACCCAGGCCTCTCCCCACCTGCTTAGACTTGCTAAGCAGCTCAGCTGGCACTTCTTAGTTGGGTCAAAAGATATCTAGCACAATGAGTCTCCGCCCATACTGCAGCTATTTACTTGTTTTACCATGTAATATAGGGTGGAGAGACTGCCAAGGACAGGAAATATTTCTTAGACAAGAATGCTGAAGCTCCAATACTTTGGCCACCTGATGTGAAGAACTGACTCATTGGAAAAGACCCTGATGCTGGCAAAGACTGAAGACAGGAGGAGGAGGGGATGACAGAGGATGAGATGGTTGGATGGCATCACCGACTCAATGGACATGAGTTTGAGCAAACTCAGGGAGACAGTGAAGGACAGGGAAGCCTGGTGTGCTGCAGTTCATGTGGTCACAAAGAGTCGGACACAACTGAATAACAACAACAACAACACCCTTAGCCTTTTAACCTGCCACCCTTCAGTGCTCCCCCGGTAACTGACATCCAGAAGAAGAGTAGAGAGAACGACAAAAGGTGGACATGGATGCAGGAAGAGTACAGAAACCAGCCCAAACCTATCACAATTACTTTAAGAATAATTCAGAATAGGAATCCAACTGTTGGATGATTCAGCCGTCATTAATTCACACATGCACACATACATTTATTCAAATCTTCCTGAGCATATCATGTATAAACCTTCAGTAGTGAGTTATTCATCCAGGCCACAGGCATTTACTGACCATGGACTCAGGACCAGGCCCTGCTCGAGGCCCTGGGGATCTTGAGTGAAAAAGCCAGATCCGATGCCTGTGCCCTCCTGCTCTCTGACAGTGTAAAGGTGCATGCTCGCAGTGGATTTAACATGAGTGTCCTAGGTGAATGAACTAAACTGATTGTTTAAAAGATGGCAAAGGACTTGCTTTTTTCTTCTATACCCAAGAAATGTCCATCTTTCCTGAAAACAACACAAGTATATACTCTAAGTGACCTTCGTTTGGTTCAGTTTAGTTCTTAAATATTATATTGTGTAATGAAATAAACAGCTAGCAGCTGCATGATGTTTCCAGTGGATTTATTTAACATTAGACAAGAGGTGGAAATTTTAAACTTTTTTAGTAATTTGGTTTTCTAAAATATATGTGTTTATATATATATACACATTTTTTTTTCCTTCATCCATGAGCCAGAAAATCGTAACTAGAAGATGTAACTGGTACTGAGCTCCTACAACACAAATCAAGAAACACTTTGAAATTCCAGAGGAACAGCATGTGGAAAAGGGGGGATTTCAAGCCTAGCAGATAAAAAGAGTTGAGGACAGTTTAGAAATTCCATTCATGATCCATGTATTGGGCATTCACCTCCCACAGGCTGTGTGACATATGTTTTATGAGAGCAAATGGTATTTAAATGATTCCCAGTGCATCAATATATATCCTCGAGTACATTTATTTGTACAAACTACCAGATTGTTCTAGCCATTACTGAAACACATTTTCAAAATTACACTTGAAAGCTTACCTAAACCATACCACTTATGGAGATCAAATTATCCTCCCTGTCTCTAAAACCTATACTGGTCTGGATGGGGACATGTAAAGAGTTGGCAAGTAGTGCAATTTGCTGACTGTGTAATTCACACATGGCAGCCTGAGGATTAAGTTAAATAATCAGATTTTAAATTAAAGCCAAAAGCTAAGTAGATACACACCTCTCAACATCTCTTTAGGACTCAGGGTAATGAAAATCATCAAGGCCAAGGGGACTCATAACCATTTTCTCAATAACGTTATTAGTTCAGAGATGGTTTTGCAGAATTTGTATTAAAATACAATAAAGCTTTCATGATTTTTCCCTCTGTCTCTCCCTGAGCCCCCAACTCCATTTCAGTCCCTGCTCCAAATTAAGAAGCACCCAGAAATAAATGGATTGATAACAAAGTACCTAACATGGAGTAAAAAATGTAAATTTAACAACTTGAATAAAAGGACATTTGGAATGGTCTTGATGAGATAAAATATACGTTTAGGACTAGAAGGAATACAATGGTTTATGGTTTTATCTAAAGCTTTTCTGGATTTGTTTAGTGAATCAGAAGACAAGAAGAAAACTTTGAAAACCATCTCGAACATCTCACTATCTCTAAGCAGACAGGACCTCAAAGAAATGTATACTGTCCATTGAAATCAAGATCTATTGCCAAGCCTACTAGATTTCTGGATGTATTGCAAAGTTCAATTCAAAAGCACTGCATATATAAGCAAGCAAAACCCTCTATATCAACTTCCCCTGTATCACAAACCATCAGTTCTTCTCAGGCCCTAAATAATTTGTTTATAAAGTTCTAGATTTATGATCATTTTTTGCTCATCTTTAAATTAACTGTATACTGGCAATAGTTCACATCTATCCCACAGGAATTTTAGCGCTGAACCCATTTAAGCCCATATCTACATTCCCACTTCCTTTTGTGATATACTGCATATTCTCATACTCTTCCAAACATTTCTCTATGAACTCATCAAGTTAATTTCTTCAAAAATACCACAGTATCAAGGGAATATCTCAATATTTTTTTCTTCTCTGTCAATTAACCATATCCTTTATATGAACAGAATTTGCTCTTTTGAGTTTTATAAGTTTGTCAATTGAAAAGAATTTTTAAACTCATGGCAGTTGAACAATTTTGGTATCAATTCCTTCATTAGACTACAACTTCTGGCTTTCAGACAACTGAACGCTTTGAGACTATTCTAGATATATCTTTGAAGTCTTTGTGCAGTCTGAGTTCCTCTGCTTAATTACCAAGCAATCCTTTACACCAGAGATCCCCAATCTCCAGGGTCTAATGTCTGATGATCTGAAGTAGAGCTGATGTAATAATAATAAAGTGCACAATAAATGTAATGTACTTGAATCATCCCAAAACCATCCCACCCTCCACCTCCCACCCAATCTGTGGAAAAATTGTCCTCCATGAAACTGGTCCCTGGTGCCAAAAAAGTTGCAATTAATGTATCAAGTTTACATTCCAATTACGGAACAACAGCTGAAAACTATGACTTCCCAAAGTGGCTTAAATCTCAACATTCAAAAAACTAAGATCATGGCATCCGGTCCCAGCACTTCATGGCAAATAGATGGGGGAACAATGGAAACAGTGAGTGACTTTATTTTTTTGGACTCCAAAATCACTGCAGATGGTGACTCCATCCATGAAATTAAAAGACGCTTGCTTCTTGGAAGAAAAACTGTGACCAACCTAAAAAGCAGAGACATTACTTTGCCGACAAAGGTCCATATAGTCAAAGCTATGGTTTTCCCAGTAGTCATGTATGGCTGTGAGAGTTGGACCATAAAGAAAGTCGAGCGCCGAAGAATTGATGTGTTTGAACTGTGGTGTTGGAGAAGACTTTTGAGAGTCCCTTGGACTGCAAGGAGATCAAACCAGTCCATCCTAAAGGAAATCAGTCCTGGGTGTTCATTGAAAGGACTGATGCTGAAGTTGAAGCTCCAATACTTTGGCCACCTGATGTGAGGAACTGACTCACTGGAAAAGGCCCTGATGCTGGGAAAGACTGAAGGCAGGAGAAGCGGGCAACAAAGGATGAGATGGTTGGCTGGCACCATCAACTCAACAGAAATGAGTTTAAGCAAACTCCGGGAGACAGTGAAGGACAGGGAAGCCTGGTGTGCTGCAGTCCATGGGGTCATAAAGAGTTGGACATATCTGAGCAACTGAACAACAATAAAAAGAACAAAATCTGTACACTGGTATATCATAAGACTAACTTGGATTCCCGTAGCTCTTTTCATACCAAAGTGACTTCAGAACATAATGAAAAATGAAGAGTTTACTGATGTATGTTCCCAAGGGAATTCATCTGGCACAGCTTGCCTCGACTGTGAATTCATCTAATTCTGATACTAAATCCTCTAAGTCTTACTATTTTCATTTCTCAAAGTCTATGCTGGTTACTAATGTTGACAGTGTCCTCAGGACCTTATAATAATAAAACTGACCCACAGTAAGTGATTATATTTATGAGCATACAAATCTCATTATCCACCAACACTATCTTCCCCACTGAGGTATTAACTTTTGTTGACAATCCTCAATTATATAAATGGTGATCATTAATGAATTTCTCAATTAGTTTCTTTCAAATGTTTTTATATTTCCTGGAAGGCATAACACTTAAATGATACTACACAACTAAACTTTTTTAATAGCACTTTTGGAAATCAGTTCTTAAAAAAAAAAGGAGCAACTGTATATTGGCCATCTAAAGACAATTTTCCACTTGTATCCAACATAACCTTTTCTATCTAAAGATAGAATGTAAATATGCCAAAATGGGAATTCCAAAAAGTGACTTTTGGCAAACTAAAAGTAGAGTTATTTAAGTCAGACTGCCATGCCACCCACCCCCAACCCACAGATAGAGCTGGGATTGGAAATGAGTTACACAGGAAGAACCTCACCCTGACAATAGGTCACCCAGTAACTCCCAGTGGGGAGAGGGAACACTGCCACTTGGGATGGGCCACAAACTCCAGCAGCACCATTCAGTAATTGCAGCACCTAGAAACACCCTCTGACATTTCCACCACCTCCAAGTGGTGGAGTATTAAGTTGAGAGCAACACCTGCACCATTTTTATTGAGAATGGTGAAATGCACAGGTGTTAGGATAGATGGCTCTAGTGGTAAAGAATCCACCTGCCAATGCAGGAGATGCAAGAGACATGCGTTCAATCCCTAGGTTGGAAAGATCCCCTAGAGTAGGAAATGGCAACCCACTCTAGTATTCTTGCATGAAAAATTCTGTGGACAGAGGAGCCTGGAGGGCTACAGTTCATGGGGTTGCAGAGTCGGATATGACTGAGCACCCACCCACACGCACATAGCACTGTTTAACAAATTATCCCAGAATATTAAGACACATTGGTCAAATAAATGGAAGACTAAATACTGAATCTGAAAGAAGGCACGTTAACAGAAAACAGTATAAACAGAATTGGTAACACGTCAGGCTTAGGAAAACTTGGGTCTATATTGCTTATTATTTCCAACTATCTATAAATTCACAATGATGTACTCTCTTAGAAAGGAAAGTTTTCCTCTGGTCAGTTAACTGATTCCAAGGATACTTTGAAAATCATGACCAGACTTATCATAAACCTGGTTTCTCACCTATTAATAAAACCTCACTCAGGAAAAGCAGGTGCATATTCTGCTGTTTCACAAGGCCAGAGAACTGAGGGAATCTGTGAGGAGATGCCATTTCTAATATAACTGCTGCTGTGAAATATTCTGCGGGATACCCTCAGTCCATCAACTCTTGGTGATTGCAGCAATTAGTAATTGCTCTTGGTATATTCAGGAGTCATGTATTTGAACAGAAAACCAGAAGGGGGCTATACTAAATTCTCTTTCCATTTCAAAAGTCAAGTAGCCACAGGAAATATGCATTGACACAAGCCATCTCACCTCAACAGTTGGACTCAAAGGAAAACATATTCAAAATCTACCCAAGGAGACATGACACATTTTGCTAGAAGTTACTGACATCTCACAGAGACTGCAATGAACAAGGGTTATTTTTGTAAATATAACCAGATAGCAACCTTTTTATATATAGCATATTTCATTGAGAAAATCTGTAAGAAAGCAGGGGTACTGTCCTTTAGTTCAAATAAGAATCTGAGAATATATAATAACACAGCTATCTCTCTCCATCCCTTTTTCCTGGCTCTCAGAACCCCAATCCACCCAGGCTCTTATTTCACGCACCATCTATGCTGAACTTTCAATTTCTTGAGTCTTCCATATTTTCTCTCTCACCTCACGGCCCTATATATGCTATTTTCACTGTCTGTAACACACTTTCCTCTCCTCTTTGCCTGCATAATTCCTTCTTTTCAAGTCTTACATTAAATATCACTTCCTCCAGGAACGCTTCCAAGATCCTTTCACGCTAGGTACCTGTGAGGCTTGGGGGTAAGTGTCAGTAAGCAGCATCCTCATTCCCCAACAAGAATGGAATTAAATACCAGCTAGGTTAAGAGCTCAAGCAGATGGGAGATCAAAAACACCTCCTTTTTGCTCCTAAAAGCTGGGTTGGAGAACCCAACTTTCACCTGCAGACGTGGGCTTGCTGGGATTTCATTGCTGAGTTAGACACATAGCCACCAGTCATAGAGATAACTGGACAATTTCAGAACTCCCCAAGGGGGTTCAATCCTATGAAACTTATAGCACCAAGGGTCACAGAATGTGTGCTTTCTGAAAGCAGGTTGAGTTGCAGAGAATTAAAATAAGGGAGAGAAACAAAGCTATGAATTTTCCAAAGAAGGGTTGGAAGGAAAGCTGAGAATGTTACTTCCCAGCAAGAGAGCCAAGGGTGACGGAAACGGAACCTGCAGGTCAACTCTCACCTTGTAAAGACAGGGGGAATAAAGGTTCTTCCTCAAGAACATGTCCTGCTGGAGCGGCCCCTCTCAGAGCCCTCAGTCACAATGGAGAAGAGTGTGTCTTCTGATGCCTGTTTCCAATGCTGGACCTTCAGCCCCATAAAGTCAAGAAGGACCAGTGGCCTCAGGGCCTGGCACAAAGCAGGCAATTAACACACACGTGCACACACCCAAGGAATTGATCTGTCAATTAATAACACATTCTTCTGTTTATCCCAAAGGAAATCTTCCACTGCTAATGCTAAGATTGAAAAAGTTACATCAACAAGGACTGCGTACAGTGCTATGCCCCCTAGCACTCTTCAAACATGCTGGTGGGGATAATCTAAGACCTAAAAACCCTGTCGAAAAGACAAGACTTTAGCTGAATCTTATTTTCTGGGAAGAGTGCTGAGTCTCAGATTGGTTACATTCTTGATTTGTGACTGAGACATAGGACAAAGCAGAAGTGGAGAAGGGGGGAAATGGGGGTGGTAATATGGAAAAAGGATTGATGCTCAAAGGCATAAAATACATGGTTAGTGGAGATAACACTGACTCTCAATATTTTATTTTTAAATATCCCAAATCATTTAAGAATTGTTGGCAGGAAGACTATTTGTATTTGGCAGTTTACACAAATGCACACACACCTTCCCAGGCTACCCATCCTCAGTTCTCCAGGAGCAACAGAACAGCTTCAAAACCAGCTGGTCAACTGGAAGTGAGTGGAAAAGAGCAAGAATTGGTGAAGGTGTAGAAAACTTGGAACTCTCATACACTGCTGGTGGAAATGTAAAATGGTGCAGTGTAGCCAACTTGGAAAACAGTTTGGAAGTTCCTTAAAAGTTACACACAGTGTTATACATGACTCAGAAATCTCACTCATAGGAATATACCTGTAAGAACTGAAACTATATTTCCACACCAAAAAAACTTGCAAATTAAAGTTTAGAGCAGCAATACTCATAAAAGCTGAAGACTGGCAATAACCCAACTGTTCATCAACAATCAGTGGATAAACAAAATGTGGTATGTCCATACAACAGAATACTGTTCAACAATAACAAGAAATGAAGTATTGATACATGTTACAACTTGAATAAACCTTGAAAAGATTATGCTAAGTGAAAGGAGCCAGTCACAAAGGACCACATAGCATATGATTCTATTTACAGAAAATGACCAGAACAGGCAAAGTCACAGAAACAGAGTAGATTAGTGGCTGCCTGAGGATAGTAGGGTTGAGGGGAAGTGACAAGTAATGACTAATGGGTAAGGGAGTTGCTTTAGGGGTGAGAAAAAAGTTCTAAAATGTACTCATGGGGGCATTATTTTGTGAATATACCAAAAGTCAGTGAATTGTACACTTTACACAGGTGAATTACTGGGCTTGCCTAAGAGTTCATTCGGGTTTTTCTCTAAGATCTAATGGAAAAACCCAAACGAACTTTTTGGCCAACCCAATATATGGTATGTCAATTGTATCTCCACAAAGCTGTTACTAAAAATGAGGTGTGGGGTGGGGAGCGTGTGCAGAGCATGGGCCTGGGACCTCCAGAAACCAGTACATCCTGAAATTGGAATGCCCTTGACTATACACTGTTAAGCATATAAGGCACTGTTCAGGGCCCACATTCTTTAAAGGTTCACATGGCTGACCTCCCATCCAGGCTTGCTTTATTTATGAGATGATAAGGTTGCTGTAAGCAATTCTGAAGGCAATCTATTTGGTATCACTTTTAAATACATCAAATGAGTGACTCATCAGAAGATACAAAGGAAACTAGCTCACAATGACAGGCTCTGATGAGATGCTTTCCATCAGATAGAGGCAGAATGGCCTGCAAGTTAGGACCAACACTGGTGCACTCAGAGCAGGCAGATCAGCTTTCAAGAAAAGGAAGAACCTGGGATATTTGCCTGGGGTGATGTGCCCAGAACATACCTGAATTATCTTCCATCCTTCTTGCTATACTAGGATGTGGGGTGTGAAGCACCCATGAATAGGCAGCAGTCTTTTAAAAAAAAAAAAGTTGTCGTCTTTAATCTGTGCACCAACACATCAGAAAGATGGCATTATCCCCATTTTACAGGCAAGGAAATAAACCCAAATTCCCACAGAAACCATCTCAAAGGAAGTTACCCTACATTGCAGCATGCTCCACCTCCCCACGTGGCCATCCTCATCTGGGCATGGACACAGGCAGAACTGTTCCTGCGACTACTCAAGAGAACCCTGGGCAAAGGTGCCCAATGGCTCGGAGCCCACCTCCCTTGCCCCAGGACACCTTTGGCAGTTGGATAGATTTGTGGTCTAAGTCCCTGAAGTCAAGAGTAGACAAAAATCCATCCATCACTCGCCAGGACAGATACAAACCTCAAGACAATTTGTTTTCCAACGGTTTTGGCTTAAAGATCTGGTTTGGCATTGGTTTTTTAACAACTAACAGCTGTAGGCAATTTTCACACAGAATAAAGACATCAATAAGGCTGAGAGTGGAATTTTCTCCCTTATGAACACAGAACAATGAGCTGTCTTCAAGATGTACATGGAGCTGCCACCACACAGGCTCTGGCTTGGGTCTCATTTGGGGAGGCTGACAGAATATAATTGAAAGGACCACGGAGGTGGGTGCTCTGAGGGGACTAGCTCTGTCCACCAGTTTCTCTACCACTGAGGAGGCCTTTGTCTATCAGCAACATCTGTCTCCTTTGGTTGACCTTGGTTTTAAAATACTTTAACTGGGAAATAATACCAAGCCCATCAATGCATCATTATTGCCTTTCATGACAGCCATCATGATACATGATTCACTGCCCATCCCTGGGAAAGGATGGTGTCCCTCCACCCATCCCAATGACCTCAGGCTCAGCCATGTGATTTGTGGTGCCAATCCCTACAGAAGGATGACACACCCTTGCCCCTGTGAACTCGGGAGTGGTAATGTGATCTGTGTAGGCCAAAGGAACGTGTGCTGAAGTGACATGTGTCATCTCCAAGCATAAGCTTAGAGCCTGAGAAGTTCACCATGTCTTTCTTTCCTCTGCCACCAGGTCTGGGCCTTGCTCTTGAGTAGACGATGGCACAGTGCAGAACCACAGCTGATCCACAGCGGACATGCAGCATCAATAATAGAGAGGCCACTGAGGTTTTGCCATCACAGGATAAACTAGGCACAGATGACCAGGACAGCCATTAACACTGATCCCTTCCACATCTCTTTTCACTTTCAATCCCTCCTGACCACTCACCTCCACCAAGAGGTCTTCCCTGACCACCCTCCTCATCCATCATGTCCTATATCCCACAACAGTCACACACAACCTATGCAGAGGTATGTATGCTTCTTGCCTTGGTGCGTTATACCTCTCATTAAACTATGGAAACCGGAAGCAATTTGGGAGCAGGTTCTAATTTTCCATTTTGAACCTCCTCACTAACATCTAGAACAGAGTTCTGCATGCAGTGGAAATGGGAGAGAGTAGAGATTCCTGAAACACTGCAAAATATTCAACATCCTCAAATGTAAACATGCTGCCAGGCTTCACCTCTTTTCTTTCCCAACCAAGTCTGGTTGGTAATCCGGCTCATTAATCCACTCAGGAGGCCAGAACTCAAACATCAGTTTCATAGTATTAATACTCTCCCTTCTTGGTTTATCTCATAAGAGAAGCTTATAGGTGAATTTTGGTTCATCAAATCTGGAGTGACGCAAGCAGTTCAGTTACTATCCCTGAAGGGCAGTGACACAGCCTGCAATGTAAGACACGTAAAATGATAGCAGTCCCTAGTATCTGCTGAACAACATAAATGGTCTGATTAGAACTAACTCCATTACAAAATGTCAGACGCGATCAAAGGAGGATAGAGTCTCGTGTAAATACTCATTGAGTACCTAAGAAAGGGCAGGCACTGGGCCATTCCCACTCTGCGTGATTCTCATTTAAACGTTACATCAAACCCAGCAAGTGATTTTTCCCCTTCTACTTTCCAGAATATAGACTCAGAAAAGTCATAAGTTTTTTCCCTACTGATACAGACAATAAAGTCAGAGCAGTAATGTGAACCAAAGTTTTCCTAATGTCCATGCCAGTGCCCTTGACCATACCATAATATCCTCTGAAATGCAGACTGGAAAGAAACACTACTTTGCAGATGCTTGAGAAGCTAAGTTGCAGAGAGCACCTACATCTCTTGATGAGTGGGCCCTACATAGATATGTCTCTCACTTCAGTATAGTGGATTTTAAAATATGATAGCATCTATAAAAAGTTTCCCACAATAGTTATTATTGCAATCCTATCATTAGGCTAAATAATGATACTCTACTTAAGTAATAATGTCTTTCATCCAAGGATCAAGGACACAGAGACAGCGTGACTAATTTTTTAAGACACTAATACTACACACTGGGAGTGGCAGGAAGTGTGAGGGAATCCCAGGAGGTGTCGGATGAAGGAAATATTTGTGCACAAGAGCATCTCAGGCTGGGATGGGGAGGAACTAGAAAGGGCAACTTAGGATACAATAGGGCTGAATATTCGAAGACCTAAAGGTCTAAATCTCTCCATTTGAAAGAGACACGTGTACCCCAATGTTCATCGCAGCACTGTTTATAATAGCCAGGACATGGAAGCAACCTGGATGCCCATCAGCAGATGAATGGATAAGAAAGCTGGGGTACATATACACCATGGAATATTACTCAGCCATTAAAAAGAATACATTTGAATCAGTTCTAATGAGATAGATGAAACTGAAGCCCATTATACAGAGTGAAGTAAGCCAGAAAGATAAACACCAATACAGTACACTAACGCATATATATGGAGTTTAGAAAGATGGTAACGATAACCCTATATGCAAGATAGAAAAAGAGACACAGATGTATAGAACAGACTTTTGGACTCTATGGGAGAAGGCGAGGGTGGGCTGATCTGAGAGAATAGCATTGAAGCATGTATATTATCAAGTGTGAAACAGATCACCAGTCCAAGTTGGATGCATGAGACAAGTGCTTGGGGCTGGTGCACTAGGACGACCCAGAAGGATGGGATGGGGAGGGAGGTGGGAGGGGGGTTCAGGATGGGGAACACATGTAAATCCATGGCTGATTCATGTCAATGTATGGCAAAAACCACTGCAATATTGTAAAGTAATTAGCCTCCAACTAATAAAAATAAATGAAAAAAAATTTTAAAAAAAGAAATCTCTCCATTTAAGCAGCAGCAAACCCTGTGAGGTAGTGATGCTGCCCTTTTCTTTCTTCTCTATGGGCTCAGTGCTGACAGCTGGAAAGCAGATGGGGGCCATTTCACCAAAGAAAGGCAAGATCGTGTCCAACCAAACCATTCACATCCTCTCTCCTCCCTCCGGCTCCCAACCACCCCTGAAATGAAGTCTGAGACTCACCACGAGTTCGCTGAACATGACATCCAGCTCCTCCACAGGGGGCATGGGTAACGCTGGCTCCATGGTCTGAAGCGCAAAGTTGCTATCATTTCGCAGCCGATACGTGATTTCTGGGTGATCATTGTTTCGGAAACAGCAGAAGATGAATGAAATCCCCCGTCCACCTCTCTTCCTTGGGGCCATAGCTGAATTCTGTTTTACTTCTTGACTGATTAAACTCTGCCAAAAGAGGACATAATAGAGTTAAGAATACAAAACTGGATAATATATATACATTTCAAGACAGACCAATTCACGAAAGAGCCCCGTGTACTGAAGGCAAGGTCAGAAGGAGCTGACAGCTGGAGACAACGTCCGTAGGACATAGAGGACAAGCCCAAGAGGGTCTGGGGGCCAGCTGAGCAGAGAGCACATGTCCTTCTAATCACATGTTGAATGTTTCCTATGACCCACTGCTGAGCAAACAGCACCACCCCAGCCACCCTACGCCCCGGCATTTGCTCCAATCGCACTGGGTCGTGGCCATGCTTTGCACATCACCTGTTCTTTCTTGCCAACCCATACTGGTATTGTTACCCCCTGCAGTTATGACCTTCTCTTCCTTGCCATCTAGAAGACTTCTTACTCATCCTCTAGGGTTTGATTGCAATTTCTCCTTTACCATCCTCAAGTAGAAGTAATAATATATATGCTAAGGCACATCTACCTATTCTAGCTCTTGTCACAGTCTAAGTTCCTTAGCAGTGTGTCTTCAAATTAGACCAGGGTAACTAAAAGCAGGAGGGAGGGACTCTGTATCAAGCAACTTGGTGGCCCCAGTGCTCCATGCAGCACCAAGAGACAGAGGGCACTTGGTTAATGTTTATTGTGTTGAATAAATTCATAGCAAATGGGGAGTGACTTAACATGAGCTAGGAGGGTCAGAGATTTCCAAACAGAAAAGATTAAGTAAGTTCACTGACAGAGATGGTTGACTAAGTTACAGTATACTCACATAAGAGAACCTAACACACTCACTAAAAAGAACGAGGCATCTGTGCATGTAGATATGAAAAAAAAAAATGCTCAAGATGCTATGTGATATGCATACTATATACTACAGGATTGCATATTTTAAAGCACTTATAAATACATGTAAGAAATGTCATCAGCAGTAACCTCCAAAATAAAGAGAGGGGACTGGAGAACTACTTTTCACTTCCTATCCTTTCAAATTTGAATTTTTACCATGAAAACACTGCAGAATTTTAACCACTGCACAGTCTTTTTAAAGTCACAATTATGTGTATTATCCTAGAAAAATGTCTAAGTTATACTTCAAGTGAAAAAATGCAACTAAAAGAATAATGTGTATAACATGTCCCATAATGTCTTTTTAAAACGGTCTTACACAAAAACCTAAATAATTTACATGTAAATACATAGCAAAAGGCCTGGAAAGATACACAGCAATTTCCTAACTCTGAGAGATGAGAAGGATGGGGAATAGGCAAGAATGAAAACATACTTTCTGTGAGATATACATATATATGTATAAATATATATATATACATTTATGATGAGAGTATATTCATGTATAACTCCTGTAGATTGTTAATTTTTAAAGAGAGATGGGGTTGAAAGGGGAAAAAAAAAGGTGGACTATGAATTGACCCTTGGTGATCTGGAAGGGCAGAGGAGGAGAGCTACATCTGTGCTGGGAAGAAGTAGGGAACACAGGCATGGAGTCCAGGGAGGAGCCACAGGGATGAGCGTGAAGAGGAGGGCTGGTGTGGAGAAGACGCAGCCCAGGCTGAGAGTCTGGATTTGCCCCATGAGCAATTTCGAGTCATACTTAAATGCCCCACCCATCCTACTCTACTTTCGTAAAAAAAAAGTAGAGAAAGCAGATGTGGTTGGGCCTTGATGACTCTCACAGTTCAGAGCTGTGGGCAGGTGACCTTGTGGAGAAGCTGCAGTGACCGCTGAGCACCAGAGAGTGCACTGCAGATGATCAGACAATGCACTCACGTCCCCGACCAGAAGAAAACGCAGCACTGCTGAGACAGAGCTAACACTACGGCAGGCACTTCTTGAGATGGAAGAGAAAACCTGAGGGGGAGGCAGAGGCCCGCAACTATCCTCTCAAATGATTTCTAGGGGCAGCTCCATAGCAACAGGGTCAGGCCCCCCGTCCCCAGACTGAATTTAAAACCAATGGGTAGAAGCTATAAGGAGACATAAGGAAGAATTTTCCAAAGTCTATGGTTGGGGTAGGATGGAAGTGAGGAGTCCCTGGCTCCACTGTCTTCAGATTAGAGTTACCTGTTAGAAATGCCTAAAGGGTAAGGTACTCCAACTCTCAGATGGGAGAGGGGAGAGAAATCAGAGATTTTCAGTAGGTGTTGATTTGAGCTTCTCACTCCAGCTTCAATTTCAGCAGCTCTGCTTTTATCCTTTTGGATATTGACTTATTATCTTATAAAAACATCCTGTGGCTACTCACTGCAATGAGAACATGCAAAGGCCACACAACAGCCTCCAAGGGGCATTACAATCTGGCTTCTGACTGCCCCCTCCCCCCACCCCCATCATATAGCGCTCTTTGTATGAATCACTGCACTTCAACTATACTGGCCATGCTGACTCCTGCCTCAGGGCCTTTGCATCAGCCACATCCTTGATCCACGTCCTTGACAAGCATGTTCTGGCCACACCTGTGCATGCCTGATTCTTCTTGTCATTAAGGCCTCAGCATGAATTTCACTTTCTCAGGAAGCCAACCCAGCCACTGTATCTGCCACAGTGCAATGCTCCCGTCACTCTCTCTCTTTACCCTGTTTGAAGTTCTTCAGGGCAAGTATCACCATTTCAAATTATCCTATGTGGTTATTTCATGGGGCAGGGACCTTGCACATATTGTTCACTGCTGTGCCCTCAGTACATAAAACTACATGGGACACATGTATATGTCTCACATATTTAACTAGAAGAACAGTCGACTTTTACATAAAATTTCATTTAAACAAAGGACATTATTTTTTAAAAAAATAGACTATGAGGCATAGGGATGCAAGTCAAGGAGTCCTGAAGCTTTATCTCCAAGATAAAATTTAAATTAAATTTTATTTAATTAGTAATTAATAACTATTATTAATTTTAATTATTTAATATTTAAAAAATAAAAAACAAATGTATCCATACATTATTTACGCAACTAAAAATAAAAGTGTACACACAAAAGACCAGAAGCAAGTGTGTTGACATTTAACAATGGTTAATTCTGCATAATGAAGAAAGGGATGAACTTTGAACTTTGTTCTTGTTAAGTTTTAAAAGTAAAACCCAACTAATGGACTTATGGTGTCTCTTTCAAATTAGAGAATCCAATTCTAGACTCTGTCACCAGTTTTTCTTGATTGTGTAATTAATACAGTGATGCAAACTTGGGTGAAAATTCTCATCAATAACTATAACTTGCAAACACTTCTAGAGAAAAACCCTCCACTCACTTTAAGGGATAGTGGCCTCCAAAAGCTAGCAACTGGAAGTCTCTGAGTTGGGAAGGGAGAAAAGAGGTTAAGAGCAAAGTATCTGTCATGGAGCCTATATGATGACCTAACCGACTCTGGAATAAAGACTTCACCGAGACACCTAATATTTCATTCTGTTGAAGCAGACATCTCCTGGCTTAGGGAGTACCTGTACAAGGTCCTATGAGCGATACGCAGTTCCTCGGATTCCCCTGATAAATGTGTATTAGTATCTACTATATACCAGGCATGACAGTAGGTACCTAAGGATACAGAAAGGAAGTGGTCATTAGGAGCTTCTAATCTGGTGGGAGAGAGAGCTTGAGGGTGCTTAGCTGTTCCGTCATGTACAACTCTTTGCGACCCCATGGACTATAGCCCACTAGGCTTCTCTGTCCATGGGATTCTCCCAGCAAGAATACTGGAGCAGGTTGCCATGCCCTCTTCCAGGGGATCTTCCCGACACAGGGACTGAGCCCACATTTCCTGTGTCTCCTGCACTGCAGGCAAATTCTTTACCCACTGAGCCATCGAGGAAGCCCCAAAAGAGAGAGTAGTGCTCCAATTAATTATAACAAAATTAACGTGACATATCATATAGTATGTGCTATGTAATAAAGCAGGAACACTGTAGGGAAGAAACTGGTCCCTGATGCTTGTGTGGAATTTTGAAAGATATTAGAAAGCACGGCATTTAGACAGACTGAATAGGGCACACAAAAGCATGAGTCGGGAAGGGGCAAGGAGCACACAGGAAGTGAGGGGTGGGACACACAGCACAGCTGATACAGCGTCTTCCGAGAGCTGGGCCCCGAGGGCCTCATCCCTCTGCTCAAAACCCACCAACGGCTCCCCAGCACCATTCTAAATTGGCTCTCAGTGCATCATCAAACCCAGTTCTAACTCACTGCTTCTGTTTTTTGTACTTCCTTAAAAGTATCCTAAGGACTTTCCTGGTGGTCCAGTGGTTAAGATTCCATGCTTCCAACACAGGGGGTGTGGGTTTCATCCCTGGTCAGGGAACTAAGAGCCCACATGCCAAAAAGAATTAAAAGCATAAAAAAATAAGATAAAAAGTATCCTACACTTAGCCAACAGACAGTTTTCCATGCCCCATAAATAAACTGTCTTCTATCCAGGTGGTCCACTCATTCCCTCTGCCCTTCTCTTTGTCAACTGTATCCCCAGGCTGACAGTACCAGTCGTGAGAGCACTCAGTGCAATAAGCCTCATCCACTGCTGGTGGCAGATGAAATCTGGTTCAACATTTCCAAAGGGCAATTTACCAAGGACCTAAAATGGTCACAATTTTTGACCGAGAGTTTCTACTTCTGGAAATATATTCTAAGGGTATATTCAAAGATACAATCAAAGGAGTTTTCACAAAAATTATTAAACCATGATCTTTAAGAGGAAATAAACAAGGGCATAGAATAGATGCTAGTGATAGAGAACTATGTGAAGAGTAAATAAGTTATGGTACAACTAGTTGGCAGACCACAGTCCAATCCTTTGAAACAGAATTTTTAATACAAGGATATGTCATACGGCACAGGGGATATAGCCAATATTTTATAAAAACTATGAAAGGAATATAATCTATAAAAATTCTGAATCACTGTTATATACCACAACTAATATTGCAAATCAACTATAAGTTAAAAAATTAAAAAGTATATTTAATGACATGCAAATACTTAGAATATATGAAATAAAGAATAGGTAGGTATACACTGTCTCATTTATGTACAAAATATATATATATATGCATATATATATATATATATATATATGAGCAGGGGGCAAGGACACGAGAAATACACCAAAATATGAGCTACAGTTAGCTCATGTCAGCTGTATGGATTACTTTTAAAAAACCCCAAACGTCTTGTATTCTCCAGTTGTTCTCACAATTAAGATATCTACTTTCATAGTTGATAGAACAGGATAAGACACCACTTTATATGACTATTTATGTGACAGAGGAGGGGAAATGTGTATGCAAAAATGTTCCTATCAAAAGCTTCTAAGTTATGGTGATCTACATACCAGATTCTCAAACTATCTGTGGTGAAGGATGGTTTTCTCACCAATCTGTTACAAACACATTTTTGTAAAATACAGTACAAAATTTCAGCAGTGTCAAATTGCTCTAAGGCTCCCTCAAAGTGTGCAATTCTTGCACTTTGTTAACCAGCACGGGTAGGCAGCAATGGCACTGATGTACACCAGGAGATGGGAAATAAGATTTATTAAACTGTAAGTGCTTATGCTTGTCTCTTGTGTGTGTCTTCTGGGCAGGAACCACATTCCATTCAAATGTCCTACATACCCTCCGACTCCCAGTCCATGAAACTGAAGATTGTTCACAGGCTCCTGTCCAGGTCTGACTATACACACACGTGTGTATGAGGAACTGTGGGAGGCAGTGTTCGGGCTATTCAGAGACAAGGTTAAGAAACAAAAGCAGGTGAAGACCAGCTCACGGAGGGCCACAGGACCAGGCTCGGCCCTCAAGTTCACTGGCAGGCAGTCTTGGCCCTGTTAGCATTTTGAGATCTCCACGATGAACAGTCAACAGGTAAGATAATTTGTGGTCTGGGTTTTTCTTTCCCCACTGAAAAGCCAACTCCATAGAAGAAAGCGCCCATGGCGTGTGCTGCACAGCCTCACATGTGTAAGAGGGCAACCAATGTATTTGAGAAATGAATAAAGAGGGCAGTTACTTTAGCATTTTACAAGTTGTTTCACTTAAACCTAAATTATGTCAATACTACATTCTGGTGATATTGAAGAGGGACGCAGAGGAAACAATAAGATCTAAAAAAAGTCCATCCAAAGCATTTTTCAAGTTAAAAAAAAATGCCAACAGTTCTATAAACAAAAGAATATTAAGGAGTCTTGGCTAGTTTCTAAGATGAGTAATAAGATATAGAGCCTATTACATCTAAGGACCTAATTGAAGTCATTTTAATAAGGACAAATACTGCCTTTGATAGATGATTTGTGTTTAAAAGTCTCAGTAAAGCCCAAAGACCAAGTTTTTATGCTGGCTCCTCTGTGGAACCCCAAATCTAAGGTCCTCCACGAAACCCATCCTTAAACTGTAGATGATGGCAAAACTCTGAGATTTCCAACAAGCAACCCTTTTTAATGCACTTGTTTGGCGCTCCACTGTTATGAGCCTAGTTTCTTAGAGATTGACCAAAACAGGAAGCAAAAGTAATCATTCCACTTGACTTCTCAGTGGCAGTTGGCACTTCCAGCCACCTCTCTAACTGCTCTAGCACTTTATTAATGAGTGATCCCAACAACTGTTTGTGCACAGGATTCCAGAAGCACATTCACACCCATCACTTCTTTCCATCATCGCCATTTGACAGATGAAATTTACGAGAAGGCTTGGGAGGGAGTGGGGCAATTAGGAACAGAGTCATTTAAGAGAGATTTGATTTGCTGGTGAAGGTAAAGAGATGCTCATTGGGAAGAGCCTAACTGTTGGGAGTGGGGTAGAGAAGCTTGCAGAGGTCAGAGGACAGGTTGCTTAATTCAGCTAGAATCCAGTCCCCACCCTCTCTAATCTCAAGGCCTCTCTCTCATCTCTCACCTGAATGACCACGACAGCTTCTTAACTCCTCTTCCTGATCCCAGTCTAGGGGTTGACGAACCTTTTCAGAAAAGGGCCAGAGAGTAAGTATTTTAGGCTTTGTAGGCCATTAAGCCTCTATCACAACTGCTCAAGCCTGCCACATCATGAAAGCAGTCAGACACGTCTGACAAGGGTATGTCTTTGTGTCAATAAAACTTTACTTGTGGACACTAAAACTGAATTTTACGTAAGTTTCTCATGACACAAATATTTATTTTAAACCATTTAAAAATGTGGATACCATTCTTACCTCATGGAACATACAAGAATAGGTGGTATGCCCATGTGAGCCCGTGGGCTGAGGGCTGCCCTAGTCCATCATGTTTATCTATTTAATTCATTCAGTCCAATGGTCATCAAGTATCAATTAGGTACCAAACGCTATGCTAGGCACTAAAGAAAAAGGGATGAAAGTAAAAGAAAATGCCTTTAGGGAGCTTATTTGATTTGAAGAAAGCAGGGGGGTGGGAAATCAAGTGAAGTACAACATAATTACTAATTTTGATTAGTATTATAGGGGATGCAAGAAGAAAATGAAAGAAAATGGTGGTGATGGTGTTGGTGGGAGGGGACAGCTACTTTAGCAACTGTGATCTGAGAGGCGGGCATTTAAACTGAAGCCTGACGGATAAATGGGACCAGCTCTGCAATGTGTCAGGGAAGAGGACTCCAGGCTGCAAGTGTGAGCAAATACCCAGGGCAGGTGGAGACCTCGGCACATCTGAGTCAGGAAGGAAGATAAGTGGGGCTGGAGCACAGTGGGCAACAGGAGTGCCGTTGAGAGAGACTAGCCTGCAGGGGGCAGGGGCCCAGACCCTAGGGCTTCACACAGCGGAGTCAGGGGTCTGGGATTTATTCTCAGCACATCATAAATCCGACTTGTCACTTGGCTCTGCAGTGTCTCCTGGATGTGGTCCAACTTCCTGGGCTGGACCACAGGACCCTCTATGGCCTGCCATTGCCTCCTCTATTTCTACCTCTCCTCCCACACTCTGAACGCTGTACACCCCACGCCCAGCCCACTGTGCGCAGCAGTAGTTTCACCTCCAAGCCCATCTCTCCACAGTCCCGTTAGCCTAGGCGTTCTCTTCCTTCTTTACCTATTCTCTCCACTTACCAGTCAAGACCTAATCCAGTACTGCAACTTTTATGAGCCTTAAATGTCCCAGAGGTGATCACACATTTCTTTACACACCACCAGCATCATATACATAGTTGAGTCTTTTTTGTGTTGCTTTTTTTAAAAATTCATGTCTGTTTCCCCCATGAAACTATAAGATCCTGAAGGCAGGGCCCAAGTTTCATTCAGTTCCTGGCACACAGTATATTCACAATGTCTGTCGAATGCAAAAGCACTTATGCCTCAGTGAACAGATGGTCTCATCTCTGAACTTCAGCAGGGCGCAACTGGGTGTTCTTCCCACAGTTGCCTCTAGATCTGCCTTTCACCACTGCCAAAGTATTTGAAGGCAATCAGATCACCAAGTGCTTTTTAGCTACTTGTCAAGATTTTTGATGCTGACAGTAGCCCCACAAACAGACTTCATTCTCGGGGGGAGGTGTTTATAGCTTCCTTAGAGTGAGAAATTTCTCTCTGGCTGAACTAGCTGGTACTTGGTTTTTCTCCCCATCCTCAAGTAAGCACCACTGGAAACAGACCTGCTGATAGAATCTTACAGACATTTTCCACACTCCTTACTTTCAGTGAACACTTCGCCCAAGATGTATGCATTTACTCAGCTCTCATACGTGAACCTCATCAACAGGCCAGACTCCATGTGAGGTGTTCAAGAAATAGATGAAAAACCCTCAGAGATCAGGGAGGTCACACCTAGTTGGGACATTTAGGGAGCAGTGAAGTTGGTCTTTTTCTACCGAACAGAAAATGTGCAGTTAATGAAACCAGGGACCTTGGTTTGTACATCTTGGCCCCCTTTTAATCAGATCAGCCTGAGGGAAAGGACTGACTCCACCATTTCAGCTGGGCCCTCAACCAGAACACATCTTCTCATCTAAGCTCCTGGCACTGCTGCAGAGGGGAAGAGGGCACTTCTGGGACATCCAATGTGCAATCCATCTACAATATTACAGATGACTATTGCTATGCCATGCACAAGGAAGCAATTAAAAAGCTACTTAAGATTCTGGAGGGAGCAGGTGCATTTTGCTTAGCAAAGAATCAGAAATGCAATCCATCTGTGGCCTATCTTAGACTCATTTGTACTGCTCTTTACCAAAACAAACAAAACTCTCAATGTGATAACAGAAAAAAATAAGGGCCAAATTTTCAGGAATGTTGATGATGATTATGATGACTGAAAAAAACAAAACCACTAGAGAACAAACAGTCCACAAGAAAACCCCCTTCAGTAGTTTTCCTTTGATAATGCCAAGTCACAATTCACACGTAACACGGAAAGTTTGTTTTCCACAAAGCTACACACAAACAGTACCCAACGTATGGGGGAAAGTGGAAGGTAATGTTGACAAATAAGATTTATACTGATACATACATCATTCTGGGCTTTCCCGGTGGCTCAGTTGGTAAAGAATCTGCCTGCAATGTGGGAGACGCGGGTTCAATCTCTGGGTTGGGAAGGTCCCCTGGAGAAGTGAATGGCAACCCACTCCAGTATTCTTGCCTAAAGAATTCCATGGACAGAGGAGCCTGGTGAACTGCGGTCCATGAGGTCGCAGAGAGTCAGACATGACTGGGCAACTAACACTTTCACATTTTCATACATCATTCTAACTGGCTCATCAGGGACTCGTGCCACACATTTACAAGATGGCTGAGGTTACCACTGACTAAGTTACCAACGTTTTCCTCTAATCAAAGTGGTTACAAGGAAACAGCTTACCTGCTCAAGGAAGGGCAAAAAGGAGATGGTGAGCTCCTGTCTTCCATCAGCTTGGTTAAGGAGTTGAGAGTGTCTGCATGCACACATGAAGCGCAGTGGGGACTATGTATTTCAGACCCATGTCTATTATTTTAATCAAGATGGACAGTATTTCACATTTAATTCTCCAATTATCCTTTCCCCAATAAAATATTGTCATTGTTTATTACAAATGGTTTCTGGAATTTCAGAAACAATGTCACATGCATAAAAAGGACAAGAAAAAAAAAGATTATGCCCCAAGAGCATTTTAAAGAGAAAAGTCAAGAGAACCCTCAGTTTTAATCATGGAACCTATTATGTTCAGAGCTGCAGTTTACCTCACATTTTGCAGAGGGCCTTGACATATGACTTGGGTCTCAGCAACATGTTAATGTTAACCCAAATTCTCTTATCATCAAGAATGTGAAAGGGAAAAATGGCTTTGCTTCTTTCCTTGGCCATCTCTCTCCCCTCTCACATTCCTCATGTCTGGTTTCATTTCCCAAGAACACCAGATGCCAAGTACTATTTGGAGCTTTAAAAAATAATGAGACGCAGTCTAAAGGTTGTAGGAGAAACCTCTGAAAGAGAATGTGTTTTCCCTGTAAGTTTCAACATCCTCTGCACTAGGAAACGGAAAGGGCGTTTCTAGCGTGTCCAGTGGAGGGACAGCCCTTCCCACAGACTTGGTCCCCAAAGGATGTTCTAATAGGCCACTTCTTGGATGGCTCCTGGAAATTCACCCAGCAGTCAGTCCTCTCAACCCAGTGACTTTTCTGAGACAAGAGAAGAACAATGAGGGCACCCCACCATGGATGGATAAACCAAAATCCAAACATCAAATAAGGCACAGGGATCCTGAGAACACTTCCTGTCCACTGTGTAAGCAGGGCAGCAAAAGCCCAGCACACTCCCTCCTCTATGTTTGCCTGTATCCGTGTAGGTGTTGGGTGGGGTGGGGGTGGGGGTGGTAGTAATTACAGTGTTGGGGTGGGGGTGGGGGGTGGTAGTAATTGCAAAGTGGAAGCCAGAACCAGTCCCCTTCCTTCCCTACTTCCTCCCGTGATAAGGGAGGAAGGAACGCAAGTGAAGTCCATGCACACCCTCAAACCAGACCAAGCTTCAACCAGCACATAATTAACAGCTTTATTCCAGGCCCAAGCCATGGCCTCCTGCCAGAAAACAACCCCTCCTCGTGTACAGAGCAAAGGGAAGGACCTCCAGGTCTTCACCCTGAAAAGCTGGCAGTAACTACTCTGTCATGACTCAATACTTTAACCACGGGTTAGAGCATAAATCCCTAAAGCACATATAACACATATCTCGAGCTAGGAAGTTTGTGCCGTTCACGTGACAGAAACTAGTCTGGAAGCCAGGACATCTCGTCTAGATCATCTGGGAGAAGAGCCAAACCAAGTGTCATAAGAGCTCCCCTTCAAACAAAGCGCAGCCTCGGCGGAGGGCCTGTGCCCGGGGGCCTGCTGACCTGTTGCTAGTCTGTGAGTAGAGTCAATAAACAAATTTAAATCCAAGCTGTAAGAAATGCAAATCATCTTCCACCCTTGACTTTCTATCTCCCTGCCTCTCAGGGACCCACTCAGAGTCTATAAAGACAAATTTAAATGTGGGGGTTATATACAAGAAGCTACAACTCAACAGCCAGCTTTATCACATCAAAGCTCTCTACTATTCAGTGAGGCCAAGTTTCACTTTCAGCGAATATGTAAAAGAATGCAACTTTCCTAAATCACCTAGCGGTTCTTTCAGCAACAGTATGACAGTAAGCTATCAGTCACCAGAAAAGAGTACTTGTTCATTTCAGGACACCAGCAATCACCTGTTGTCTATATGCTCTGGTCCTCTGCTGATCCTATTGAAGTAACCCCCAAAGATCAGAGTCCTCACCACTACAGGTCAATCTTGTTATTTAGTTGTTCAGCTGTGTCTCTGGGACCCCGTGGACCGTAGCCTGCCAGGCTCCTCTGTTCATGGAATTTCCCAGGCAAGAATACTGGAGTCCGTTGCCATTTCCTTCTCCAGGGGATCTTCCCGACCTGAGGATTGAACCAGCATCTCCTGCATTGGCAGGTGGTTTCTTTACTGCTGAGCCCCACAGGTCAATAAAGAACCTCATAATATGTCTCCCCATTGAAATGACCATACTTTAGGTACTTACGGTTTCAGACTTTCTCAAACAAGTAGCCAACCCTGTGTTGCCATCTACACAGAAAATGCAAATGTCATTAAAAAGACCATCCTAAAAGAACAAGAGTACTAGGCATTTTTGGAAACAATTTAAATAATCCCAATAAATTCTGAGAGAGAAGAGTGTGGACAGATATATACAGTTTACTCTTGGACAACAAAGGGGTGAGGGGCTCTGATCCTCCACACGGTCGAAATTCCGAGTGTTATTTATAGTCGGCCCTCTGTATACTCGGCTCCCCCTGCATCCACGGTTCTGCACATGAGCATCCAACTAACTGCGGATCATTCAACACTGCTGTGTTTACTGCTGAAACAGCTCCATGGACAAGTGGACCTGAACAGTTCAAACCTGTATTGTTTGAGGGTCAACTGCACTTGGTTTGAACAATTATGTTTTGCAAATCTTCAAGCAAAGTTTTGTGTGATTTAGATAGGATAAACTAGGGGTACTCTAAGCCAAAGAATTCATGACACATCCTCCCAGTAATGTTAAGTCCTTTTCCCCAGTGAAGCTATACGATGTGGTCCTCTGGAAAAGTGACTATTGCCCCAAACCAGATGCTGTTCAATCTCACTCCTTCTCAAACAACATTTTACCATCAAGGCCAAGTATGGGTATAATTTTTATTTCTACACGAGCCTCCATGGAAAATAACGTCTCTTGGCATTGTAGGGAAACTACAGGACTGAAGATTAAGAAATAAAAACTCGCCTAGAGGGTTTACATGTTTTCATGTTTCCTGAAAGCAAATTTTAAAACTCACTGATTACATTTCGTCTTTTCATGTTCTTCTAACTACTTTTATGCCAAGATCACAAGTGGAACAAGAGGAAATAAAACAAAACACCATGCAGAACAAAAGTTCTTGGTTAAAATTAGCCTCACTCTCTGGTAACTATTAAGAAACTCTCATCTTTTTCACGGTAAATGTAGCTTTTCAGTTAGGGGAAAACGGATGAGCATATACAATATGACAGGCAGCCGTGGAGTCACGACCTGGGTTCAGATACCAGCTCAAACACTTTTTTTGGCTAGTGACTTTAAAAAAGACTTCAGCATCCCGAAGTCCTCTAATAAGTGTTTGATGGATTTTAAATGGACATCACAAAATGAAGTGAGAACTACATTAAAAAGTTGGAAGGTGGGTTTATATTCGTTAGCTACTGTTTGGTGGAAGTATGTTAACCAGATTCCTCTCCTGACATTCCTCTGTGTATCAGCAGAACAAATTCCTGGAATGAGACGGATTTAATCTCTATAGGGTAGTTGTCACTACTAAATCAAGCGCTCTGCAGGTTAGTCAGCTTATCTGCAAATTGTGGGAAAGTCTCTGAGGTTTTGGGGGCAGCGTAGAAAAGGCATTAAAAAAATTAGCCTTCTTGTATATTTTGAAGCACTCAACAGGTTTCATATTTTGATCTAACCACATACACAAAAGTTACCACACAGCACAGCCAGCTGAGTCATTGCAACGACGCTGACATTTACAACACTGACCTGATTCCTCTTCACATTTTCTTCAATCACTGATCTCACCTATTTATTATTCTACTTGCGACATCTGAAGGCAGCCTGTCCACCCAGGAGAGTCATTGTGAACCGGTCACCAAGGTAGAAAACCTACTGCAAGCACTTGGGGCCACTGGCTTTCCCAGTGTTGCCTCAGAAAGAATATTCTGAACAAGTGTGAACACAGCCACAGTTTGCCATTATAGGTGTGAAAAATGTTTATGCAAAGCTAAGTACACGGTGATTCTTGGGTTCCAAATTACAGTGTGGTGAGCTGTTTGCTAGATAGATGCTGAGTCTCTCCACACCCCTGCTGCTCTGAGGGGCTCATCTGGGGCTGGGCCAGCACCACACCTATGCTCGGGCTGTTCCTAATGAGTCCTGCTCATGAGGAGGAGACAGCAGCCACCCAGAAACAACGAATCAGACGACGGAGTCACATTATGAAAATTGAAACTCCCTTCAAAAGAAGTACCCTACCCTTCATAAAAATTCTACCTATAAATTTTACATAATAATTCTTCAAGAGAGGTTTATGGAAAGATGTCGTAAAAGCTTCCATGGAAGGCAAGTTCAGGTGTAGAAAGAAGGTAGTAAAGAGGCACTGTGGCCTCCAAGTGTTCAGGCCTTGTGTGGTTCTGGTGTGTGTGTGTGCATGTGTGTGTCAGTCATTCAGTCGTGTCCAACTGTTTGCAGCCCCCTGGGCCTCCATCCATGCGATTTCCCAGGCAAGAACACTGGAGTGGGTTGCCATTTCCTTTTCCAGGGGATCTTCCCAACCCAGGGAACAAACCTGGGTCTCCTGCACTGCAGGCAGATTCCTTACCATCTGAGCCACCAGGGAAGCCTGGCTTTGGGGAGTGCTGTTCTCAAATCAGAACTGCCCAGCCCTCTGAGAGACATGCATCCTTCTAATGATGAGAAGTAAAGGCAGGAATTTCATGCCTGCCTATGAAACTAATGTCCAAGACACAGTACTCAAAACACCTAGAGAAAAAAAGCTTTGACATAGGATTTCCCCAGTCTCCCTTCATGATAGGAACCTTCATAAGCACTTAGATGTACAATCTTCCAAAATCAGAACAAACATTTTTTATAACGGGTGGGAACAAGGCAGGTGAGGGAGAAGACCAGTTTAAAAAAAAAAAAAAAGGCAACAAAAAACCCTCTGCCCAACAATAGGCCATCTAGTAATCAGAGAAGGGGAAAATCAACTGTATCATGATCTGGCAGTATCTATTGTTGTTTCTAATGCACTTGCCCATTGATCCACAACTAAGAATTCCTGGATTCCATCAGTTTGTTTCAGTTCAGTCGCTCAGTCATGTCCAGCCCTTTGCGACCCCATGGACTGCAGCACTGCACCTAGATTCCCCATGTAGGAATTAACCTACCTACATACTTACACATGAGCACAGAGAAATGTTAACAAGAATGTTCACTATAACATTATGACAGAAAGAAAACAGGATTCATTACTTGTGATAGAGAATATCAATGTCCTTCAAAGGGGGATTGTTTCAATAAATGTTGGAGCATCCACAGTATAAATCACTGGTTCTCATACTCTGATACTCAGGCTTTATACTACAACCAATCATATGAAACTATCCAGTACTGGGGCCTTGGGTAATTTTTCAAATTTCACAGGTGATTCCAACGTGCAGGCAATTTTGAGAACTAGTATTATAGAATCTGGCTTCCTTTGTAGCTCAGACAGCGAAGAATCTGCCTGCAATGCAGGAGACCTGGCTTTGGTCCCTGGGTAAGGCAGATTCCCTGGAGAAGGAAATAGCAGCCCACACCATTTTTCTTGCCTAGAGAATTCCATGGACAGACCATGGAGTCACAAAGAGTCGGACATGACTAAGCAACTAACACACACATACAATCCTATGCCTGGTTTCAAAGAATATGCTAGGTCCACAGATACTGACAAGGAAATATCTAACTTATTCAGAGAATAAGAAATTGATTGAAAAAAGAAATGGAGTTGAATAATACATATACGTCACTATTTGTCAAAACTGTGTTTGTAGCTACTCATAAGCACACACACACATACCCCTCCACCTTTATATATGTGAATGCATAGACATGCTTCCAGAATTGGAAGTATTAATTTTAAAGTCGCTAAAGTATTTAGCCAAATGCTCGGCACATGGAAGATGTTCAATAAATGGTGGCTATTACTTCCACATGTGTCCAAGTTTGGGGGAGCCTACTGGAATAGTTTCAAGTGGATAATGGACTGATAAATGCATCATGCAAATTCAAGTTTTCTATTGAAAGTAGAAAGTCTGCAAGACTTCTCAATAAAACTCCATCAGAATTTTAAGTATATACCTGAATAACTTGTTAATAGTTATACCTATTCTTTTATTAAAAATTACAGCTTGCTTTCTGTATACCTTCACCCCATGCCCCAAAATGAGACAGCTTCATTGTCAATATTATATTGATTTGGAGTCAGTCGTTCTATGTCAGCCAACAAATCTGAAAATGTCAATGTAATGCTAGATGCAACCTTGATGAACACATAGAAGAAGAATATTCCCAAGCCTGCAAGCACCAGCTATAGGAATAACAACATGACAAACTTAAAAAAAAAAAAAAGTTTTGCTATAAATTCTGCAGACTACAAGAGGAAATTAGAGAATTTCTGGTTCACTAAAGTCATTATGTTGAAACATCATTTGGTCACAGGGCTGGTTAGAAGAGAGGGTGGGAAGTTCTATTATTTGTTCCTTTTATTTGCCTCTATTTCAACTGTACTTCTATTGTAGATTGAAAATCACAAATAGAGCCAGGAGACTTAAGAAGGGAGAAAACTTACTACTTGATATGTTTTTAAGATGCAATCAAATATACTTAAAAAAATTTTTTAAAGGTAATAAATTCAGTACAATTTTCAAAATTCTTCTCTACTTCTTTTAGGTACTTTGAAAAGGTATACAAATTCCATATTTACTTGGGTGCCGAATGTTTGGCTACAACAACTTTAAAGTTGATTTCTAGCAATATTCTCTCAAGGACATGTTCCTGAGGTTCCATTTTTAAAAGGTGAAATGGTTGGGGTCCTTATCAATCAATAAAAAATGGAATCACACTGTTTGTAGAACCAAATGAAAACATAGTGACTGTATGAATTTATAAGGCAAGAGATGGTCTTTCCAGGACCACATTAAGATTTTATAAGGAATGTTATGAAACTGAGGCCTGAATGCTGACAACAGTCCTATAAGATAAGATTCTATTTCCTGGTCACACTTTCCAAAATTTTATGTTACTGAAACCTGATTTCTTCAAATATCACTAAATATTATGCATTGCAAACAGCCAGGAAGAAAATAAATCATTCTCAGAACAGCAAAATGATTACCAGTATACTAGTATCATTCACAGGGAAATAAAGTTACCATTACTTTGGAAGCAAATGCCTACTGTAAAAGTGGAAGTAAAATGGATTTTTCTGAGATCATTAGAAGACACTAAAATGTAAGTACGCACAGCTCATAGGCAATGATGACAAGGTCTGAACAAATCAGCATCAGTCAATATGACATGCCTATCAAGCTTTGGGAAAATAACAAAGACAAGAGACACTTATTCTGATATCTGTAATAGGCTGCTCTGGCAACTGAGTTCCAAGTCACTTCCAGAAATCTCAGCTGGCCTGGGAGAACTGGATAATGATGCCATTTCTGGGTGCTAAGAAGCCATCCAAAAGCAGAGCCTTGAAGAAGTACAAAGACAAGGTACATGCTCTCAGAAAAAGTGTTTTCCTTTCAATATGCACTTCAAAACTGTAACCTGTACACAAAGCTATGAAAACAGACCTTGAGGACGAGCAAAGGTAAAGTGAGAGCTAAGTGGGAAAATACCAAGGACACAAGAGCACATGTGCTGAGTGAGTGAACTGATAAACACATATCATCTCTTTTCATTAAACAAAGCTAACAGTCAACCCAAATAAAAATTATCAGCAGCTACAGTAGAGTATGTCTTCTTATTGGTGATTTCCCTCTGTGTGATAAATATCCTTGGGAAGTTATGCACATAGCCAAATAAACAATTCTGAAACTGTAGGAGTCAAACAAATAGTGAGGAAGGATCCTTATTAAATTTTCATCATTAATTGCTATACATGGGTGACACACTCCTGATTTAAACCCAGGCCAAAAAAAAGTTCTCCTACCATCATCAAAAGGAAAGTGTGAAGGAAGTTGATACTATCCAATATGTCCCCTCCACCCAACTCTGTAATTTTCTACATAATTAGGTGAAAGTAGTAATTGCTTTATTGGCTAATTTAAGAAGATTAGACACTGAAGAGATTGCTTCTCTTGCAAAATTTGTTCTCAATGAAATAACAAGTGAGCTCTGTTTTAAATTGTTACTTCATCTCAAGTACCAAGCCTGGAGTAGTTGGACTGAGGTTAATATTTGGACTTCATATTCTGTAAAACAATACTAAACAGCCAAAAGATATCATATGGGTAAATATGGGAAGATATCACTAAAAGACTGGTTAAAAGATTTAGAGTACCTCTCAATGTAATGAAATACCATACAGCCATTAAAAAGAATGAGCTATCTTTCTGATGTTCAGAGGTATAAAATATATTAAATAAAAAGTAATTTGCATAATAACTATGGTATAAACATAGGAAGGCTATGCTTATTTAAACACGCACATGATAAAATAGCAGACACAAAAGCCAATAAAGAGTAGCTCTCTGGAGAATAAAATGAAGATTGGAGAAGAAGACGGCCTGCTTGCATTTGAAAAGTGAAAGTCACTCAGTCGTGTCTAACTCTTTGTGACCCCATGGACTATTCTCTAGGCCAGAATACTGCAGTGGGCAGCTGTTTGCTTCTTCAGGGGATCTTCCCATTCCAGGGATCAAACCCAGGTCTCCCACATTACAGGGAGATTCTTTACCAGCTGAACCACCAGGGAAGCCCTTGCATTTAGTTCCTTCTATTTTATTTATTTTAGCATGGACTTGGACTACATTTTTTGCCTTAATTATCCAGCTGTTTCTGAAAGTTTAGCAATATTTGTTTGTAAACCAGTCTTTTTAAAATTAAATAACTCTCAGTTATCAACCCTCTTTAACATGCCAGGCACTTTCAATGCCCTTTACATTCATTCATTATCTTGGCTAATCAAAGAGATAAGCCATGAATCCTTAGGTGTCTCTTTTTGTCCTTTGGGGACCATAGGTAAGTTCAGTTCAGTCACTCAGTCCTTTCTGACTCTGAGATCCCATAGACTGCAGCACACCAGACTACCCTGTCCATCACCAACTCCCAGAGCTTGCTCAAACTCATATCCATCGATTTGGTGATGCCATCCAACCATCTCATCCTCTGTTGTTCCCTTCTCCTGCCTTCAATCTTGCCCAGCATCAGGGTTTTTTCAAATGAGTCAGTTCTTCGCATCAGGTGGCCAAAATATTGGAGTTTCAGCTTCAGCATCAGGCCTTCAAATGAATATTCAGGACTGATTTACTTTAGGATGGACTGGTTGGATCTCCTTGCCGTTCAAGGGGCTCCCAAGAGTCTTCTCCAACACCACAGTTCAAAAGCATCAGTGCTTCGATGCTCAGCCTTCTTTATAATCCAACTCTCACACACACACATGACTACTGGAAAAACCATAGCTTTGACTAGATAGGCTTTTGTTGGCAAAGTAATGTCTCTGCTTTTTAATATGCTGTCTTGGTTGGTCATAACTTTCCTTCCAAGAAGTAAGCATCTTTTAATTTCATGGCTGCAGTCACCATCTGCAGTGATTTTGGAGCCCAAAAAATAAAGTTTATCACTGTTTCCATTGTTTCCCCATCTATTTGCCATGAAGTGATGGGACCAGATGTCATGATCTTCGTTTTCTGAATGTTGAGTTTTAAGCCAACTTTTTCACTCTCCTCTTTCACTTTCATCCAGAGACTCTTTAGTTCTTCTTCACTTTCTGCCATCAGGGTGGTGTCATCTGCGTATATGAGATTACTGATATTTCTCCTGGCAATCTTGATTCCAGCTTGTGCTTCATCCAGCCCAGCGTTTCTCATGATGTACTCTGCATATAAGTTAAATAAGCAGGGTGACAAAAGCCTTGATGTACTCCTTTCCCGATTTGGAACCAGTCTATTATTCCAAGTCCAGTTCTAACTGTTGCTTCCTGACCTGCATACAGATTTCTCAGGAGGCAGGTCAGGTAGTCTGGTATGCCCATCTCTTGAAGAATTCAGCACAGTCTATTGTGGTCCATACAGTCAAAGGCTTTGGCATAGTCAATAAGGCAGAAGTAGATGTTTATCTGGAACTCTTTTTCGATGATCCAACATTTGTTGGCAATTTGATCTCTGGTTCCTCTGCCTTTTCTAAATCCAGCTTGAACATCTGGAAGTTCACAGTTCGTGTACTGCTGAAGCCTGGCTTGGAGAATTTTGAGCATTACTTTACTAGCGTGTGAGATGAGTGCAATTGTGCGGTAATCTGAACATTCTTTGGCATTGCCTTTCTTTGAGATTGGAATGAAAACTGACCATTTCCAGTCCTGTGGCCACTGCTGTTTTCCAAATTTGCTGGCATACTGAGTGCAGCACTTTCACAGCATTATCTTTTAGGATTCGAAATAGCTCAACTGGAATTCCATCACCTCCACTCGCTTTGTTCATAGTGATGCTTCCTAAGGCCCACTTGACTGCATTCCAGGATGTCTGGCTCTAGGTGAGTGATCACACCATTGTGGTTATCTGGGTCATGACCATCTTTTTTGTACAGTTCTGTGTATTCTTGCCACCTCTTCTTAATATCTTCTACTTCTGTTATGTCCATACCATTTCTGTCCTTTATTGTGCCCATCTTTGCATGAAATGTTCCCTTGGTATCTCTAATTTTCTTGAAGAGATCTCTAGTCTTTCCCATTCTATTGTTTGGGACCACAGCCCATTGTCAATGAATATCTATGCTCTGGCCCTGGCTCACAGAATGCTTTCATTTCTGCACTTTTTCACTTTACCACACCCATCCCTACAATTGTTAGTTCTCCAAATGAAAACAATCTGTTCAACTGTAAAACACCAACATGAACAATGACTTTTTTCCTTTAAACTTATAATTAATTTAGAATGGTGGGGGGAGTGAAGGGGAAACTATCAAAGAGAAGACTGTATCTCATCACCATAGCAACAGAATGTATAGCTGTTCACTTTTACCAAAATTGTATAATTGAGAATCTTCTTAAAGACTCTTTTATTTATAATCTTAAATATTTTCTGTATTTGGTGTTTTTTTTTTTTTTTTTTGCTACAAAAGTAAATATTGCTACCTTTATCTTTAGAACATATACTCCCCAGGCAGCAGGTCCAGAAACATTACATATAAAACTAAAAGTGTCTAATTAAGGAATTTTTTGTTAGGTATTTATTGGCAAGTTTGACCCAAAAGGAAAGAATTTGCTTAGTAATCAAAAACCCCATCTCTTAAAGCTCAGTTCTAAAACTATCGAAAGAGCAGTGCAGTGTATCCTGTTACATTCATGGCTTCTGACCAACCCTAAACAAGCAAATACAGGAATGGAAAAAATAAATTACAAAAGGGCACCAATGCAAGCGTAATAGCCAGTCCCCAAAAGATGAAGGCAAACGTTGGTAACTTTTTAAAGAAGGATGAGAAAATTAATGCCCAAACAAGAGGTTGTTGGTATTTGGTGCTAAGTCGTGTCCAATTCCCTTCAGACCTCATGAACTGTAAGCCTGCCAGGTCCCTCTGTCCATTGGACTTCCCAGGCAAGAAAACAGGAGGTAGTACAACACTAAAAGAGATCTAAAAATAGTCCAGAAAGTTAGGCTTTACATTTCAAGAGAGCATTCAATCTACTTGAAGACATGACAGAAAAACGTTTAACCCTTACTTACACATGATAGCTACATACATGCCATCACCTTTCCCCTGAACTCAAGTGTCTTTTTTTTTTTCTCCTCCTAAAACCATCACTTACCTTACCTTACACTCTCCATCCCGTGGAAATAATCCACCAAGACAGTCTTTTTTTGTTAGATCTCCCTCCTACTCATCAGCAGTAACCAGAGCTGTGGCCAGTGCTCTTGCTAACCTGGCTACTAGCTCCTCCGTGGTTCCTCCCCTTCCACTGCCCCACCTCACTGGGTGGTGGCAAGTGTAAGGGAAGAGCCAGCTCATTTGTGGAAAAACATGCTGGTTAACAACCATCCTTGCTCATACTGGAACAGTCATAGGACAGAGATGCCCATAGATAATCAACCTACACACACACACACACACACACACACACACACACACACACACGAAACTAGTTTTCCCTCATAGACAATTCACAGGCAGTCAAGACTCACCCCCTCCCCACACAGTTACACACCAACCCCAAATTCACAATTCTGCATGTGTGATCACTTATACATTTTCATCCATTCATTCATGGGCCAACGGCGTGCCCAATTCCCTGTTGTGGGTTGGGATACGAGCATGAACAAAGTGGATGTGGACCTTGCCCTCGCAGAGCTGGTCCACTGGCACCTGACCCCTGGCTGTTCAAGCCATTGCAACATTTCAGACTCTGGCTCAGAGAAGACAGATGGGGAGTGAGTGGAGGGAGGGGTCAGTTTGCCAGCCCATCTTCAGGACAAATATTTTGCTTGCTTCAAATAGCAATTCACTTTTACAGGAAACTTTCATGTTTCCTGAAATATGGAGCACCCAGAAGAAGAGGGAGTAGGAAGTAGAGGGTGATGTGTATGTTCCTGAGGAACAGGGGACCAACAGCTAACCCCTGGAGGGCTACTGTTCAGAACGTCAAATAAGACCCTGGACTCCCACTCCCCCCATGAAAGATTAACTACTATGGGAATCACACTACCCACAACTACAAAACTACATCAAACTGAGAAAATGAAATTCCAGGTGAGGTAAGCCCTACTAACCACCCCACCTTGTTCCAGACAGTAGTGCAGGAAGAGCAAACCCAAGCCACATTCAGGGGTCTTGCTGAGATGCAGAGTCAAAGTTGGGGGCAGTTGAGACAACTAGAGCTCTGGACATCTGCCAAGGGGTCCCCTCAAAGCTTCAGCTGAGGACTGCTTTGCACATAGGATCCACACAGGGCTGGGAATGATTTGCATTCCCATCAGCCTCAAAAGACAGAGCTCAGACTACCTGAAACACCAGGGGGAGTCACCAAAATGGTCCTAGGCTCAGGCTGCTCTGGAAAAAGCTTGACAGCAACCGTAAAAGGGTCACTGAGGAACTTAACTGTGTGCCAGAACAAAGGCCAACATTCTTCAAAGGAAGTCCTTCAAGCAGGGAGAAATTGATACCAGACAGAAATGTGGATCCACACAGAGCCATGAAAAATGCTGGAAATGCACAGCCTGGGGGCAAATAGAAAACCAGACGCTGCCTCAGAGTTTCCAGAGCTACTGACCAGGAGGATGTGCTTTTGTAGAAATCCACTGATGATACCAATGGGGTCAGAAGGTCAGGATCAAAGCAGTTCCCAAGTTACTACTTGTTGCTGTTGTTCAGTCACTAGGTCATGTCTAACCCTTTGTAACCTTATGGATTACAGCACACCAGGCTCCCCTGTTCTTCAGTATCTCCTGGAGTTTGCTCAAATTCATGCCATTGAGTCAATGATCCTTCTCATCCTCTGCCGCCCCCTTCTCCTTCTGCCTTCAATCTTACCTAGCATCAAGGTCTTTTCCAATGAGTCAGTTCTTCACATCAGATGGCCAAAGTATGGGAGCCTCAGCTTTAGCATCAGTCCTTCTAATGAATATTCAGGACTGACTTCCTGTAAGGTTGACTGGTTTGATCTTGCTGTACAATGAACTCTCAAGAGACTTCTCCGGCACAATTTGAAAGCATCAGCTCTTCAGTGCTCAGCCTTCTTTGTGGTCCAGTGCTCATATCCATACATGACAAGAGTACTACTCACTATTTCTAACCTCAGTCAGGCTCCTGATGCTCTCAGGCCATGATGTCTTAAGGACGAAACTCTACCTTGAACCATTCTCACATTAGATAATGACTGTGAAAGTGCTTTGGAAATTTTAAGGATTCAGCAAATCATTACTGAGTGCTTTTTACATACATTTCTAAGCCACACCCTATATGTCTGGGCCTCAGTTTGCTCATCATAAAATAAAGATAATAATAGTAGCCAGGCTGCAGGGTTGATGTTTGAATTAAATAGGTAAATAAATATGCAAAGTACAAAGAATAATGTCTGGCCACAGTAAGTCCTTATAGATGTATTTTTATTATCACTATTATTACTGGTATTATACTGTATTGCTACTACTAATTAACGTTATTAGGCATATGATGATGAAAGCGGTCATTCGGTTCCTGACCTCCGAGTTTATATTTAAGCTGTGTCATAAGGAAAACAATGTTCTGGAGAAAATATGTTAAAAATTTTGCCGGAAAAAAAACTATGAAGATAGCTTAGGTGTGTTGGCGGTGGGGGTGGGGTGGGGGGCTATTAGTAAGAAGGGAGAGCTAGGCCTAATCCCAGCACTCCCCCTTAAGTAACTCTGTGACTCTGGTTATATAGCCTGTTGGAGCCTTAGTTAATCCTTAAAGAGGTAGGATGACGATCTTTAAGATCACTTCCAGTTCTAGCATCTGAGGAAGTAAACCAGAGGATCTACTTTAGATGCACATTTTTCCTGCCTTTTGAGCAATTTAATCCTCAGAGTGTCAAATCCCAACATAGAAAGTAATTAACTTTAAGGAAGGGAAGTTTATGATTTAAGAAAGAAAAAAGAAGAAATAAGCTCTAGACCTAGGATTTATAGTCTGCACATAACTCTCCAACCAAGACCCAAGACCACCTGATTCACCCCTCTAACAATGGGAAGGAGGACCTCCCGGGTGGTCCAGTGGTTAAGAATCCACCTACTAGTGTAGGGGACCTGGGTTCGATCCTTGGTCTGGGAAGATCCCACATGCCGCAAAGCAACTAAGTCCACGTGCCCCAAGCTCTACAGCCCACACCTAGAGCTGTGCTCCGCAGTACCGGAAACCACCACAACAAGAGGCCCTGCACCAGAACAGGATGGCACACCCACTCACTGCAACTAGAGAGAGCCTGGCTGCAGCAGCAAAGACCTAATGCAACCAAAAATCAATTTTAAAAATAAAAAATACAAATGGGAAGGAGTGCAACAGCCCACTGTTTCTACTCATTGCTGGGTAAACCATCATTTTGATCTTTGAGAAGTCAAAGAATATACCTAAAGGAAGCAAAGAACTCTTCCTTCTGGTTCTAATGTTCGAATTGGCTCCAATGAAACAGAGAAGTCACTCTCCTGTTTACAGTTCCACAATTAAGAAGAAACATGGTTCAGTTCAGTTCAGTCGCTCAGTCGTGTCCGACTCTTTGGGATCCCATGGACTGCAGTTCACCAGGCTCCTCTGTCACGGAATTCTCCAGGCAAGAATACTGGAGTAGCTTGCCATTCCCTTCTGCAGGGGATCTCCCTGACCCGGGGATCAAACCTGGGTCTCCTGCATTGTGGGTAGATTCTTTACCATCTGAGCCACCAGGCAAACCCTAGTAGTACACTGTAGAAGTTTCTTATGCTAAGAAAACAAGAGGAAATATGTAAACAGCCAGCTTCTTCTATCCACTATTTACCACAACTGGTACCCAGCATGTACCACAACTGATACACTATAGACTACAAACACAAAAGCTCCCACAAAATTAACCAGGTCAAATTTTACGAAACACAGATAATTTTAGCCATGTCTCAGAAATAAGTGTTTTCCTTATTGGTAAATGCCATTCAAGAAAAGGTTACACTGGAAGAAATAGCAGTGGTAGAACCCTAAGAGAGTGAATCTATGGCTGGTCTTCCAAAGTAACACACAACAGCATATGGGTGTGCATGCACACACGTGTACACAGAGTACTATTTGAGAGCACACTGCGTCTGTCTTTGGGACCTCTGATCACTAACCCTAAGGGGCATGTCTCTAACCTATCTGCTCACTTTGCACATCTTTGGGAAGGGCTTCATCTTCTCCCCAGGTGATTCTAATGGAGTAATCAACAAGTGGTCCTGTCTCTTCTCCACCCATAGAGAGGTAGGCACATGGCATTGGCTTGGCCAATTAAGGCACTCCACCCCCTGGACTGAGTGACTGATCTAGGATGGGCACACAACACAAAGAAGACCAAAGGTCTTTATATGGATGAATGCTGTAGATGATAGGACTGCTCTTTCCTAGAATCATAAGATAAAAGGACCACATACACCTGAAATTTACACTAGCTGCTTTTTCCACCATGTATTAGAAAGTGCCCAAGAACAAAGGCAGCATAGACAAAAGCAGAAATGAGAGAACAGGACAAGGGGCCTAAGGGGAGAAGGAGGGTTTAATGACATCATTGAACTACAAGATCCAGCTGAGCCTCAAGTCAAATATCCCTTGACCTTTTGCAAGATTCAAAGAAGCTCCCCACCCCATCCCCTGAGGCCAATTTAAGTGGGATTTGTCCCTTAACAAGGCCAAGACCACCGATTCCTGCTCCACTTGACTAAATAAAATGGAAACTGCCAATTGCTGAGTGCCCCCAAAGTGTGAGAGATCACGTGAGACATCAACATGCATCATTTCAGCTCATCTTTATGGCCATGCTAGGAAGCAGGTATCACAGTTTTAGATACCAAGAACATTCAGAAAACTAGGAGACGTCAGTAAGGGTTTAAACCCTGGCTCACGTCAGCCTATTCTCTTTCTACGTACAACAACCCCTCAAACCACAAACTCTTTCAAGCATTACTATTTTCTAAGAATCAACCTAATCGTCACCCTAACAATCAAGTCACAAATCCAAACACAAATGTCTCATTTTAGAAAAGGCTCCAAAGATTTTGCTGCTCACAAATCAGTATGACTAATGTAACACCTCTTTTCTCAAAGGGCTCCTATTTTAGAAACAAATTTTGCAAGAATGACTTTCTAGGAATCTTAAATAAGTCTATGAGGGACTTGTTCCTTGAAGCTGGGAAAGTATACAGTATAGTGCTGAAAAGACACAGTCACTAGAATACAAAAGTCATCATCATTGCTAGACAGGGAACATTCAGAAGTCACCACCACTATTTCCCTTTCTCAAATAGGCCACAACCCCATTTCAGCCATTCATCTCTACCTCTGTAGCTAGCAGTAGAGTCTGAGAGAGAAGCTGCATGCCAGAGAAGGAATATAACAAGGGCAAGGAGAAAAGAAAAAAAAAAGATGAGGCAAAATTTAAGAAAAGTGTAATGAATATGAGAAGTCCACCATCGAGCCTGCAAAAGAAAGTGTCACAGGGAAAGGTATCAAAGCAGTTGCGCACAGTGAGAAGGAAGAGATCAGAAACTGGAAAAGGCCAGGGGCGGTAAGTGAAATATAGTGTCCTGCACTGGGTGTAAAACTCATTTAGTTATCTCTCTCTTTCTACCTAGAAAAAGAACTATCAAGGCAATAAGGAAACTGTGTTTAACTATTAGGCATCACTACATGATATTTTACTTATATTATTAAGATACACTTGATTGTATTCATCTATAATACATAATACACTTATATATTACTATATATGAATTATTTTTCTTGCCCTAATTACACATGCAGTATCAAATTTTCAGAGTTAGTTGCACTGACTCTCTTGTCTTTTCCTCCCAGTCTCTCTAGATTCATTATTTAATCTATTAACAACTTATGTTTTCCAATATTTTATTCTTACATCTAAACTACCCCTCATGATGTAATGAATGTATTTTCACTTTATTAGGCTTTATCATTACAGGGTAATAATCCTTGATGTCTTAATATTCGGAAATTTCTATTATTAAATTAGTGGTGATTTGAGGAAAACTGTTTTCTGGGTGGGGGAAGAGTTGCTTTGTATTTTGTTTCTTGTTGTGGGGAGGTTTCTTGATCTTCAACACTACACTCTTGACAAATGGACATATTCATACTTATGATGAATAAAATGAATTAAAATTAAAAAAAAAACCTATTAGGCTTACTTTTTGCAGGATTTGGGTGGAACAGGTAAGACCTTGAGGCCCTTACTTAGATAATAGTCAATGGTCCTAACTATAGATTGGATTACTTATTGCATAGAACCACAAAAAGTCTAAGTGCTAAAACCATAGAGTGTAACCCTCCTTTATAACATGTAATATATTCCCTTAGTAATTTACAGTCTTCTAAGTACTTGAATATGCACAGTATCATTTGATTTTCCCAACAGATTTTTCCTGAAAGAGGAAGAGAGAGGTATAGGCAATCATATATTATCTTTATATTTACTTTACAGTCGAGAAACTTCTTTGAGCACTAACGTGACCTCCACAAAGTCAAAACAGTCCTAAGCAGCAGAGCAGGGACTGGAATTCAGGCTTCCTTTCCCCCAATACTCTGCACTGTCATCCTGCCCATCCTACAATCATCTCACAAAGAGTCGCCTGAGGCTTTCACTGAAAGGTTCTGATGGAAGAAACATCATTTAAATTATGTGTGAAATAGATGATGACTATGTGTCATCAGAACATTTGATGTTTTAGAGGGTAATACATTGTACACCCAGGAGGTGTCTAGATCAGCAAAATTCATACAAATGTAAATATTCCAGTGTTTTATTGGGCCAACTACAGCTTTATTCCCTCTTCCATTAAGAAGCTATCTGTCAGGGGTTATATGAAAAGGATTAGGAATACAAAATTGAACAAGCCATCCTCTGTGCCTTTTAGAAGTCAAGGAGATAAACAGGAGAGGCTGCCCTGCAGATGTGCATGGAGAACACAGGGGAAAGATAAACTATACCCATGACCGTCTGGATAGGATAGGAGACAACGAGAGAAACCACACTTGGTTCCAGGCATTCCGGAGCTTACAGTCTAACAGAAGAGAGCCTCATGAACACAGCAAAATACACAGCACTAGATATAACTGCCACAAAAGAGATATTAAGTATTTCAGAGATTCAGAGGACCTTAAGGGCACTTCCAATTAGGATGACCTCAGAAATTTTTTAAACAGATGAAATATGAATGGGCCTTCAGAGAACTGTTACATCTTAGCAGAACAGAAGGAAGGGGCCTCACACACCAGCTGCCTGCTCCCTGTAGAAAGGCGTCCTGAGAAGCTCTGGGTTCCATGTGGGAGTATGACAGCTATCTAGCTGTGGACACGGGTGCTTCTGGGCTCCTTGGAGCTTTCTCTCATTCACAAGGTCATAAAGGCATTTCATCAGACAGATGGACAAAATGGATAAAAGACAACAACAAAGACACTCATCTTATGGACCTAATGAACCTGAGCCATTAGGTAAGAACATGCGTGAATTACTTGTGCTTCCACTGTTTCTCTCTACATAGCCTTCGTGCTTACTGATGGAAAGATCTCAACATAAAGAACAAATAGCCTACTCTGCAAAACTGTCAACTATATCCTCACAAGTCATTCCAAATAAATCATTTCACTCTGAAGGAGAAGCAAGTTGTAAATATATCATCTAAAGGCACTCTAATAGCTTCAAAGGGATATGTGAGCTTCACTAATACTTCCAGTTCCAGCAACACTGGAGCTAGCATGTGTGCTCAACTAAAAATCACCCCGGATTATAAAAGAGACTTGAGAGATCATCTTCATTTTATAGATACTGAGGCTTTAGGAAATTAAATGACTTCCTCAAGGCCATAGTCATTTAAGACACAGCAATTAAGTAGACTCAATGAGTGATTCTAAATAGACTCTTGATAAACAGACAGCCTGACCTAGCAAATGAATCTTAAAATCCTGTATGACTGTTGTTTTTTCCTTACCAAAATTAAAAACAAACTAAAAATCTATATGAATATTCCTGGTTTATAATGACACTGTTTTAAACACTGTTTGAAATTTCATCAAGGTCTGTATACTCTAATTCGTAGGATGAGTCAACTTTGATTGCATTCTTTTAAACATTTTCAGTCAAAGAAGAGGCAAAGTATGTGGCATATCATTTGTGAATCTGTGATCTTTCAAATAACTGAAAAAGCCTGTTCAGAGACACTTCCCACTGACCAGTTGGTTCCTACTCTGGGAAGCCATGTGGGAAGAAGGGAGAAACTCCAGGGACTAAGAGCTCAGCCATGTGGTAGTGTCTTATTAGAGGCTGTGTCAAGCCTGATACAAAATGTTTGATAGATGCAAGTTTTCTAAAGTATGCTTGATGGCATTTAGGTATCTTTGAGTTTATTCCTCCTTCAGAAGAAAAGTACATAAAGTGCTGCATAATTTCAGATCAATCCATTCCCTAAATTTGCTGCATTAGCCTAAACTAAATCCTATATTGGCTAAGCTTGGCCAGGGGTGGTCAAAACAAACTTTTTCAACTTCTAATTCTTATTAATATTTCTCCTGGTATTTCCACTGCCAATGCTAGATCAGTAGCTACCTTTTCTGTTACAACACTCTTTAACATGTATTCCACCACATACATATGGGATGTCTCTGGGAATGTTCTTATCATGCTTTGGATTATTTTCACTACACGTTCCCTTCTAACATAATAGGAATAGATGTTCACATGTTCCTAGTCGTAACTAGGAACTCAGCTGAACTGAGCCTCTGATTAAAATAGCTACTCTTCAAATGCCACTCTCTTTCACATAACTTTGCAGAATGTGGAGGTTAAAACCAATGGACTCTACATGTATGAAGAGCAAACTGCAGCCCACAGATCAATGTGGTAGCCCTCCCCTCAACAACATTTTCTGTAAATAAAGTTTTATTGGGTCACAGTCACAACCATGTCTACAGACTGGCTATGGCTGCTTTCCAAGTGGCTGTCAGGGAGGTATTTTGGTCCCCCAAATCTAGAACATGTACTGTCTAACACATTATAGAAAAAGTTTGCTGACCTCTGGTCTACGCTAAGCACAAGAAACAGACTTTGGGGAAGGTTTTCAAAAACATTTATATTAAAAATAAATTCATTCATTGATTTACAAAGCATATGGTGACCACCTCTGGGAACTCTTCTAGGTGCTGGAGACCCATCAATGAACCAAGAAGACGTGGCCCCCATCTTCATGGAGATCATAATCTAGTAAGAGGGGACAAACATAACTATTCTAACTTCAGATAGATAAAATATTTAGAGAGAGTGGCCAAGGATTCTGAAGGGGGAGTGATTCTTTAAAAGATGCAAAGTCATGAAGATGACAGCTGAGAAGAGGTCACTGGAACTGATATCTGAATGATGAAAATAAACCAGCCATGCAAGAATCTAAAGAAACACTGTCCCTAGCTGAGAGAACAGCAGAGGCTGGAGGGGAGGAAATACTAAGCTGCTTGAGAAACAAAAAGGTGGCTAATGTACCTGCGGCATGGTATACCAGAGGAAGAAGCACAAGGCGGGGTCAGAGTATTCAGCAGGTGCCAGACCATGTGTGAGGAGTACGGAGTAAAATCATGTTTCTAAGAAATGCCCACCTTCAGATCCTTAGCTACTAAAAAGCACGACCAGACAGAAAACTAATCAGTGTAGGGGTCACTTTGGCAACTCCATTTTGTCATAATGTCTTTCTTCTGATCTGCCGGAAATTACCTGAAGCTTTAAATGTCGAGCAGCTCAAGAAAGAACACTTTGTTAGAGGCAGTTTCTGCTAAGGAAGTGATTATTCACTCCCTGCAAAAAAAAAAAAAAAGTCAAAACTGACTGCCTTCCTCATTGTAAAGATCATTTTATGTCATTTAAAATGGGATTTTTTTTTTTTAAAGAAAGGGAATTTCCCGTTATTAAGCATAATTAAGCCTATTTCCCCCAAGTCTACCAGGGTATTCATTGGATGAAATGAGTTCTGTCCCCTTGACACCTCTGCATACCAGCTATGTGCATGTCTCAACAGAAAGCTTTCAAAGCAGTTGGCTGGTCTAGACAAAATGCAATATTCCTCAAAACCCTGCAAAGATGTACCATGTGGCTCAGTTTACCATCTCCAAACTAAATGGAGGGCTGTTTCAAGGGTAGAGAATTTCAATATGTTGGTGCTGCTACTGCTGCTTAATCACTTCAATCATGTCCAACTCAGTGTGACCCTATGGACTGCTGCCCACCAGCCTCCTCTGTACAAGGGATTCTCTAGGCAAGAGCACTGGGGTGGGTTGCCATGCCCTCCTCAATATGTTGGTGAACAGACACCAAATCAGTCTACTTTGTCAATGGCCTTTCCCTTCCAATTTTGTAGAGTTATTTATGAATCTGAAAAGACAACTTTCTATTTTTAGATCCAAGAATAGAAGAAATCACGGGCATTCAGAAGAAAGGTCAGACAGTCAGAGGTGCTCTAATAAAACCATGACTTTCAATCAACAATGTAAATTTAGGAAGAATGAGTAGTTATGAAATATTCTAGAGGTATGACATCCAACTGGTCTTCCTAAGACTTGACAATGCACAGATCTGCAGTACAGGCTCTCCTCATGGTGAATGCTATGAGGTCACAGTAATGGATGTTTATGAGCACACCTGAACAGGCTATCAAAGAACAACAGTGAAACGTATGCAGAAGCATGGGGCTTTCCTGGTGGCTCAGCAGTAAAGAATCTGCCTGCAATGCAGAAAACCTGGGTTCAGTCCCTGGGTTGGGAAGATACCCTGGAGAAGAAAATGACAACCCACTCCAGGATTCTTGTCTGGGAAATCCCATGGACAGAGGAGCCTCATGGGCTACAGTCCATGGGGTCGCAAGAGTCAGACACGACGTCGTGACTAAACCACACCACACATACACAGTGCAGAAGCGTAAACCTTCCAGCAGCACTGCTGGAGAAAATTCAGTGCACAGCTTCCCAAAGGAATTAACCTGCAATCAGTTTCCTCCCCTGTAAAGTGGGGGTAAAACAGTACTAACCTTCAGCCTGGTGCAGTCTTTACCAAATGCTCAATAAACAGTATATTTATCAAATGTGCCAATCACTTCACATGCCTTATCTCACTGAATACTCATTAAGCCCAGAAGTTGATCTGACAGTGCCACATTGACAACTGGTTAGAAACAAAGGCTCAGAAGAGTCACATAAGTTGCCCAGAGATAATCAGCTAGTAAATGGTAGCACCTAGACTCAAAGCTGGCTAGCTCTAAAGTCTGTGCTCTTAAACCCAAGTTGCATATTAGTGGTTTGCTCACACACTTTCTTAGACCCACTTGCTATTGACTGATAATATAGCAGTAGCTAAGGTTTGTTAACACTTAGCTATATGTCAGTCGCTGAGTTCTTCTAATGGGCTCTCTCATCGAGCTCTAGCGACAAGCCTCTGGCGGGGTTTTATCTCAGGCACTGTTTCTCGGTGAGGACCCGGGGCTCAGGGTTAAGTATACGGCTCAGGGTCACACAGCCAATAAACAGCACAACCGGCTGTCTGAACTCGGGCTGTCTGGCTCCAGAGCCAAATTCTTAACCATTGGACCAAACAGCATCCTTAAAAAATAATGTTTTAAAATGTAGTTCTATTAATTGCCAAATAGCTGGGCATTGTATTAACACAGTACTTTCATTCCCAAGCAGCAATAACCTGATGCAGTTTGCCATGATCCCACCAAGCCTACTCTTTCTCCAACATCAAGGCCAGGAGTCAGTTGCCATTTTTCATCATTTTCACTTGCACATAAATAGTTCAGTTCAGTCGCTCAGTCGTGTCCGACTCTTTGCGACCCCATGAATCGCAGCACGCCAGGCCTCCCTGTCCATCACCAGCTACCGGAATTTACTCAAACTCATGCCCATTGAGTCTGTGATGCCATCCAGCCATCTCATCCTCTGTCGTCCCCTTCTCCTCCTGCCCCCAATCCCTCCCAGCATCACGGTCTTTTCCAATGAGTCAACTCTTCACATGAGGTGGCCAAAGTATTGGAGTTTCAGCCTCAGCATCAGTCCTTCCAATGAACAGCCAGGACTTATCTCCTTTAGGATGGACTGGTTGGATCTCCTTGAAGTCCAAGGGACTCTCAAGAGTCTTCTCCAACACCATAGTTCAAAAGCATCAATTTTTCGGCACTCAGCTTTCTTCACAGTCCAACTCTCACATCCATACATGACCACTGGAAAAACCATAGCCTTGACCAGACAGACCTTTATTGGCAAAGTAATATCTCTGCTTTTTAAGGTGCTATCTAGGTTGGTCATAACTTTCCTTCCAAGGAGTAAGCATCTTTTAATTTCATGGCTGCAGTCACCATCTGCAGTGATTTTGGAGCCCAAAAAAGATGGCAAGAGTGAATGTCGACATTCTAGGAATCAGCGAACTAAAATGGACTGGGATGGGTGAATTTAACTCAGATGACCATTATATCTACTACTGTGGGCAGGAATCCCTTAGAAGAAATGGAGGAGCCATCATAGTCAACAAAAGAGTCCGAAATGCAGTACCTGGATGCAATCTCAAAAACGACAGAATGATCTCTGTTTGTTTCCAAGGCAAACCATTCAATATCACAGTAATCCAAGCCTATGCCCCAACCAGTAACGTTGAAGAAGCTGAAGTTGAACAGTTCTATGAAGAGCTACAAGACCTTTTAGAACTAACACCCAAAAAAGATGTCCTTTTCATTATAGGGGACTGGAATGCCAAAGTAGGAAGTTAAGAAACACCTGGAGTAACAGGCAAATTTGGCCTTGGAGTACGGAATAAAGCAGGGCAAAGGCTAATAGAGTTCTGCCAAGAGAACACACTGGTCATAGCAAACACCCTCTTCCAACAACACAAGAGAAGACTGTCCACATGGACATCACCTGATGGTCAACACCGAAATCAGATTGCACATAAATAAGAAGATGGTAAAATAATTCCTGAGCTTACATTTCCATCAAAAGTGGGAAAACAGAATACAGTGCACCACATGTCCAAAGACAAATGAGAGACAAGTGAAAAGGAATATTCTTGTGTGTTTAATATGCAAAACGGATGACTGTTTTCCTTCCCGTGCTGAGTTACATCACCCACCTGCTGGAAACATTTGAATTTGATCCATCTATGGCTCAGCAGTAAAGCATTCGTCTGCCAATGCAGGAGATGCAGGTTCCACCCCTGGGTCAGGAAGATCCCCTGGAGAAGGAAATGGCAACCCACTCCAGTCTTCCTGCCTGGGAAATCCCATGAACAGAGGAGCCTGGCTACAATCCATGGGGTCGCAAAGAGTTTGCGACTAAATAACAACAAACAACAATCTCTACATCATTGCAAGCAGCAAAAGACATGCTGATAGTGTACAGCTGTTCAAAAGAGAAAACTTTTTAATTCTGACAATAGGATGATGAAAGGAGTACCACGTGCCATGGGATTCAAATGGTCGATTTGTTTAAGATCTTTTTTGTTTTTTAAGTGTTTAATTTGCTTGGATAGAAAGAAATTCAGGCACAAGCAGAGGCTCCATGTTACCCTGTGGAAGACTACTGCCTCCCTGGGTAAGGACCCCTGTTTGTAACAAAAGGCCTCTAAGCATCTTTGTTCCCCAAACCACAACAACCATGACCACCACCTCCACCACGACCCTGCTTGCTCAGCTGAAATGTCTGCATCCAGTTACACCAGTCTCTGCGCCACCCTAGTCAGACTTCCAGTTGGCAAAGCCTCCATGAGTCAAGTCCCATACGGTCACCTCTGGGGACCATTTGTAAGTAAGCAGCAAAAGGCCCACCCAGATACCATTATTCCACAGAGAAACAGTGGACTTGTCATGCGGTTTGCCTCCTCTGCATCACAGCTGAAATTCCCTTTGTAAGGGGAAGAGAGCTAATAACAGGCCTTAAATTTAAAATCAACTAAGGTTTACACCAGTAAGTAGACAGTGCTAAATTTACTCCATCACTGTCCCATTCTCTCAAACATTCTACTAGTAAAATGGGTGTTGGTGGGAAAAACTTACTTGACATTCTTTGCAACCCACTGAACTATTTATAGGAAGGACAATAGCCCAGGCCACCCACCAAGATGGAAACACCAGACCGATGGCTTCCCTGAAGGGCCTTCTGAGAGCTTGCTAAGAACAGAAGCTGACCCAAAGGGCAGGAGTCTCCTTCCTTTGAATTTCAATCAAGAAGCATATCAAGCAAGTTTTATGCAACCTATTTAGTTTTACCAAGCTGTTAGGACTACACTGTTGACCACCCAGTACATGGTAAGTGAATGGAGAAACATTTCAACTGTATTTACTTCAAAATTGAGAGCAGAATGAATACACAAAGGGCCCAGAGACATTACAAATAAATCAGGGTCTTCCTTTTAATCTTATTTGCATATCTTAAATCTTGATTTTATGTCTCTTTAAGAACCATGTGAAGTGAGTTTTTAAATCAAACTCAAAAAAACCCAAACGGTAAGTGATACGCAGGTGTCAGGAAGATCTCCTTCAAACAATCTACAAAAAGCATCCCCTGCTCCGTGAAAACCAGCAGTGTCTTTGGCAAACGTGCTAAATCAACACCTTCCACTGCTGGTGTGTAAGGTTGGCCAAAGTGACCTACACAGAGGAAACACCCACAGAGGACATCTTCCGATTCAGTCCATTAAGCTTCTTAGTTTCAATGAAATGAAGCGAAGTCACTCAGTTGTGTCCAACTGTTTGCGACCCCATGGGTGTAGCCTACAAGGCTCCTCTGGCCGTTGAATTTTCCAGGCAGAGTACTGGAGTGGGTTGCCATTTCCTTCTCCAGGGTATCTTCACGACCCAGGGATCAAACCCAGGGCTCCCACATTGCAGGCAGAGGCTTAAATTTACCGTCTGAGCCACCAGGGAAGCTTGCTGGCTAATCAGAACTACAAATATTCAGTCAAACCTTTATAAAAGTAACTCTTTAGACTACTTCTCTACCATTTTCTAAATATCCTATCAGTGTAAAAGAAAATCAGTGGAAAAATCAAGGTGTTTGAGAACTCAAGGGGAAAAGAGGAATCATTCATTCTACCCATGGATGGCCCCTGGAGAAATAAATTACTTGAAACTAGATGTAAATCTGAAACAAAGTAACCTTTTGATCTACAAAGCCTGGGGGAAGGTTGAAGGGAAGAGGCAGGCAAGGGAGGACACACCGTTTATTCATACTGCAGACTGACATGCGTACAGAGTGTGCTGGCCTCCAGGTGGTTCTGGGCAGAGAAGAATAAGGAAAAGCCATCAAGCACAGTACACATAAATATGAACCCGGCCCTGGGGGAAAAATCTGAGTAATGAAGCCCAAATATAGGCGTAAAATCTAAAAATAACTCTTTTGCTTCTACAGAGCTATTTCCCTTTTAGCATCCATTCGAAATGTGTGGGAAGACAAAACAGCTTGAGTTAAGTGAATTTCCAGATATCATCAAGTGATGCTCTAAACCATTTTCAGCCAATAGTAAAAATGCAATATCCCCTTCCTTTAGTTTTCTCTTCTTAAGTAGAGGAGGCAGACAAAGAACAATAGTGGGCAAGAATGTCATTTCTAAAGGCTATGAGAAGCTGATTATCTCTAGGTAAAATATCTTAAAATTCAACTTATGTCATGGGAAACCATTAGATCCTTGGAATTGTGTCAGAACCACTGTAATTGTTTTTCCATAAAGAATGATGAATGGAGGATGACAGAATGTTGACACTGTAATTACATTTTCCTATCATGCCACAAATTTAAAAGATTTCAGTATCACTGCCAGGGTGTTTTCTCTCCCTCAAGATTAAAATAAAATGAAGAATATGGTAAGAAAGACCAACGTATGGGCCAAAATATGTTGTAATCCTAGCATTTCTTCAAAAAATATTTAAGGGGTATCTATGAGTAACCAGGCTCTAGGCTTCATGCTGCTCCCAGATGATGTAAACCTTTTCCCCAATGGACGTAGAAACAAGTCTCACTTCTTTTTCCATACTGCTTAAAATTCTAGAACTACAATGGCAATGCAAAAGAGAAAAATAAACGGAGTACCAAAGGATCCCACTAAAGTATATAAGAGGGCCTGCTTTAGGAGCAGTGAGGAGCACTTAGTCTATATCCTGGGTATGCAGTGGTGTCCAGCAGTGAAGATCCTTTCCTCTTTAATCTTTCTCAACTTCTGCTTCTGAAGGGAGGTGTAACCCATGCTGGCAGATACACAGACCGAGCATGTTAAGTGGCCCCCCTAATTTCAGAGAACTGAGAATCCTGCTGAAATCTACTGTTCTTTTTGCCGGTCTAGCATATTGATTTTACAGGGAATGATCCACTCCTATTCCTTAAACTCTTGGTGTCTTGCCTACACCCCGCCAACCCTGCCAAAAATGTGCCAATGCTGAGCAAAGATTTAAAGTAGGCCAACTAGACTTTCTCCCTGGAATTCTAAATCTCCAGAGTCACCTGTGCTTTCAAGCTTTCATTAGGGCTACCCCATACTCTTCTGGCAAATTCTTTTTGCTTAAGTTTAGGTTCTCTTGCTTGCAATCAAAATAATTCTGATGCATAGCCTAAAAGGAAAAGAACAAAGGAACAGCCACTTTGGTACTACTTGATGCCTCCTCTATGATCTTGTAGTGCTGTAGTAGTGCTTAGTCGCTCAGTTGTGGCCAACTCTTTGTGACCCCATGGACTGTAGAATGCCCAGGCTCCTCTGTCCATGGAATTCTCCAGGCAAGAATGCTGGAGTGGGTAGCCATTCCCTTCTCCAGGGGAATCTTCCCGACCCAGGGATCAAACCCAGTTCTCCTGCATTGCAGGCAGATTCTTTACCATCTGAGCCACCAGGGAAGCCTCTCTACGATCTTACAGAGGTACACACCAAGTCAGCCAAGAGAATAACACACAAGGAAGCAGACATCAGTTCAATCCCCCTCCACTTAGTTGAATGTTCCAGGAAACAGTCTATCACCAAATGGATTCCGGTAGAAAATGTCCTGCACCTCATTCTCAAACTATTTTAAAATAACAAGTGGTACCAAGTTGACCTTTCAAATGCAGAAAGAAAAAAAAAAATCATCCTCACACAACAAAAACACATTTTGAGCTTAAGTTCCATTAGATTCTCAGCAGTTGTTCTTAGTTGCCCCTATGTCTTAAGGTTTGAGTTTCTTGACCCATAAACAAGAAGACTCAATAAGTATAAACATCAATCCACAGATATACATGGGCTATGTATCACTCTTTTAGTAGCAAAATCTTACACTTTATAACACTGTGAAAAATGATTCTGTGTACTCTTTCTCCTTTGATCTTCATAAGCCCCTCTAAGTAGACAGGGAAGCCAGGCATCAAAATACTCATTTCATCCAAGGGGAAATTAAATCAGAACTCCCCAGATTCAGAGCTAGTCATGGCAAAGCCAACCCAAGAACAGACTCAAATCAAGATTTCTGCTCAATGAACCCAGCATTCTGCTGCACCCAGAATCCTACAACCATACTGCACTTAGTTCCAGGGGTCTTCACTGCCTAATGGAATAAACGGGGCCAGGTAAACAGAGCCCAAGTCCTATTTTGTGTTAGAGGCAAGAACATTGTTTCATCAGTGATGCATCACTAACCACATTCATTTTTTGGCTTCACCAAGAGAACTATTAATTATCACTAATAGAGTCATAGTAAGTACTGTTGGAAGCAATAATGAGTGTGGTCCGTGAGGAAACCATGTATCAATAATAAACCAGTTTATTGTTCAAAACTAGACAAACTTATTTTCAATATAGAATGTTCAATTTCAGCAGACTTAAATATTAACAAAAATTAAAACAAAAAACCACATTTAGCAAGTCTGCTCCAGAGTTAATCAATCAGCCAATCACTGTTTAAGTATTAATACTATAAGTACTTATAGGTAAAGTAGAGGTGAGAAAATATATTGTCTTTGCCTTTCAAGAGCTTTAAATTTAGTTATGTTCCATGACATTTAGAGAAGAGAGCCACCAATTCGCTGACTTCCTCAGATCATTCTGTCTCCTGCCAGTAGCTTCTGGGAAAACAAAATCTCAGGAGGTGAAGCCTGTGAAACTCAAGTCAGATGCTTAAAACAAGAAATGAAGTCAAGAGAATACTTTTCATTGTGGTTCAGTGACTGGCAATGGATGTTATTCTGGAAAATCTGTGTTTTCAAATAACTGCATCCACAGCAGGAACCACTCTTGAGTCCAAACACAATCCATGGCTAACACTCAAGCAAGGTAACTATACAGTTGGAGCAAGATAGTTAAGAACAAATAAAGGTGTGGTTAAATGCAGTATCATAGTCCCTGAGGCAAAGGAGCACCAAAGGAATACTAGAAAGGAAGGATTCTAAGAACAAGAAGCCAGAGTAAATAAGGATTGGATGAATCAGAATGCATGACAGTCAAGTTCATGTTCAAACCAAATCTTATATTTATATGTACATGAAACTATAAAAGACATTGGCACTAAGTCTTAGGTAGATCTAAGATCCAGTTCTGGGGAACAGAAATTCCAGTTCCCTAGACTTTAGTTTTACTCTACACAGCAGTCTGCATACAAGCTTACTGCAGGCTAAAAAAAAAAGCCAATGAACAGCCAACCTGCTATGACACTGGATGTTATCTCTACAATGTCTAACAGAGTAGCCATTAGCCACATGTGGCTAATGAGGATCTGAAATGTGGTAGTGATGTTGCCTACATCCAAATTATAACTAAATTCCTCTCCAAACTTAGACCAAGTGTGTGATGCTGAAGAGGAATTTAACACACTCCACTACCACCCCAATCACCAGCCTATCTTCAGAAACTTTCTGGGTTTGTGAAGTTGTGTGAGTTTGGTGGGGTGTTCTGTTCTAGTTGTTGTTTTAAATAATCTTTTCCTGCAGGCTGGAAAAACTTACTCCATAACACTTTCCAGTTCCTGGCATGAGCCCCTGTGGAGACCACCAACATGTCTGGGAGAATCCTGGTCCTTGTTCTCTGCTGTCCTCTGGAACAACCAAGAGCAGAGAGTGCTTCTTATAGCATAACAGGAAGCAGCTTTATATTTTCTCCTTTGTGAAGGATCACTCATTCTTTGTCTTTTGTTATGTTTCACACCTGTTTATAAACAGCCACATACAGCTGGTTGCTACCTTACTGGGCATCATACAACATGCTTATTTAGAAGAAAATCAGATCTCAGACTTCACTGGTAACTCCAGTTATAAGCCACAATGATACAGTCAGAATCCCATCAAAGGTGAAAAATGTCACAAACAGATAAAAGGATGATGTTTTGTGGATAAGTTGTAAGGCAGATAAATCGACTACACTACTGAAGATGAAAGTAACTGTATGAAATGTTATGGTGGCTGATGGTTGATCAGTCCTTACTGCCTTAAAAATTGGTCAAACACATTCAGAGGGAGCTGGTCCTGAGGCCTGGCATGTCACACAGGCTGCCTCTCTGGGTCTACTGTGTTTAGTAACAAAAAAGGGCACATACATGGATTAGGAAGAACTCAGTTCTCCACCCCTACCTGCATGAGAAACAGCCTTTTTCAGGCAGTTCTCTTTGCCCCAAGACCAGGTCAAACACAATGTCAGATGAACAAATGTATAGTAAAGGTCTGTTCTTAAAATTTTTTTAACTGCTGGAAACTCCTATTTGGGGGATTTGGGAAAGGCATTATGAACTCTCAATCCAGTCAAAGCATTGGCTGGTCAAAAAAAAGTCAAAAGAAATATATATATATATATATAGTATATATTTAGAACTCAACTCTTTATAGCTCCAATTGAAGCCATTCAATTGGAAACTACAGAAATTACAAAATGGGCTAACCAATAGATAATACATCAACAATTACTTTAACATTAAAATATTCTGTGCTCACTTCGGCAGCACATATACTAAAATTGGAACGATACAGAGAAGATTAGCATGGCCCCTGCGCAAGGATGATATGCAAATTCGTGAAGCATTCCATATTTTTAGGCAAAACACTCTCTGACATAAATCACAGCAGGATCCTCTATGACCCACATCCCAGAATATTGGAAATAAAAGCAAAAATAAACAAATGGGACCTAATGAAACTTAAAAGCTTTTGCACTACAAAGGAAACTATAAGCAAGGTGAAAAGACAGCCCTCAGATTGGGAGAAAATAATAGCAAATGAAGAAACAGACAAAGGATTAATCTCAAAAATATACAAGCAACTCCTGCAACTCAATTCCAGAAAAATAAATGACCCAATCAAAAAATGGGCTAAAGAACTAAACAGACATTTCTCCAAAGAAGACATACAGATGGCTAACAAATACATGAAAAGATGCTCAACATCACTCATTATCAGAGAAATGCAAATCAAAACCACAATGAGGTACCATTACACGCCAGTCAGGATGGCTGCTATCCAAAAGTCTATAAGCAATAAATGCTGGAGAGGGTGTGGAGAAAAGGGAACCCTCTTACACTGTTGGTGGGAATGCAAACTAGTACAGCCACTATGGAGAAGAGTGTGGAGATTCCTTAAAAAACTGGAAATAGAACTGCCATATGACCCAGCAATCCCACTCCTGGGCATACACACTGAGGAAACTAGATCTGAAAGAGACACATGCACCCCAATGTTCATCGCAGCACTGTTTATAATTGCCAGGACTTGGAAGCAACCTAAATGCCCATCAGCAGACGAATGGATAAGGAAGCTGTGGTACATATACACAATGGAATATTACTCAGCCATTAAAAAGAATTCATTTGAATCAGTTCTAATGAGATGGATGAAACTGGAGCCCAGTATACAGAGTGAAGTAAGCCAGAAAGATAAAGACCAATACAGTATACTAACGCATATATATATGGAATTTAAAAAGATGGTAACGATAACCCTTTATGCAAAACAGAAAAAGAGACACAGATGTACAGAACAGACTTTTAGACTCTGGGAGAAGGCGAGAGTGGGATGTTCTGAGAGAAGAGCATTGAAACAAGTATACTATCAAGGGTGACACAGATCACCAGCCCAGGTTGGATGCATGAGACAAGTGCTCAGGGCTGGTTCACTGGGAAGACCCAGGGGGATGGGATGGGGAGGGAGGCGGGAGGAGGGATCGGGATGGGGAACACATGTAAATCCATGGCTGATTCATGTCAATGTATGGCAAAAACCACTACAATATTGTAAAGTAATTAGCCTCCAACTAATAAAAATAAATAATAAAATATTCTAAGGCTTCATGGAGATGTGAAATTGACCCTTGAAATGAATGTAGTTAAAAAAAACTTTCTGTGCCTATCAATGACATACAGGCTTAACAAAATGGGTAGACAATTTGCATGGGTATAATCAATAGAAAGAAAGATACCACTAAGTCGTGTCTGACTCTTGTGATCCCATGAACTCTAGCCCAATAGGCTCCTCTGTCCATGGGATTCTCCAGGCAAGAATACTGGAGTAGGTAGCCATTTCCTTCTCCAGGGGAACTTCCCACCCCTGGAATTGAACCCTGGTCTCCCGCATTGGAGGCAGATGCTTTAGCAACTGAGCTACGCAGGAAGCCCATAATCAACAGACAGCTGTCCTAAATCATACACCCACACATATACATATACATACATAACCCAATCTCATTTTAATGGAAACAAGATACTGATTTGACAGAGGTAATACAGGTCATTGGAAGAATGTGCCTGAGAGGGACAGTTTTTACTGGAGAGGAGAAAGGATGTGAACACGGCATTTCAGGGAGGGATTCTGGGAAGTCAAAGGAGGTTTGGCTAGAGAGTGAATGATCGAGGAGAGGCCTTAGAGACAACACTTACCTGCTAGACACTACCTATGTGTAGTGACCCCCACCCACAGGGAGAGTGAAAAGTACACAATGAGGGTGTCAATGAAAATCTGGAGGGAATCCACCCTTGTAACCATCATGCATAAAGTTCTGCTCTGCAAGAAGATAAATGTGGGAGATGGGATGGGTAGCTATTATTTGAGCCTGTGCCACCCACCCCCCCCCCCCCACTAGATTCCTATTTGAGTTACCTGAATAAAAGAAATACATCCTTTTCTGGGGGAAAAAAATAGGGGGAATGTGAGAAAGGTAGTCATAAGGGGCGAGTCTTCTCTGTCACAGTTTGGTTTCAACAGGCAAAATAATCTGCTTGCTTCCTGTCAATATATGACCAAAAGCAACCAACAGTGGCCAGAAGACCGTGGGAGCTGTCAGCTCTATGTACCAGAATTTAGAGACAGTATTCCTCAGTATTCCCTTACCTGCCTACTCCCCAAGTCTGCCACACAGGGCAAAGGAGCTGGGATCCTGTCTTTGGCTGGTGTACTGGGCCATTTCCAAGATTTTCAGACTTACCTGCTCACTGCCCTGGTGGATTATGGGAGGTCTTGTTATCCTGAGCTCAGACAAGGCAAATGCAACCACCACTGCCTGGTGCAGGCCAGTAACAACCCTGAGAGGCTGCAGCTGACAGAAAGCAGTAGGGGACAGGCCTTCCAGTGGCCCAAGCCAGCTGACTAGCATCCAGTCATCACTTCTTTTCCAAATATCGATTCAACAAACCTTGATTCAGCTCTTGTGTTACACTCTGGTGGCGAACAGCACAGAGGAAGCACCAAGAGGAAAAATTTTACAGAGACTATTCTGGGCACAGACCAAGTACATGTTCTCGTGGAATTGTTAATAACTCAGGGGTCCTTTATGTTTGTTTGAACCTTCCATGTCTAGTGAGGAAAAGACATATTTCTTTTTTCTCCTCAGGGAGAATAAAAGCAGGAAAGTAAAATTCCTGGTAATGTCATATCCAGTCAAACAGGAAGGTTTGTAGGCTCTGGGCTGAAAGGTTTCCAGAGCTACACTCAGCCAGTCTGAAAATAATTTATTTGATTTTTATTGGTTTCATTTCCTCCAATGTTACTATTCAGCTCCCTACTCCCACAGCCACCAAGACAAGAGGAAACATTTAGTAAACACAACAAAAACACCGTATTTAAGAAACACCTGAGGTGTGAAAAACTGGAACCATCATTCACTGCTGGTGGGAATATAAAATGGTACAGCCACTTGGAAAAAAGTTTGGCAGTTCCTCAAAATATAAGCATAGACTCTCCATATGATCTAGCAATTCCATACTTAGGTATTTACCCAAGAGAACTAAAAACATATGTTCACACAAAAATTTGTATATGAATGCTGACAGAAACATTATTCATAACAACCACAGAATGAAAACAATCTAAATGTCCATGAACAAACAAAATGTGGTGTGTCCATAAAATGGAATATTATTTGGTAACAAAAAAGGAGTATTGATATAGGCTATAACATGAATGAAGTCTTAAAAAACATTATACCAAATGAAAGAAGCCAGTCACACAAGATCACATACTATACGACCTCATTTATATTAAATGTCCAGAACAAGACAGTCCATACAGACAGAAAGCAAATCCATGGCTTTCTGGGATGAAGGCGGGGGGTTGGGGGGGGTGGTGCGCAGGGGAGTGGAGAGGGTACACAAATAACTGCTGATGCCTATGGAGTCCCTTTTTGGAAAGTTGAAAATTTTCTAAACTAGGATTAGATTGTGGTGATGGTTATACAACTCTGTGGATGAATAATGCACTGTGGAAAAAAAAACCAATTAACTGTACTCTAAAAGAGATGGTTTATATATGTGAAATGTAACTCAGTAAAACTGAGGAAAGAAGGGAGGGAGGCAGCAAGGAAGGAATGCAAGATATTAGACCTGAAATGCAATGTCTTACCTGGAATGGTAATTCTTCCTCTCAGGGTATTTTTAACTTTTGACTCTTGCCATAACCTTAGTCTCCTAAGGAAGGAGAAGGAGCAGGAAGAGGAGGATGAGAAGGAGAGGAAGAGAAAGGCAGAGGGGGAATAGAATGGGAGGAGAGGAGAAGAGAAAAAAATCCCCTGCTTCCCCCATCAGTAATACCTTACAAAACTATGACACATTATCAAACCCAGGAAACTGACACTGACCCAGTGCAGTTCACAGATATTACTGATTTCTAGGGATGCCTTTAAAATACAGCTCCTGGGTAACAACCCTGGACGTTTCATTCCTACTCTTTTTACCTGAAACAGCAATCACTCTAGTTGTGATTACAACAAGCTAATCAATAATTCCAGTGACGCAGATATAAGCAGTGGATATTTCAACACTTCTAAGATTCCAATTTGCCTTGGGAAGAAAATGAAGTTACCATTAGTGAGCTATCTCCACCAAGCACATTAACTTTGTAATAAGCCTTGAGGGCCCTTCAAACTCATCATGTTGCTCACCTAGCTCCTTCCCACCCCACAAGAGAAACTGGTAAGCCTCTAGAGCATTGGTGATGAGCTATGATAACTAAAGTTCCTCCACAGAGTCTTCCCTTAGGCAGTTCGAGAACTTGCAGTTAGCCATCCTAACTTATTCTGAAAGAAAACAGACTTGCTAAATGGCTGATGGATGAGGACACATCTCCTGTTAAAGACAACAGATAGCGTCAGTTTTCTGACCTACGAGGCTTTCACTGTTTGTTTTCTTCCTCCTTCCTTTTATATCCTAACTCTGAACACTACTTTATTATTGTTGTTGAGTCATTCAGTCATGTCTGACTCTTTGCAACCCCAAGGACTATAGCCCGCCAGGCTCCTCTGTCCATGGATTTTCTAGGCAAGAATATTGGAGTGCGTTGCTATTTCATTTTCCAGTGGATCTTCCCAACCCAGGGATCAAACCCACATCTCCTGCGCTGTAGGCGGATTCTTTACCATTGAGTCATCAGGGTGTAAAAAGTGAGCAGGTCCAGAGAAAGCCATTTCAGTTTCTCAGTATCAGATCTGTTTAAACACATGGGGACAGAGGAGGTTGAAACTACTGACTGAAGTGAAATGGTCGGCTTTGCCACAATTACCAGAAAAGCAACTCTGCTCAGGAGATGACCTTCCCAAGGAGGGCGAGGCAGCAAGTTGCCTGTCAGGAGTCTGCGGGAACAGCCAACCCACAAGAATTCGAAGGGAAACACTGAACCCCCCCCCCCCACACACAGGCATGGAACTGGGATCTACTCAGTGCCCTCCACAAAGGGTCACCAGACACTTGTTCCAGGAATTCTAGATCACCTGCAGCCTCAAATGCGTAAGGAGAACTGAGGTAATTGCCAAATTCAGACTTAAATCGAAGAAAGTAGGGAAAACCACTAGACCGTTCAGGTATGACCTAAATCAAATCCCTTATGATTATACAGGGGAAGTGAGAAATAGATTAAAGGGACTAGACCTAATACACAGAGTGCCTGAAGAACTATGGACAGAGGCTCGTGACATTGTACAGGAGACAGGGATCAAGACCATCCCCAAGAAAAAGAAATGCAAAGAAGCTAAATGGCTGTCTGAGGAGGCCTTACAAATAGCTGTGAAAAGAAAAGAAGCAAAAGGCAAAGGAGAAAAGGAAAGATATACCCATTTGAATGCAGAGTTCCAAAGAATAGCAAGGAGAGATAAGAAAGCCTTTCTCAGTGATCAATGCAAAGAAATAGAGGAAAACAACAGAATGGGAAAGACTAGAGATCTCTTCAAGAAACTAAGAGATACCAAGGGAACATTTCATGCAAAGATGGGCACAATAAAGGACGGAAATGGTATGAACCAAACAGAAGAGAAGATATTAAGAAGAGGTGGCAAGAATACACAGAAGAACTGTACAAAAAAGATCTTCACAACCCAGATAATCATGATGGTGTGATCACTCACCTAGAGCCAGACATCCTGGAATGCAAAGTCAAGTGGGCCTTAGTAAGCATCACTACAAACAAAGCTTGTGGAGAAGAATTGATGCTTTTCAACTGTGGTGTTGGAGGAGATTCTTGAGAGTCCCTTGGACTGCAAGGAGATCCAATCAGTCCATCCTAAAGGAAATCAATCCTGAATATTCGTTGGAAGGATTGATGTTGAAGCTGAAACTCCAATACTTTGGCCACCTGATGTGAAGAGCTGACTCATTTGAAAAGACCCTGATGCTGGAAAGATTGAAGGTGGGAGAAGAAGGGGATGACAGAGGATAAGATGGCTGGATGGCATCACCAACTCAAAGGACATGAGTTTGAGTAAACTCCGGGAATCGGTGATGGACAGGGAGGCCTGGTGTGCTGCAGTATATGCAGTCGCAAAGAGTCGGAGACAACTGAGCGACTGAACTGAACCGAAACTGAGGTAAGCAAGTCCTAAAAACCAATGAGTTTTACAGGGACACTTGAGGCAAAAAGAAAAAGATAGCCCAAACTAGGCATGTTAAGTATCCTATTTGGCCGATGTCTTGATGGCATGTTGATTTAATAATGATAACAGCAAAAAAATGTAGAGAAAGAAGCCCTAAGTTTATCCTCTGATGGACAGGAAAATCTAGGAAAGAGACAAGAGAGTCTGCTTAGACAATGGTTAAATTCAGGACAAGGTAAAGCATGCCACAAACTCAGCATGGGGAAGAGGCACAACACAGGGAAAAAGAGAAGAGAAACTGTCTTCTGCCTAGAGCATCACTCGTTACCGTTTCAAATAAAATTAAGCTTTAAAAAAAGCTTCACCATCCCTCCACCCACCCCAAACTAACAAATACATACACCACATAATCTTTTATTCAGGATGGAAACAGATTTCAGGCCCCTGGTAACACTGTAAACAATTTTTCTTTCTACTTAAGTATGTGCTGCCCTCAGAGCTGGCAGTGGTGTCAGCTTACCTCCTCCACCGTCTTAGGAACAGGACAAGGGGATGAAGAGTGGCCAGCAAGTTGGACAACACTGGTCCTTATCCTGGCTCCAGTGTTAACCAATAGGATAACCTCGAAATACTGTGTAAAATGGGCATGTAGTCATTTTCAATTTTAAAAAGTTGTGAAACCCTTTATCTAAGTGAAATCTCATGGAGAACACCAATATACAGAAGAATTTGAAGTCGACAGGCTGGTTAAAGCTGGAAGGGTGTGAGGCAGTAGGGTGGGGGACGCGGGCAGTGTCTCTTGAGGCACCTCCTGGGAATGGGACTCCACAGCACACAGAATGGAAACCACTGAAGAGGTCCCTTAAAACAAAAATTAAATTCTACTTAACTTAAACTAAAACTAAGAAAAGAAGACAAAATAGTATAGAATAATGATTTTTAATGCCTAACTCTTGGTGGTAGGGATTGCGGGCAGTAGAAGGAGGGTGGGAAATAGCACAAGGAGCCTTTCATTTATAAGCATGTAAATGTTTTGTATATATTTGCATGCCCATTTCTCCAAATGAATTTATATACTGTGATTAATGAAACTGAAATTCATTGATGGTGTCACTGAATTCATTGTCGTGTGGTAATCTATAATTATTTTAATTGAAAAGAAATCATCATATTGGGAACCAATGCTAAAAAGAAAGCAACAACATTCCACTTGAATTAAACAATAAAAGTAAATTTCCTTTAGAAAATTTACAGTGGCCCTTTTTAAAAGATTCTACTAGGTACAATGCCAAACTCGTTAGAATTCTTTGTCTATTAGCGGTAGCTATTAGAATGTTGCTTTGAGATGGATTCTGAAGCCATGTCAAGGCTGAGTAGGAAAGAAATGTCACATTAGATAAGCATTGGATAAATACTCTCCGCCATCATTATGGACAGTGGGGAAGTGGGGGAAGGGACGTGTATTTGACATCTGCGGCTGTCAGATAAACATCTAGGATGTGATGGTAGTGGAGACCTGAGTTCTAACTCTGATTCTGTCATTACACTAAATTTATTAGTAGGCAAATTACTCATTCCGGGTTTCAGTTTTGCCAGATCCTGACTTGTGATGCAGGACACTCAGGGTCAACTCAGACAGTGAATGTTACACGCCTTTCAAAGCCACTGGAGACAAAACTGTCACAGAAATGGTGAGCTAATCCAAATCTCTCCATTTCACATATCTGAAATTGAAGGAAACTGAAACCCAAGAGACTGTCAGCCAAAGCGACACAGTGGATAGCAGGCTAAAGAATCTGCATTCCCTCACTAGAGAGTTTTCTATAATGTGAGCCATAATGTATGGGTTGAAATTTTGATTTAAGATTTGTATTAGTTCCCTTTGGGACAATTGATAATTTCAAGGTTTTCTGTCTGAGGTTATCTTTAAAACTTCTCACTTCAAAAAAGTTCATGCTGCCAACTGGATGATTATACCAAAAAAAAAAAAAAAGAAAAAGAAAAATTACAACATTATTGTTATAACATGGACCTACACTTTGTCACTTAGGTATTAAACACTAGGAATGAAAACTTTCTTCAACAGAGCAGACAATAAATACATTTGAAAATCTAAGTAAACACAAACCAAATAACAATTGTTTGCCAATCTCAGTAGAAAATTAATAACATTATCTGTTAAAGTTTGACCCACTTAGGACTAGCCTCTTTATTTATTTATTTTTTCCATTTATTTTTATTAGTTGGAGGCTAATTACTTCACAATATTACAGTAGGTTTTGTCATACATTGTCATACATGGCTGACATGAATCAGCCATGGAGTTACATGTATTCCCCATCCCGATCCCCCCTCCCACCTCCCTCTCCACCCGATTCCTCTGGGTCTTCCCAGTGCACCAGGCCTGAGCACTTGTCTCATGCATCCCACTTGGGCTGGTGATCTGTTTCACTATAGATAATATACATGCTGTTCTCTCGAAACATCCCACCCTCGCCTTCTCCCACAGAGTCCAAAAGTCTGTTCTGTACATCTGTGTCTCTTTTTCTATTTTGCATATAGGGTTATCATTACCATCTTTCTAAATTCCATATATATGTGTTAGTATGCTGTAATGTTCTTTATCTTTCTGGCTTACTTCACTCTGTATAATGGGCTCCAGTTTCATCCATCTCATTAGAACTGATTCAAATGAATTCTTTTCAACGGCTGAGTAATATTCCATGGTGTAAATGTACCACAGCTTCTTTATCCATTCATCTGCTGATGGGCATCTAGGTTGCTTCCATAGGACTAGCCTCTTTAAAAAAAATGAAACCTAATAGAAAGTTACAAAATGTGAGTCCATCAATCATATATAGTCCACCCAAAAATTTTATAAGAGGAATTAACAGGGAATGGCTGAATCAGAAGATAACAGAGTAATCTTTTATATTTTAAATGATTTTTTTGTAAATTCATAAAATATGGAACTCCTTATCATTAATGAGAAAAGTATGTTTGAATAATTTTAGCCTAGGATTTTACCAGGCATAAACTAAAAGACTAAAAACTCTAAACTCCATTCTGTTTCATATTAAAGATTTTTCACAATATTTTACCATTGCAAATCAATGAAATATTATTAAGGCAAATATAAAATTAAGGCAAAACATCTCAAGGTCCATTTACATTAGAGGTGCCATTTGTCCACAGAATGTGGGAATGCAGTGTCGGATTCTTTACTTAGAAAGGCATTTGGTACTCTCAGAAATTCTGTTCCATCAATCAATTTATAATGAATCAAGTGAAAGTGAAAGTTGCTGTCGTGTTTGACTCTCTACGATCTATGGACTATATACAGTCCATGGATTCTTCATGCCAGGATACTGGAGTGGGTAGCCTTTCCCTTCTCCAGGGGATCTTCCCAACCCAGGGATCAGAACCCTGGTCTCCCACATTGCAAGCGGATTCTTTACCAGCAGAGCCACAAAGGAAGTCCAAGAATACTGGAGTGGGTAGCTGAGCCCTTCTCCAGGGGATCTTCCCCACCCAGGAATCAAACTGGGGTCTCCTATATAGAAGGCGGATTCTTTACCAACTGAGATACCAGGGAAGGCCTCACCACTTGTGATCTAAATGGTGCCTAGGAACTAACAGATCAGCTGGGGAGAAATACCTTTTTCTAGGCTAGGAAGACATGAATTGATGATTCAGAGAGAAGAATGCAGAAGTGACCTTCTCCCCTGGATCATGGTCCTTATTCCAGAGAATATTCTCATAGTAACTTCTCCACCCGGCTTCCCATGTGGCGCTAGCAGTGAAGAACCCGCCTGCCATTGAAGAGACGTGGGTTTGATTCCTGGGTCAGGAAGATTCCCGCAGAGTAGGAAATGTCAACCCATTCCAGTATTCGAGCCTGGAGAATCCCATGGACAGAGGCGCCGGGCAGGCTGTTGTGGTCCATAGGGTCACAAACAGTCGGACATGACTGAAGCAACCTCTCCACCACTGGATCAAACTATGTCTCCCAAACACACACACAAGGACTATCTGCCAACGCCTTACCAGAAAGTTCCACATTTTGCATTTTGTTACTTCTTGAACAAGGACAGACAGCCATAGTGTCTCAAAGTAGAGTTCTAGAAAAAATATGTCAACAGAAACATGATAATTCTGAATAAAGTGGTTTTCTCTAAAGCATGCTGGAAAACACTGCCTTATATTCTATTATGGGTTGCCATAACTATCTAAAATTAATTTCAAAACACAAACCTCTCTCTTAATGCTTGGAATATTTGTTGGGTTTTTTTTTTTTTTTTTCTGTTTAAATTAGAACAAACCTGAAGTGCTTAAAGTAGGAGAAAAGTCACATCCCCACAATATTGATTTATGATATATTGGCACAAAGACAATCAGACTGTGATGAGTACAGCATTATCGCAATATTAGTACTGCATAGGCAATGCCTTAAAATTTTTAGCTAAGTACTTGAGTATCTGCTTTGAGATACCATTTATAAACAAAAAGAACTGGGTATAACATTTCCTTTATCACATAAACCATTCTAATATAAACTTCTGCCTCTTTCCTCATAATATTTGGATTATTTCATTGTTCTTCCTCCTATTTTTCCAAACATCTTCAGTCCAATGGGAAAAAAACCACTTATTTCCCTGTTCTCTCTGCCTCCAGAAAAACCTTCTGTAGCAGTCTCATTATCAGCAGAAAAATCACTTAAAGTAAGAAACCACTGAGTCAAAAGTTTCAGGAAATGCAAATTGGCCATAGATGGCAGGAGTTGACCTAAGGTTTCCCTCCAGATAATGAGGAAAGGGCTTGTTAACATAATTAATTATGCAAGTCTGTAGCCAGAGACCCTTAAAGTCATTTTAAAATGTGCCTGGAGACCTCATAACTTTTCTGCTAAGGGATTCCATGGCTATTTATACATTTGTGAAAAATCTGGTAACTTCATATTTGCATTGCTAATTAATCTCTTTTATGATCCATCCAAAACACTGGGATTCAAATAAATAAATGGGCAAATAACCATTTGAGAAAGGAAAAATACAAATAGCCGAGAGAAAAAGGTTCTATTTAACAAATTTTTGGGCTTCCCTGGTGGCTCAGACAGTAAAGAATCTGCCTGCAAGGCAGGAAACTTGGGTTCAATCCCTGGGTCAGGAAGATCCACTGGAGAAGGGAACGGCTGCCTACTCCAGTTATTCTTGCCTGGAAAATTCCATGGAAAGAGGAGCCTGGCAGGCTACAGTCCATGGAGTGGCAAAAGAGTCGGACACAACTGAGCGACTAACATAACAGATTTTTAAATGTAAATTAAAATACAATGTGATAGCATTTATCAGTTGTTGGAATCACAGATAATTGTAAGACAATAATATTTGCACCATAGACATGAAATGAAAGATGCTTTAGTGTCAACTGATTCAGTATCAACTGGCAAAACCTTTCTTGAGAACAATTTTGCAGTACTTAACAAAAAATTTTAAAATTATATACCTTTTGATCCATTTATTTCATTTCTAATATATTCAAAGAAAATAGTGTGAAAAAGAAAACAGATGTTCATAACAGCTTTTAATGGGAAATATTAGGAAAATGATTACCCTATACTGCACATAAAATGGAAATAAATACTGTCATCTAAGTTCATTAGATGAATAAATTCATTCATTTGAATATTCATCTGAATATTCATTGGAAGGACTGATACTGAAGCTCTAATACTTTGGCCACCTGATGCGAAGAGCTGACTCATTGGAAAAGACCCTGACGCTGGGAAAGATCAAAGGCAGGAGGAGAAGGGGACGACAGAGGACAAGATGGTTGGACGGCATCACCGACTCAATGGACATGAGTTTGAGCAAGCTCTGGGAGACAGTGATGGACAGAGAAGCCTGGTGTGCTGTCCATGGGGCTGCACAGAATTGGACAGAACTGAGTGACTGAACAATAACAAAGTTTATTAAAAGTTTTAATAATCTCTCACTTATTAGGATGGCTATTCAAAAAACCAAATATTGCAAAGATGTGCACTTTTGTTGGTGGGAATGTAAAATGGTAGAGCTGCTATGGAAGAGTATGACAGTTTCTCAAAATACTAAAAATAGAACTACCATATGATTCAGGCTCTGGTTATCTGTCTCCTTTGGGCATATATCCAAAAAAATTGAAAGCATGGTTTCAAACTGATACTTGCACACCCACGTTCACAGCAACATTATTTATAATAGCCAAAAGTTGGAAGCAACCCAAATGTCCACCAATGGGCAAATGGATAAAAAAAATGTGGTATATAAATGCCCTGAAGTAGATGCTACAAAATGGGAGAAGCTTGAGGACCTTATGCTAAGTGAAATACGTCAGCCATAAGACGACAAATACCGTGACTCCACTTATACAAGGCATCTAAAGTAGTTGACTCATAGACAAAGAGCGTAGAATGATGGTTACCAGCGGCTGGGGGAGAGGCAAAGGGGAGTTGCTTAATTGGTATAGAGTTTCAGTTCTGAAAGATGAAGAAGTTCTGGAGATCTGTTCCATAACGATGTAAACATACTGAACACTACTAAACTGTGTATTTTAAAAATGGTTAAGATTGCTTCTTGGCCTTTGGACTAAGAGCAAGTGTAAAAATGGTTAAGATGGTAAATTTTATATGTGTTTTCTACCACAATAAAAAAATTTTAATAACATGAGAAATGCTTTGACAACACTTAGTTGGAAGAAGAATGTAAAACAGGACATATAATACATAATCAAAAATATTTTTAAAACTACATAAAGATACTTGCCCACAATGTTAACATTACTTGCCTTTATAAGACTTTTCTCTATTTTTTATACTTTCCTATATTTTCTAATTTTTTACATGGTAACCTGTATTAAAATTTTTAACCTGTATTAATTTTACAATAAAAAAATAACCTTTGACTTAATAGTTTGGAATAGCCTTGAAAATTCCCCATGCTGTGCAGGACATTTGTCAAAGAAGGGACTCCTGTTCAGAAAAAATTCAAAATTCAGAAATGGTCGAAAGAGATTACTGTGGATCTTTCCAGTGGAGTGTTATTCGTGGTGTAGCAGGTCCTCCAGGGATTATCTTTGACTTTTTTTTCCTTCTAACTAGGCCAATGATTCTCAAAAGGGTGGCTTGGGAAGCCCAGAGAGCATTCAGATCTTGTCAGGATGTTTATAAGTTCAAAAATATTTTCATGATAATATTAAGATGTTATTTGCCATTTTGTCTCTCATTCTCTCAACAAGTATACCATGGAATTTTTCAAAAGTTTCAGTACCCAAGATGAAGTCATGCAGATAACGTGAATCAGGTTTCATTGTTGCTTTTTTTTTTTAATGAAAGAACAAAGTGTTTCACTTCTGATTTCCAATTTAATTTGTATATTAAACAAATTTTCTTGGAGTCTTCAATATTTAATAGGATCAAAGTGTCTTGAAATGAAAAGTCTGAGAATGTGCTGGGTCAGACAATTTCACAACTCTGAAGAGGTAGGAATTAACTTGTAAAAAACACACAACAATGTAATGACTTTTATGTATAAGAAAGCAAATGGATTTTGTCTAGCAGAAATACAACGGATTTACATAAATGTATAAAGGAAAACATTACATTGTATAGCCCTTTAGAATATCAATCAGTTTTGCATCCACAAGCAAATTTATTTCAGCATTTCTGATTGTGGCTAGATAAATAGACATATACATGTTTTAAAAATTCTCCTTTGAACTGGTCTTGACAGCTTACTGATTCCTTCACTAATTAATAAGCTAAATACAAATTGTTGACATGTTTATTTTATAACTGAGAATTTTCTTTTTAAACTGATTATTCTTTAACATCAACTATCTACGAACACATCAGTTTCTGAATTACAGGCCATAAAACTAACAAAACCAGAGAGTTTAATAGTTAATAACCTTCTAAAACAAAGAGCACCAGACTCAGATGGATTCACAGGTGAATTCTACCAAATATTTAGGGGAAAAATCATACATATTCTCTGCAATCTCTTTCGGAAGATATACAAAGAGGTAATACTCCCTAACTCTTTTTATGAGACCAGCATTACATCAACAGCAAAACTAGGCAAAAAACATTACAAGGAAACTATAACCAATACTGCTTAGGAATGTGACATAAAATCCTCAACAGCATATTAGCAAACTGAATCCAACACAGACGTAGAATTATACACCGAAAGGAAGCGAGATTTATCCCAGGTAAGCAAGTCACATGATAATATCAACAGATGCAGAAAAAGTATTTGGTTAAGTTCAATACCCATTTAAGATTAAAAACTTCCAGTGAACAAGGGATAGAGAACTTTCTCGACTTAATAAAAAAAAAAAAAAATCTACAAAAAATCTTCAAGATACAAGGTTAATAGTAAAAGTGAATTGCTTTCTTGTATACCAACAATAAATGAGTGGAAGATGAAATTAAAAACACAACACAACTTAGCACTCCAGAAAAGAAATATTTAGGTATAAACCTAACAAAACATGTACAAGATCTATAAGCAGAAACTGCAAAAGCCTAGTGAATGAAATGAGAGAACTAAGTAAATGGAGAGCTATTCCATGTTCACGGGGAAGACAGTATCATCAAGATGTCAGTTCTTCCTACTCGCCACCCCCATGTGTTTACATACTGTCTATGGCTGCTTTTCCTACAACAATGAGTTGAATAGTTGTCAGGGCCAACATGGCCTACCAAGACTAAAATATTTAATATCTAGCCCTTTATAGAAAAAGTTTTATATCCCCCATGCTAAATTGTTATGCTCTTAATTAAGCTTTTATCAGTACTTCTCTCAACCCAATTCTATTTTTCCTTCAAAATAAAATTTAAACTGGAAAGCCTCTTCAACTTTCCTTCAATGGTAGTCATATAAAGTTATTCTCTTAAAACAATATTAAGTGTTGCAGTTTTTAAAATAGAATATTCCAATGGTTAGGACTTAAAATATATATCACCTTCTTTGAGGCCACAGGACACACCTCTGGAGAGCCTATAGATATGAAATAACTAGCAAAGTCCAATTATAGAAAAGCAATTATTTCATGATCAGCACAATTTTAATAATCTGGTTATTTTCCAAAACTCAAAACTGAAACATCTTCCTCCTTTAAAAACATTTTTTTTTTTCTTTTATGGAAGCTAAACTATTTAACAAAAAACACTTAGGCTAAAGGACTACTAAATAAAGCTAAGTATCACTTAGTGCATCTGTATGTGATATATTTTTCACAAGAATTTAAATACTATCTCACTCTGAGTATGTAACTCTTAGACTGCTCTCAATAATAAGAATTTGAAAAACCTAACATACTTGCTTTACTCTCAGATATATCTCTAAATATCTGTACACACAAGCACCAAAGGGATGCATTCTGTTTACCAAATGAGCTTTTCTACCTCTAGGGACAGGAGAGGTCCATGGTATCGATTATTTTCATCTTAACTAACTTAAAGGAAACAGGGTAAATACAGGTATTTTGCCATGAGGTCCAGACTGTAGGAAATGCTATGGGACAAATAATCCAGTTCTTCTCACAGGTAAACTGCAAGGAAAAATACTACCTGGGGTTTAAAGAGGCTTAAGGGACACTTTCTTTAAAAATTGCAATGTACTGGAAACTTACTGGAATCCTGAGTTCAATAAACTTTTTAAAAAGTTAACAGTAAATTTGAAAACTGATGAAATGTTTTGTAACTTTAAAGGTACAATATCAATTATTTTAGATATGATAAGAGATTTTAGTTATGTTTTTAAAAGAGAGTCCTGATTTTTTTGAACATACACTAAATACTAAAATATTTATAGATGAGATTTATAAAATGTCTAGAATTTACTTTAAAATATCTCAGAGTTGATAAAAAAAATTGGAGGTAGAAATGAAAGATTAAACATGAATTGATAACTGATGAAACAGCTCCATATAAATATACCTATAAATATACAGGTTTAATATATTAAACCTATATTAATCATTCTTTGCATTCATGTTTTTGTGTAGGAAATTTTAATAACAAAATTTTTTTGATCGTCATTTTCATTCTACTTGAAACAAGAAAAGTAGCAATGGAAAGCAATAAGTTTGAGGGGGAGATACTTTTCAAAGATGGGGTAGGTGGGAGGGGAGCAGTGGGAGAGATCCTAAAGCGTACCTTGTGAAATATCATTCCTTTTGGGATTTTGGATTTTTCACCTTAGTAATCATCAGCAATACACTGGCATAATTTCTGTTATCCAGTATGAAAGGCAGAACTTGAAATGATGCCCCATAATCTTAAGAGGGTGAGTGGAACCTGTGAATATGATGAGTTATCACTCCTATGATTATGTTACATTACATGGTCAAAGAGAGATTATATTGGGTGGGCCTGACCAAATCAGGTGAGACCATAAAATCAGCCTTTTCTCTGGCTGATGACAGAAAAGAAGTGACCTAGAAGAAGAAACTAAATGTCCTCTTGTGAACTTCCGATGTAGGCCAAGTGGCATAAAATGTAGGTCTCTAGGAGCTAAAAGCAGGCAGTTCCTGGCCAGCAGTTAATTTTCAGTCCTTATCTGTTTAGTCATGTCTGACTCTTTGTGACCCCACGGACTGTAGCCCCTCCAGGCTCCTCTGTCCCTGGGTTTCTTTAGGCATGAATACTGGAGTGGGTTGCCATTTCCTACTCCAGGGCACCTTCCCGACCCAGGGAGTGAACCTGTATCTCCTGTGTCTCCTGCATTGGCAGGCAGATTCTTTACCACTAGCACCACCTGGGAAGCCCTCTGTCCTACAGACTCAAGGTAATAAATTCTGCATCCTGAATATTCATTAGAAGGACTGATGCTGAAGCTGAAGCACCAATACTTTGGCCACCTGATGCAAAGAGCCAACTCATTGGAAAAGACCCTGATACTGGGAAAGACTGATGGCAAGAGGAGAAGGAGTGGCAGAGGATAAGATGGTTGGATGTCATCACTGAATGAACATGAGTTCGAGCAAACTCCAGAAGATAATGAAGGACAGAAAAGCTTGGCATGCTGCAGTTCATGGGGTCTCAAATATTCAGACATGACTTAGCAACTGACCAACAACAACCACCAGACAGCTTGGAGGAATCCCCTGAGCCCCAGATGAGAACTGTGGCTTTGGCTGACATATTAGTTTTAGCCTGATGAGACTGTGAGTAGAGAATCCTAGCCACAGCATGCCTAGACTTCCGACCTGGTGGGGTTTTAAGCCACTAAACTTGTGGTAGTTCATTATGCAGCAATAAAACTAATATGTCTGGAAAACCATCTTATCTCCAAATAGAACCTCAAAGTCTACCTCTACAAGAGTTTTTGATCCCAATGGCACCAAATGAGTACCTCAACATTCAGCAATTTAACTTTCAGTGCAATGTTTCTCAAATGATCATGAGTCCAAATTTGAGAAACCCCGAGTTACATAATCTCATATAAATGAAATATTCCTTTCCTTGTCTGTATTACAGACAAGATTATATACTTGAGTACTTTTTATGGTGTGATGGCTTCTATAGCAGAAAAATTCTGCAAAAATAATCGAACGGAACAAGTTTAAAGCAAATTGTAACTAAGCCAAAACCTTAGCTTATCATCACAGCAGGTATAAAATTTTGCAAACCTGTCTAACCTTTAATGCCCTAGCTTACAATTAAGAGGGATGAGAAAAATATGAGCCATATTTCATTACAATAAAAATGTCATTTTAACAAAGCTTCCCATGGTTCAGGTGGTCCTGAGGAATGATCACAATTATTGTTTGTCCATGTTATCTATTTAGAGAAAAAGTTGAGGTGTACATGAAGAAAAGAGATAGATAAGACAGACCAAGATATTATCCTTAAGGTCTAAATTCTAAGGTTTTACTTAGTCTTTACTTTAGTCTTTTTTTTTTTTAGTAACAGCTTTACTTTGATATAATTCACACACCATAAAATTCATTCATTTAAAGTGTACAGTTTAGAGGGTTTTTGTATAATTATAAACTGTGTAACCATTATAAGTAATTTTAGAACATTTTCATCATCCCTTAAAAAAAAAAAAAAAATCAAATCTGTATTCTGCCTCTTCTTTAAACTGCCATTCTTTAATACCATGTCATGCTAACAATTTTTTTTCTAATACAAAACATGGCCATCTGAGACTCAAAATTGGCATTTAGGAGAGAAAAGAGCTGAGGATAAAAGATTTGATCTGCAGGAATAACATACTGGAAAAACTGATTTGAGATTGTAGAGCATTGCTTCCTATAACTGATGCTGGTTACATTCCTTTGAAAATGTGGACATGATCCAAATAAGCAAAACATGAAATTACTTGCCAGTGGAAGCAAAGAATCTTTCATTGGGGAGAGTCTTCACCTATTGCACAACGTAATTTTTTTATTTCAGAAGCTGAAAACAGAGGATAATCTGAGCTTTATTTAGTAAAACAAGAGTTCTGCATTCCAAAGCGGGAAAGCTGGGATATAAAGCAGCATTCTGATATGTTCACATCCAGTATCAAAACATTCTTTACCTGCCAAATGAATAAACAAATGATGCTTTCAGGGGACACTTCCATAGCTTACGAGATAGGCCATACATGGCTCAGGTACAATATTTTTTCCTTAAACTTATTCACTTGCCTCTGCTATACTTGTTAGATATTTGGATCTAATCTGATTATTCTAAGTAAAATGCAAGTAAAAGGAGCCGTTTTACTGTATTTCCCACCTTTGATAGTTTACAATGCAGGACTTCAAAGTTCTGCAAGATGGCCCATGGCATAGGCTGAGGAAGGAAACTCGCAACAAACAAATCTGCCTCAATTTTATGAAGCCAGAGACGAGTCTGACAGGAACCTGAGATTAACTTTGCTGTGAAATATGTAGATGCCGTCTGGAATCTAGATTTTTCTAGAACAGAGGCTAATAAGAGCTTTTAACTCCAACTCTCCCACCCAGTTTATCCAAGGGCACTTATGGTATTGGCCATTGGGTGCTTTTTGTCCCCTTTGCTTTAAAAAAAAAAAAAAAGATAAATATGCATATTCAATCACCCCAGGGAAGCATCTTGAAAAGGAGAGAATAATTTTTCTTTACAAGTTATTTCACTACAGTCTAACCAAAATATAAAAAATTCTCTAGATTATGAGAATTAGGTTCCATGTATTAGGTAACGCACACTGTACCACATATAAAAGACATCCTTTTTACAAACTCAAAATTCTAGAAAACAAAATATTCATATCAAAATGGATACACACAAAAAAATGAAAAAAGAACAGTGCATTTAACCACCCAGCCATCCAGGCCAGCACACCTCTGCAAGTATAACCACATTTCCCAAACACAAGGATCTTGTGTTACTAGCGGTTTTCAGTCCTGGCTAAATATCAGAATTACCATGGGAGCTTTAAGAATCCTGAAGATTGGGCCCAAATCCTAAATCTACTGAATGAGAATCCCTGGGCATCTCACTTTAAAAAAAAAAAAAACCACAGTTTTAAAGGTTACATTCCATTTACAGTTATTACAAAATACTGACTATATTCCCCATCTTGTACATACATCCTTGAAGCCTATCTTACACCCAATAGTTTGTACCTAATACCCACCCCACCTTTATATTTCCCCTCTCCCTCTCCCCACTGATAATCACTTGTTTGTTCTTTATGAGTCTTGCTTCTCTTTTGTTATATCCAGTAGTTTGTTGTATTTTTTAGAGTCCACAAATAAGTGATATCATAGAATATCTTTCTGACTTATTTGACTTAGCTTACTGTCTTTCAAGTCATCCATGTTGCTGTAAATGGCAAGTTTTCTTTTTTATAGCTGAATAGTATTCCATTGTATATATACACATCTTCTTTATCTGTGTTCATCTGCTGATGGACACTTAGGTAGCTTCTCTATATTGGCAATTCTAAACAATGCTGCTACAAACACTGGGGCACATGTACCTTTTCAAATTAGTGTTTTTGATTTTTTCAGATATATACCCAGGGTGGAATTTCTGGGTCATATGGTAGTTCTCTTTGTTTTTTTTTTGAGAAACTTTCATACAGTTTTCCACAGTGGCTGTATCAATTCACATTCCCACCAACAGTGTACCAGAGTTTCTTTTTCTCCATATCCTCACCAACATTTGTTTTTGTGGTCTTTTTGATGACAGCCATTCTGAAGGATGAGAGGTGATACCAAAGCATTTCTTTAAACCACCATGGAGAGTTATGATTCCCAACCAGGATACAGAATCAACAGTGTTTAAGAAGAGGCATGGATCCCTTCAGAAGTCCCACCTACCCCTCTAAGAAGAGTCTTGATGGTTTATGTTTTAACTGAAACTGTGCGCTTCCCTAAGCATTATCGCTGGATTAGTTGCTCAAGGACTGAGCTTGGATTGGTTAATTAAAACTTCACAACACTCTCCCTCTGTACACTGAAACTCGGCCAATGTTTTTCTGAGAGGCAAGGCAAGTTTAAGTGTTGCCAAAGCCCGTTTTTGAGTCAAGTTTTACAAACACTCTTTTTTGAGGAAGAGGGAAAAAAGAGGGCTGGGGGACATCAGTCTGCTGCTAGTTCTTTTCAGAGCTCTTCCCTCACCGCTGATTTGAGATAACTGTTATTTTTTTAAAGCTGATTTTTTTTTAAAGCATCTTGGTCTTTGGCTTTTTCTTTCCCCAAAGCCTCATCGTCTTTATCCACAGATCATTTTACTGATCCACCAACACAAGCTATGTGTTTCACAGTTGTTTACGCACTAGCTCTGGTGGGCTTGCCCTGACCCAGCATCAGTGCCTCACAGAGCCCCCTGTTGTGACCAAGGACACGTCCTTAAACTATGGCTGGCCTCCCAGGCAGTGGTCATGGAAGAATGAAGAAGCGACCTCGAAGGGTCTAATTCACTGACCTTTATCCTGTTCTAACCAACTACCCCAACTCCCAAAGGGAAAAAAAAACAGCAGGGTAGCTCAGTTTCCCAGATGAATTCTAATTTATCCTTAAATATCCAAGCCTGGTCCAATGTTTAAACTTCCCAGGCTATCCAAAATCTGTCAAGTGGCTCTCAACTGGACCCAGTTTTGCTCCCCAGGGGACATTTGGCAATATCTGAAGACATTTTTGGTGTCATAACTGGGGGAAAGGTTGCTACTAGTAGGTAGAGGCCCAGGACACTAATGAACATCCTTCACACACAGTACAGCCCCCAACAACAAAGAAGGGTCCTGCCTAAAATGCCAATAGTGCTGAGATTAAGAAACCCTAGACTGGGTCATTTGCCAGCCCACTGCTGGATAAATGGTCAAAGAGCCTCTTACTGCAATTTAATTTGGTTTAAAATAGGGATTGAAAACTCTAATGCCTTCAGGGTCCAAGGAGGTTAAGAAGTATCACATAAACAAAGTGGTTGTGTATGAGGCACTAGGGTTTGGTGAGGTCAGTGACAAATCAGAATATAAATGCTAACTAAAGTCATTCCATTTTTCAAAATTAACATTGTGCTGGCCAAATAAAATATGACTGTTGGCTGCATCCATACTGTGTGCCAATGGTGGTAATCAAATTCTAGTTCAAAGAGATGATTGACTTAAAGAGAACTTGATGGTCACTCAAAGACACCACAGCCTAGCCTCATCCCTTATTATGGAATTTCCTAAGTTCCAGGCCTGGGAACACCAGAAGCTGCTCAGGTAAGGAAATTAGACTAGAGATCAGATCTCAAGGGTTTAGCTTCCAGCCAAGAAGACGGTTGCAGAAACATTATGCTAAGGACAGGGACCAAGGTTGGAAACTCTGAAGGTAAGAAAACAGAGTTCCCCCTCACTGACCTCTACTCTAGGGGAACCCAGTGGACATTATATCAACATCACACAACACCATGTAAGTGAGGTCATTATGTTAGGATGAAATCTTTCTCATAAGACTTTAGAATTTTCACATTGTTTCATAGATGAGGAAATAGAGGCCCCGGAAAGTTTAACGGAACTACCAAGATTACCCAAACCTGAACCTAAAATCAAATGGTGTTTCTTTTTCCTCTGTGCAATTGCCAAGCAGCAACCAAAAGAAGAGATTTCATTCAAGGTGTCAAACATCTGTTTCTAAACTCACAACCAACATAAAGAAGTTATACATAGGTGTTAAACTTTCTCAGCATTATCTCCTTTCCCCATTAGAAAAATCATTAATCCTTTTGCCCGCAAGCCATTATTTTAAGATCTCTTTTCCCCGTAATAGAAGAATTTAAAGCAGGTTAAATCATTCCAGCCCTCCTTTCAGATCAAATTGGAAAGAGGACAGCCAAGTCAGCAATTCCAGCACAAGAAGGAAGCCCCAATCTCAACAACCCCGTGTGGATGCATGCTTTCTGCTGGAGGAATTCCTGACCTGAGGAGACAGTATAAACAAAGGCAATCCGGAGGGAAACAAATGATAAGATAAGTGAAGCCCAATAACTCCCTCTATCCTCCCTTCCACCTACCTCCCCCAACTTGTTCCATCAGAAAAACAATCTGAGCTTGGGAGAATTACAGCATAAGCCATCTCCTCTCTGCTGCCACAAAGCACCCTACTCTAAGTAGGAGGTTAAGGGGCAAGACCCTTTATAAGGTTGGTGAAGGTTCCTGGTATGGAACCTGGCCATAGAGAATCACGGTCTCCCTTAGCCCACAGGGAGGCTGTGAGATAAAAACTAGCAAGGAAGTAGGTCACTGGTCCTTCAGACTCAAATTACAATCCAAGGAGTAGAGTAGAAAAAGGTGGCGTCCGGAAGAAAGGTAGCTTCAGTCACAGTCTGAAAAGAAACTGGGTCAAACAAACAAACAAAAAAATACATACACACACACATATATTCCTTAGCAGAAAATGTAAACCAAGGCAGTCTCATGCCACAGTTCCTTTAACTATAGTTGCAAATGTCACCTCCTCATTGAGTGTCAAGCCCTAAATGGGTCCTAGAGGTTTTCTAGACCAATCCAATTTCTATTCTTGATTCCAAAATACAAAAATATAATAAAAGGCCTTTGATTCAACATTCTAAGGATACACTGCAGCCTTAGCTACTGGTTTCAGTTCCAGGAAGATTCATTCCAGACTCTGACTTTAAGTCTGAATGACCATTGAGTGCTGAGCAGGGAAATGGGTGTGGCACCTCTAATGCAAACAAGGTTGTCACACACAAATGGAATGGGAGCAGAAATGTTGTTGCTTCTTTTCTCACCATCATCCTAAATTGAACAGCCACCATTAATATGGAGTAACTGTAGCAGCATTTATTTTTTAATTCCTAAATCCTTTACCTTGACCCAAACCATATATTACATTTTCTATATACACAATTTCACCAGCTTTCAAGAACAGAATGCACCAATGACCTTTAAATGGTCTAATTTGTCCATTTCATTTCCTTTTTACAATAAGTTTTGTAGTAAGTTCTCAAGATTTAGGAGAGTCCCTAGTCCAACCCTTTGTCACAGAACTAGGTTCTAACTTGTGTCTAGACATTTCACTGCTCAGTTTTACCAAAACTCTATGAAACAAATATAAATTTGAGCCTAGACGCACGTGAACAATCTAGTTCACCAGGTGAATGATTCTGGCCACGATCCTTCACTCTTCTTCCAGGGTATAAATCTGCAAAAGCTTTATGGGAGAAAAGGGAAGCCCAGCAAGGGCACCAAAGCACGCACTAATGACTGTGGTCACACCCCGAAGAAAGGGAAGAGACTACGGCTGTGTTTTAGGAAGCTGCCCCCATTCCTGACCCACTCTTCACAGGAGGACACCTGTCAGAAGCAGAAACATAGTTCCTTGGCAAACTGCCAGTGAAGCCCTGCCTCTAACTTACAGGGTCTGAAAAAATGAAAACCCTCATCAGTTCATTTTCTAATATAGCACCATCTTCGCCCTTAGTGATGAGGGCTATGCGCTGATATATCCACAGGGTCTATCCACTGTCTAGTCTCCTTTGTGACCAAGAGCACAAAGAATTAAAAAAAAAAAAGTTACCAGGATTACAGGTGCAGTTGGTGGCTCCAAGACCAGGCAAAACTAACTCATGCCCTTGACCTGGCTTGTACGTCACTAACAAAATGACCTTAGCCAGTAAGCCAGAATATGAGAACTTATCTCAAAAATCAGAAGATGGGCATCTGCTTTGCCCAGATAATATCCAAAGCTCAGACCTAGACTATCTACGCTTGGAAATCTAAATTCAGACACTCCATCAGATGGGCAATGTTTGCCAATCATACAGGAGGTTTGTTCCCTGCCCCCACCCCAAAATGAAGACGACAAAGACCAGTTTAATAGGTGACCTTAATTGTGTGCCCGGCAGAAACACAGGAACCTTCAACTCCGATCCTGGTGCAATTTATAGAACTGAAAGAGCTCAGGCTATTAGTAAAGGTGAATGACATACTTAGGAAACCTAACAAGATGAATTTTAAGGATTCTTCTGAAATCAATGTCTATTGAATGAATATTATGTTTGAGCAGCTTAAGGGCTAACAAGCCTTTTGTTTTCATTTTCCTTTCCTGGCAATATGCTGTTAGGGCATAACTTTCCTATTATTTCCCTAAATGACACAATTTGTATTTTATTCAATAGTCTTCATTAAATATTGTCAACGTGGCAAAATATCCAGTGTTAAGACAAAAGTAAAAGATCTATTGTAAGTCAGGAAACCAAACCAACATTGGAAATTGAACTTACTTCCCTAGTTTTCAACATTTAATTCACAATAGTTGCTATGGTTTAAAAGAACTGCAACTGTATATTTGGCACCAAATTTGCTCCACTGTAAAAGTAAGCCTCTTTTCTAAGGTGAGGGTTTGGAAAAAGGCTAATTTTAATATCTAAGCATGCATGCTATGTTGCTTCAGTTGTGTCTGACTCTGTGACCCCATGGACTGTAGCCCGCCAGGCTCCTCTGTCCATGGGATTCTCCAGGCAAGAATACTGGAGTGGGTTGCCACACTCTCCTCCAGGGGATCTTCCTGACCCAGGGATCGAACCCACGTCTCTTATGTCTCCTGCACTGGCAGTCAGGTTCTTCACCACTAGCACCACCTGGGAAACCCATCTAAGGACAACCAATATTAGATGACATATTTGACCACTGCTCAAGTTTTCATTATTTTCTTTTCAAAAGGGCTTTCACCATGTATATTAAAAGACAACAGGGAGTTGGGAAGCTAAGAAATTATGGGAGTCTTAAGTCTCAAAAACAGGTTTCTGTGGCCCTGCTCTGAGTGAGAAGGGCTTTCTTCAGATAAAAGATTGAACCCACTGAAAAGTTACCTCAGTTAACAAGAGGGCTTAATGCATTTAGACAGAGATGGCAGGTAAAAGCATTTCCTTTTTCAAATAATTTGCCTATCATTCACTAAGCAAAAAGGAGAGAGTTCAAAAATTCTTATCATTCAAATACACAAATGCAACATTCCTAATCTCATGTAACATTTTTTGTTCCAGAAAATCAGACTCTAAGAAACTTTTAAGTCAATAAGCAGTTTTACTCTCAATCGACCTTATTTACTCTTATTGACCCAGCACTGTTTCTAAATCAAGAGACACAAAGGAAGTTGTGGTTCCTCCAACTCAGTGGAGAGAAAATAATAACATATAAGAAAACCAGAAGCAAGACAATAATGCGTTTGTGTGCATGTGTGCATGCATGGGGCGAGGGCTGGAGATAAAGAATTAGAAGCCTGGGTCCCTAAGCAGGTCTGGCCGTTACCAGCTGTGTGAGTTCAGTGAGTTTGTTAACTTCTTCATGCCTCAGTTTCCCCAACTATATAACATGGTGATAACAGTACCTACCTCCTACAGCTGGGAAACAGGCCATGGTAAAGCTCAAGAAAAGTGTTAGGAAGGGCCTGACCCCAGCTTAGCACCTCACATCGCTTGACTATTAGTATCACGTTAGCTGTGAGTGTTTGGCTGCGTGGTCAGGCTGAGGGCTCTTATGGAGGAAGGCGCCACGGATGCTCGTGAAAATGGAGGGAGAGGCAGGGAAGGCTTCCCAGAAGCTGGATCTTAGAGGGCAAGAAGAATTCAGATGCTCCTATGAGGACAGCCATCATTGCAGACATAGATGGGGTAAAAACCAGGAGGACTTAAAACATCCACAGGGACAATAAGCTCACCAAGGCTGAGGGTATATTTGGTGACCTCAGATTAATGGGCAGGGGTGGGAGCAGGCTCTATGTGCTTGTTGCTATGCTCCTAGGACTTAATCAAATCATTTTTAGACGTGTGTACCGTGAATGCAAACTCATTCCAAAATGCTTATTTCTCTGTTTTTGGAACAGTAGAGATGCCAGAAAATACAAAGGTAAACATTTTTTTTGCTGCGGAAATAGTCTGCTAGGGTGGAATGTAGGTCACCCAGATCCACTTGCATCTCATCTTCATCTGTCCCTCTTTCAGTGGGGCCACGGAGTGGCAGCTTGAAGGAAGGGAGAAGAGGGGCACTTCAGATCCATCCTTCAACTCCGATCTCTATCAGCCCTTCAACCACTCCCAAGCACATCCTTCAAGAGAGGTATCCTTGGACAGCCAGCCCCGGCCTGCCCCACCAACCTACAGACACAGTCCTTCTTACAAGTTCTGAAACATTACCTATGCAGCAGTTGCCTCTAAACTGTGCCCTCAAAAAGAGGAAACCACTATGATCTGATGCTCTAAGGGTTTAAGATACATATATTCACGTAAAAGATTCCCTCCATTACCAAGTTAGAAATTCTGATACCAAAATAAGTGACAGTAGCCCACATTCCTTATCCAAAGAAGAAGAAAACCCACAAAACAGAAGAATTTTTGTTTTGACTGGGGCCTCCTCTACAGATTAAACAAGCTTGCTCTCCTAAATGGGCAAAGTTGCCTTGTTTCCTGCAATCCTAGGATAGACTTAGAAATTCCAGGGACATGACACCAAGTCAGGGAGGGCCCCCACAGAAGTTACCACCTCTGTGATTGTTTCCTGAACCAAACACCTAAGGCTATCAGTGGTACCAAGTTTTGTTGGAAAAGCTTGTTTCCCCTGATCCAACAGCTGTAAGTTTTTAAGTAATTTCACAGAAGACCTCAAGATTCTCAAGCCAAAGCCACTCTTTATACAATCCCCCAAATATTTACAAAATGAAACACTTTCAGTCTTAACTATGTTTTATTTGTAAACACCTTATTTGTTCTGATGACCACAGTATCAACACTAAAAGCACCCTTTTAAACAAAGTAGCTCAAATAAAACCACACACAGAGACACACCAATTCTTAACACCCAGAGGCGTGTCCACAAAGCAAGAAAGTCAGGATTCAAATTCCTTGGCACCTATTCACTGAGCTTCTGTAAGCACCACCCAAGGACATGACCCACTGCAACCTTTTTACTATCACATCTCCTCACTCATTTACACTTCTGAAAACCCACAGAATGCAAATTACTGGACGATAACTGAATGCTACAAATATTGGGCAAATGTCTTTACCCTGTTCTCCTCTCATATCAGCAGTCTGAATAACTTACCCTGTTTATAGAATAACCCCACCCCAGATGAGAGAGCTATTGTCCACCTTTCTACCCAGTGGTTCCTCTGGGGGGCCACTCATGGCCTGGCAGAATTCTCTAGATATCTTTGCTTTGGTCTCTCTCCCTGTTCTCCTGTCATACACCTCCTTGGAAAGTTATCTGGGCCAAGGACAGTACAACAGAGAGAAATTGAGAAATGTCTGGTTTGGGGTAATAAGAAGTGTATTAAGAATTATGGGGGTGGGGGGGGTAGTCTGTGAGAGAATATATTTCAAAAGCAAACAGTTACAATTCGTTTATTTCAAACACGTGGAAGGCCTTTTATGCCTCAAGTCTCATGCTGCACAGGCGATCTGGTTTATGCTGAGATGAAACTGCTTGATAGAAAACTAAGGACTATTACCATTGATGACAAAACTATCAGTGGAAACAATACAGATCTTGGATCTCCAATCATGTTTCTACTAGTTAGTAGTGATTCTACAAATACTTATAAAACACCTGCCAATGTCCAAACACGGCTTTAATTGCTGGATAGGCAGGGGTAAATTAGACAGAGACTCTGCTCTCAAAGGACCTTCCAAGTGGGAAAAACCCACAAATGGTGGGATTGTTAACAGCATTACAGGGAGTCAAGAAGTGAGGTAATTGAAGGCAATTCTAGTTTGCAGTGAAATTTCAGTGCAGTAAAATTTCTGATACTCTTTCCTCATGGGGATGTAACCACCTACTTAAAACAAGATGATGAATGTCAACCGCCTGGCACACAGCATCCCCAAGCATTTACCTGCGCATGAATGCACATGCATTGATGCTAACAGATATACACTTACCCCTTAACTGCAATATCTGTGATAATACACTTCGGTATGAAATGAAAGCAGAAGGTAAGCAAAATGTATAACTCAATTACTCTTAATGCAATTAAATTAACAATAACTGCATTCAACGAGAATCTAAAAAGTCAAAACCTAAACAATTCTACAATAAAAAGATAAATAGACGTCCAGGTACTGGGATAATAGTAGTAAGAGTAGAACTAATATTATAAATACTAATATAGCTGCTTTGCCCACTTTGAAGGATTACTGTCAGACCCAGGCTATTTTGCCATACAAGTAGGGCTCAGATATTAACCCGAAGTCACAGTGTCAAAAGCTGGGCTTAAACTCTCCAGATTCCTTTGAGCAAAATAAAAGATGACAAACTCCTTCTTAGAGTCACAAGATTTTATACTGAAATCAACTTTAGGAAACACTCTATGCTGCTTTCCCCAGGTGACCCATGACTGAGGTCCCCAGAGGCAGAGGGTTCACTCCAGAATGGGGAAGCCAGTAACGCCGGAGCAGGACCCAGGCTTCCTAGATCCCAACCCTCTCAAGGATCTGAATCCTCTAGGCAGGCTTTTAGATTTTATTAGAAAAACACATGGGATAGCAGTGACTTCCAGAACTCAATTTCAGTTACTACTTGTCCCTAGAATTGCACTTAGGGCAAATTGAGTCCCTTTACTGGTAGCCAGGGAGCTCTCTTCACCCATGACAGAGAACTCCCTCCTTGAGAAAGCTGTTCCCAACAGTATTACATATGTTATTAGGAAAATGAAGCAGATAGCCTGAAAGAGGAAAGAGATTTTTTGGTTGTAATTTTCGGAGTCTGCCTGAGGACAAAGGTTCTTAACAGCGTTTTCTGGGAATGGAACTGGAGAGACCAGGTATAGGCTCAAGAGAGGGAAAGGGGTCTAAAAATTGTATTCAAGCTATTTACAGGGAATGGAGAGAGCTGTGAAACCGGTGACCAGGAGAGAGCAGCTGGGCCCAGGGCGAGCATCTGACCACACCTTCTGGCCACGCCCTCCCAGCTGCCCGCAGGGCCACGACGAATTGAAACAGCAGTGGGAGCAGTTAAGATTCCGACGGCAGGAGTCGCCATGGCAACAGGATTCATCTTGCAGGCAAACTCCCTTCAATTCACTAGGTCCTTCCCGAGCCTCGGGAAACTACTAGCTCAACGGGAGCAAACCGGTCGTGGGTGGCGTTTACTCTTTGCTCTCCTTGAGCATCCTGGAGATGGGGGGCGGAGGGTGAGGGGCTGGGTAGTGAACGAGAGTTGGAGTGTATTCGATTCCTGGGTCCACTAAAATATTTTACAGGAACAAGAGGCAGAATATTCCAATCGCAGGCTGAGAGCAACTTGAGAACAGAGCCTTTGGCAAAGGTTTGATGAATGAGTAAGAGAAAGGATAAGGGTGCTAGGGAAAGGAAATCAGAGGACTTTATTATATAGCGTTCTCAGGCCTCGCACACCTCTCAATGCGGATCACAAACAGTTGGATTTTCACCACCAGCTGGGAAAACCGATTACCCAGCCCTTCTGCCCCACTGCGACTCGTATCGTTAAGGTTATTCAACTCTCCCCACCGCTTTACCACCGCCCAGCCCAGAGCTCCGGGCAGACGCTTCGTCCTAGCTCAAGTGCTCCTTGTGCCATCAGTGCAAGGGGAACCAAGGTGTGCCCTACCCAAAGGAACAGGAGGCTGGATCGCCCTGCGGCGCCTCGAACCCGGTCCGCAGGCTGCGCAGCCTCCCCTCGCCGCTGTCCGCAAACGCCCCTAGCTCCTTCCGCAACGTGGGTTTCCCTCCTCTTTCTTGTTTGAGACCTTGAGCTTCCAACTTCGGCTAAATTACAGTCACCCCATCCCTTTCGAATGAGTCTTGAGGCGAGGGTGCCCGGGAGAGCGAGGGTTCTGCTGGGACGCGAGCGATAAATGAGTCCCGCCTCTTCGGTTACCACTCTAACAAGCCTACCTCGGGATTCTCCCTTCCAGAGCCTCCCGGGCCAGCAACTCCCGACAGTAGCAGTGCCCGCAGCACCCAGCAGAGGCCAAGACCCCCAGAGTCCCATCGTGTCATCGGCAAGTGGTACCCTGCTGGCTCTCTTGGCGTCCAAATGCCTCAGAAAGAAAGAAGGGAGGCAACTCCGTCCTCGGGGCACCTTCCCCCGGGCTCGCTTTGCTTTGAGCCGCGCTTGCAGCCATTTTCCGAAACCCAGCTTGGCAGCTGGGAGCTGTCTAGGTCCTGTTCCCACCCAGACCCAACCTGAAGGACAAGTTTAATATTTACCTACTGGCCCGGGAGCTCCGGGAAGGCAGCGGGAGTGCGCGCTGCGAACCCAGCACCGGGCCGCGAGGAAGCGCGCCCACCCCCGCGCCACCGCGCGGTGCCTCTTAATGAATGAGTGCGGCGGGCGACGCGGCACGTCCCCCTTACCTGAGCAGCCCCTGCATGCTGAAAAGGCGGCTCTGCGCTCCGGGTACAATGGGATCCGGTTAAACAGTTTCCTTCACAGCCGCTCGTAGGTTACCAACTCGCAGGTGACATCACCCTCTCCTCGCCTGATAGGATACAATGTGGCGCCCACTGCGCATGGACTCCCGGGCCGGGCCCGTGTACTCCTGGGAATCGTAGTTCTCACTCCACAAGCAGCGCCCAGATAGCTACGCTCCTGAGGTTCTGGAAACTACATTTCCCAATAAACTCCGGGGCCTCTTCGTCCCCACCCCTATCCCCGCCCCCTCCACGACCCGCCCCCTCCCCGCCCTCCAGCCTTGCAGTAGTAGCGGCGGTCGTTCAGGAGCCGAACTGCTGGCTGCGCGGGCAAGAGTTGGGGGGGAAGCACCCTGAGGTCGTGCCCTTTGACTTGACCTCCTCTAGGCCCCGTGCGGTCTCTGAGGGACCAGCGGGGTCCAGGCTACTGCGCATCAGTCAGGCAACTTTGACCAACCCAGCTCTATTGGCCCCAGCTGGGAAGAGATTAAGCCTTTCACTGTCTTCCCTCTGCGCAGCAACTAATGAATAGGACATTCTGGTTTCTGGGTTAAATGCGGTCCTGGAATTCCCCAAGTCCCGGACGATGAAGGACGCTGACCCCGAAGGAAAGAAATCTCCCTGTGCCCCACTTGGTACAAATCACCTGCCTTCTCTTTCCTTCTCCCATTTAACGGAGTCAGGGTGACCAGTCAGAACTCGGGGAACAGCTTAGTCGACTGAGCTGACAGAATAACGCAGAGTGTCAGTAATAAAAATACAGTGTAACAGACTAGATAGTCGCCGCAGCCAGCTCGTCAGGGAGCCTGCTGCTGCAGCAGAGATAATACTATCGTGCAGCCATGCTTTTGTTCTTCTCTGCAGCAGACTTCCCGCTCTCATATTCGCAGGAAGACAACATTCTTGCCTGAAGTTCTAATAAATAACACATATGTATACATGTACTCTTAAATGCACACACTTTCCCCTCAATTTATATACCATACTCTTCAAATTTTTGTAGGACTTCAGCCAAACAACACATCATGCTCTTCAGGAATTACTGTGATATTAATAACCTAAATGTTTAATTAAAAGTAAGCAAAAGATATGTAGAATTCTGAACCATCAGGAAAATTTTATTTTTAATATGTATATTTTTCCCATGGCACTTTACTCAATGATCACCAAATGTTATGAAAAATTAAAATTGAGAGCAAATATCTAGGTGTCTTTGTAAATGAAAAAAAAAATCAATACATCCAGTTATTCCAGTTGTAAAGATAAACTGTAATGGCATTCGATATCTTAATCACATATAAGGATTAGTTCACACCCCTGTTTCCACTAGCAGAATGTCTAGGAGACTACAGTTTGTGGAGGAGAAAAAAAAAAAAAAATCACAAAATTTCAAACAATTCTCCACCTAATTGTTGGTTTAAGTCTTATCGCTCTTGTTTTCTCATATCATTGTGCAAGAATAATGGGGTTCAAGAGAAAAATATTCATGGAACCAATTGAGGATCTCAGAAAAGAGAGAAATGTTTTATTTTTCTGAGGGAGGGATTTTAGTGCTAATTTCTGATTTTCTTTTAACAAGCCAATTTCTTACAGCCAGACACATTTTTCTCCACTGAAGGAAAATGACTTTGAGTATTACTCTCCTGTTCTGAGCTATTCCACCCATTCCAAATATTGTTTTAAATGGAACCCAGACAATACAAATGTTCCATTGGCCAACAGATCAAGAGTACAATCAGTGATATTCTAGCTAATGGGTAGACTTAATGTATTGAAGTACATTGTAGGGAAATATTCAGAAAGAAACTTGACCTAGGATGATTCTTAAAGCTCTCCCAATCTTGTCACTGTGTAAAGCTTTTAGATGGAAATATAATCATTAAGCCTGAAATTTATTGAGTCAAATTGGATGTGGAGATTCTTTGTAAGGCAAGACTTAGCCTTACAGATAAAAGTCTATTACAATATTGAGATATACTCTGAGGAGTAACTCTGTAGGGTAAATCACCCTTCAGCAAGTTCTCCTTGGTCTTCAGTAATGAAGGAGAGGATGAAGTCTGCCTGAAGAAAAAAACTCCATTCTCTATAGCAATTAATATTATAGGGATGTGCTGTATTACAGATATCATTTTTCTATGTAAAGGACATCATACACACTAGATTATAAGCACAGAAATGTGTGGATATACACATGAGCTGCCCTTACTATTAAATAGATATAGATAACAAATACTGAAAGCAAGCCATTGTGTTTGGAAGCGTTTTGCTATGCGTGATGAATTTGAACTGATCCCTGCACACTATTTCATTGGTAACCAGGGGAAACAAAGATGGCTCTTCAGCATCAAAATTGCAATCTGTGGATCTGGAACCAGAGGAAGCTTAACAGCATCTATGCAGACAGAAAGGAAACCCCCTTACACACACACACACACACACACACACACACACACACATAAACTCATTGTGTGTGTTTCATGTCTTTCTAGATGATTAAATAGCTTCATAAGCCATCAGAAACACCCACTCTGTGTAGCTTAATTTATACTCTCAAATGAGTTTTTTAAACTTTTTTCTTTTCTTATTAAAGGACTGCTATTATTCCAGAATGATCTTATGAAAGGCCGCGTCTTGTCCAATAATCATTACCTATTAATTAAGAACCCACAGGACCACTGAGAATAGATTTAATTGGCCATCTACAGAAAAAGGCAAGGGAAAGGCACCGTGGTATGTTTTGCTCATCTTTCAAAATATTTTCTCTCAGTAATGGTTACAAGGTTTTACTCTAGATGCTGGGTTTTAGATAAGGGAGGAAGTGAGATATCAACAGAGAAAGAATTTGAAGTTTGTAGCCTTGCATGTGTTTTCACACAATAGCTTGGTGTTCTGCAACAATTGAGATTGTGTACTAAGTCCAGGTTTGGGATCTTGCCATTTTGCCACTTTTGAGTCATGTGACTTTATTTCATGTTGCTTATTTTGTCTGAGTTTCAGTTTCCTCATTTTTCAAATGGAGTGAATGGTAAACTTACTTCACAAGGTTTTTTTTAGGATTAGATTAGCTAAAACAGACAAAAACACTTTTCAAATTGAAAAGAACTATACAAAGTCCAGTTCTTGTTATTATTTGCAATTTGCTCCTGAAGATTATCTCAGAAATGTCAGCCCTAATTATGGAACAAGTTAATAAGAACCTAGTTAAATTATTAGACATTATACAGTGTGCACATATTATTTCAGTAATTTGCAAGTTGGCAAAATGTTCTTTGAGTAAAAAAATGAGAAATCCACATTAAATAGTGCTAGCCATCAGCTTGCTTTCTTACACATATCTTGTTCTTACACAGCATCCATCTAACTTCAGTATCCCAGGTCATCTTCCCCAAACTTCCCAGCCAGGAGAGGCACAGCTGGGAGACCGAAGGTAGGAGGAAGGGAGAAGACAGGGTATTTCATTACCACCACAAAGTTGCACTGGGTGATGTTTCTGGCAGCTGCAGCAGCATTTTCCACTTTGGACTGGTTCACCGTGGTTCCAGCTTCTTCCAGGTCGCTGTGGCCTTTGTTAATGCCATCATCTCCAATTGTACCTCCAGCCTACTGGTGGGGATAGCTTCCTGCTGTTGCTAATCTTGTTGCCTGTTTGTCTCCTCAGACCTTCTATCACCAGTGTGACCAATTCCCTGTACTGTATTATCTGTTTTAAATGCTTAGAATGGTTTTTGTTTTTGTGGTGGAACACGACTCATATACTCATGTCTTAGTTTAAGTTCTTTTAGGAGCAGGCAACAGAAACTTGCGAACAGGCCAGTTTGCAAAATAATGAAGGTATTAAGATGTATCCAAAGGATTGAACAACCAAGGCTCCACCGAAGAACAGGAGCCAGACCAGCTCTGGGAACCCGAACAGTGGTGGTTTTGGACATTCTCTCCAGAGCATTGCTCTAATAACTCTCAGTCTCTTTGTTCCAATTTTCAAATTGCTGAGATAAACTGGTTGCCCTGTCTCAGAGTGACTATCCCAGACTTAATTATCTACAGCAGTAATTCTTCAAGGAGGGCCCCAGATCAGCAGCATTAATGTCACCCGAGCACTTGTTAGAAATGCAAATACCAGCGCCCCACCCACAGACCTACTGGAAAAGAAACTTTAGGGCTGGGCCCCACAGTCTGTGTTTTGATAAGTCCTCAAGCTTGTTCTGACACTCAATGGCAGTTTTCAAGCCACTTGTCTATAGCAAAGATTACAAGATCTTGTGGCTCAGATGTGATTACTCAGGACCTATCCCTGTGTGTCTGGGAGTCTTCCCAGAGTGGAAGAAGTGTTGTGAACTTAGCAGCCACTCCTAAGAGGTGTCAGGGGAAGCTGGTAAATCTGTCAAGATCTTAAGGGTAAATTTTGGTTCTTCCTGAGGGAGAGGACTTTGTAGCATTCTGAACCAACTTAAATCAATTTAGTCACTGCAGAAGCATTTGAAAAAGATTCGTTTCACTCTGAAAATTCAGAAAAGCTGAAAAACCAGCACTGGGGCAGGACAAGGGGGATGGAATCTTACAAAAAATCTAAGAATACTAACAATAATGTCAGACCACAGTTACAGAAGATAGGAAAATAGTTCCAGTCACTCAAATTCTCTCCACTCCAGTCTCATCTGAACAGTTCCCAGGAATTCAGAAACAAAAACTGTTGTTTGACTATCTTAGCTGCAATCCCTGTATCACCTTCTTTATAACCGGTTTACCCTTAGCCCATCTATGAGACCTGCACTTTTCAATTCTGTACCACTGGGCCCATGTGGCTATTTAAATTTATATTAATTAAAATTAAATAAAATGTAAACAATCAGTTCCTCAGTCACAATAGTCACATTTCAAGCAATGACGCCACACATGGCTAATGGATATCATATTGGACACTTTGGAAACAGAGCATTCTCATCATTTCAGAAAATCCCGTTGGACACCACTGCCCTAGACTTTTACCTCATGAATTTTCAGATCATGCTGAAATCTACCCTCCACCCCCCCATCTTTTCCAGGTCAAATTCCAGGGAGAAAGAAAGAATGAAAAAGTGAAAGAGAGGGGGAAAAGCATCTGATTGTTCCAGTTCACCATTATAAGCCACATCATAGTATAAATCACCGGCCACCATGAAAAAGGCATTTGGCAGAACAGAAAAATGGCCAGAAATCTTGAATAGGCACCACACACAACCGCCCCCTTCCCAACATCCAAATGGTCAATAAACATATGAAAAGATACTCAAATTAATTACCCACCAGGGAAATATAAAGACCACAATGGGATGCTACTGCAGATTCATCAGATTGGTTAAAATTAAAAGCACTAATTATATTAAGGATTAGCAAAGATGAGACGCAATTTAAATCTCACATAGCCAGTGAAAGTATAAATTTATATAACTGCTTTGGAAAACTCTTTGTTAGTATTCACCAAGAGTGAACATTCACATACTTTATATAGCCCAGCAATCCACTCCTAGAAACATACCCAACAGAAGTGCATATATACATATATTCACAAAAAGACACATATTTCAATATTTACAGTTATGCTATTCAGCCCATGGTTGCTATGCAATATTTGGGATATACTTATATTAAAAATATTCTTCATTGTTTGCCTGAAATTCAAGTTTAACCAAGAGTTCTGCATTTTTATTTGCTAAATCTGGCAATCCTGTTATATAATCTCAAACTAGAAACAGCACAATTGTTCATCAAAAGTAGAACACATAAATACATTGTGGCACAGACACATAATTAATACTATGTAGCCAGAGTCAGCAAACTTTTTCTGTCAACGGCTACATAGTAAATACTTTTTCGGTTTTGTGGGCTAATATATGATATCTGTTACAACTACCCAACTCTGCCACTGTAGCTTGAAAGTGGCCACGGATGTAAGTTAAAGAGCACAGCTGTATTTCAATAAAACTTTATTTACAACAGTCAGCTGGCCCGTAAGAAATAGTTTTACAGGCTATCCAGAAATGATAGTGAATGAGTCCTGTTTCCATGTAAGAATATGAATGAACCTCACAAAATTAACACTGAGTCAAAGAGCATATATTGTACGATTACATTTATATAAAATTCAAAAACAGGTACAACTAATAGTGGTGTTAGAGATGAAATAGTAATACTTTCAGGAGATAGTAAGAGGAAAGAGTATGAAGAAAGTCTCTGGGATGTTGGTAGTGTTCGAAATTTTTCTGAGTTACACAAGTATTTCACTTTGTGAAAATTCACTATACTGTACACTTATAATTTGTGTGCATTTATATATGTGCATTATATGAAAATAAAATATTAATACTTATATAAATTAAAAACTAGGCCTAATTATCTCAACATCATGCCCATAAGAAATTATTTTATGAATTCTGGTACTCATGTTTTTTGCTTGTCCCTAATTATAACAGGAATTCATGTTCTTTGTAGAGAATTTTTAAAATATTACTTAAAGTGATAAAATCTCCCATAGGCCTACAAACTAGTGAGAAAGATTAACATTTCTTTCCCTTGCCCTTCTTCTCTTTGAAACTCAGGGTCATTTTATTTTACAATTGGCTTACTTTATTTAAAAAATTATACCTTGGGCATTCTCTATGTGATTGATTTTTTATGTTTTATTATGTGAAAGTAACCATTTGTTATTTAATCGATATAATCATCTGTTATAGAATAAATCATTTCTGATTTTTTTATATTATCAGTAACTGTGGTGTACCTCATAGTTCAGTTGTACCCATCCATGATTAAATCTTTAGGAGTAGAAATACAGCATAGGAGGATATAAAGACTTCATGCTTTTGATACATATTGCCAAACTGACCAGATACATGTTTTTATTATTTGTTGATATGATGGTTGATGTATCCTATGAGCCCACATAGTTTTGGTAACCTCTCTGAAAGACCTGAATCATATCCTGAAAGCAATTTAAACTCTTTGAGACAAAGTCTAATCATGCTAATGGGGTGGCTGAAGGAACTTCCATAGGAATGAATGTCCAAGGGAAAGGGAAGTACTTCTGTGTTCACAGTTAACTGACCTCTAGGATTTGCTAGGTGTATTCATTTGCTCAAGATACATAAGTGAGTACCACAGACTGGGTGGCTTAAACAACAAAAATGTATTGTCCCAGTTCTAGAGGCTAGAAGTTTAAAATCAAGGTGTGAGAGGTTTAGCTCCCTCTGAGAACTGTGGGGGGTGGATCTATTCCAGGCCTCTCTCCTTGGCTTGTAGATGGCTATCTTCTCCTCATGTTTCTTCATTTCATCTTTCTCTATGTGTGTCTGTCCTTGTGTCCAAATTTCTCCTTTTCCTAAAGACACCAGTCATACTGGATTATGGGGTCACTCTGATAAACTCTCTTTAGCTTGATGACTTCTGTAAAGACCTTACTTATACACGAGGCCACATGCTAAGGTACTGGGGGTTAGGACTTCAACACAAGAATTTTTTTTTTCCCTTTGAGGTGGGCAATGGGAGAACACAATTCAACCCTTGCTGCTGCTGCTGCTGCTGCTAAGTCACTTCAGTCGTGTCTGACTCTGTGCGACCCCATAGATGGCAGCCCACCAGGCTCCCCGATCCTTGAGATTCTCCAGGCAAGAACACTGGAGTGGGTTGCCATTTCCTTCTCCAATGCATGAAAGTGAAAAGTGAAAGTGAAGCCGCTTAACTGTGTCCAACTCTTAGCAACCCCATGCACCGCAGCCCACCAGGCTCCTCCGTCCATGGGATTTTCCAAGCAAGAGTACTGGAGTGGGTTGCCATTGCCTTCTCCGAATTCAACCCTTAACGCTAGGTAAACCCAAATAATAGAAAACTGGCATTATCAATCTCAACTCCAATGTTATACCCCAGTGTGCTTCCCAGGTGGTACTAGTGGTAAAGAAACCCCCTGCCAATGCAGGAGATGTGAGACGCAAGTTCAATCCCTGAGTGAGAAAGATCCCCTGGAGGAGGAAATGGTAACCTACTCCAGTATTCTTCCCTGGGGCATCCCATGGACAGAGGAGCCTGGCAGACTATGGTCCATAGGGTCGCAAAGAGTCAGACATGACTGAAGCGACTTAGCAATTAGCACACACATGTTACAGTCACATAAATATTAAAACCATTGAACATCTGATTAGGCAATACAGATAGAATCAAACCCCTGAAGACAGCAAACTGAAACTCCTCAAGAATAACAGAAACAGAAAATAGAATGGTTCCTGCATCACATGTGGAAGCCTTGATATTGATTCTTTCTAGTTTTGAAGGCTGACGTCTTGCCTCCAGGTACCCAGTCCTGTCACTTTTGATCAAGAAGACTCAGAGGAAAATTCACGGACTTTCCATTGGTAAAAACTATCTGGCCATACACTTTAGACAAACCAGCCCAAGTTAGCTTTCAAAATATCCCCTACTGAGTGTGTCACACAATTTTCATTTTCTTTTTCTCTTTAAACATCAAATCTCTGCATGGGCTCTTAAATGGGCAGCTTATGTGTGGCGAATTCTGATCTAAAAGATGGGCTGGGTGTTCCTCAGAGAGAAAGATTTCTGTTTACTTTGATTGGTTTTGTAACTTTCCTCATTGGAAATTATCCTGGCAGATATATTCTCCTTTGTAGCTGAAATATTACAGCTTGCAGGATTTATGTGAGAGCCTTTTTTCACAGCAGGTTGTGCTGGCACTTAGGCACTGGATTTGGAGATTAGGGACGACTTTAGTCCTGTATTACATGAGAACCTTGTGATGTGGAATTTCTCATGGAAAGCCACACTTCAATACAATATGTCATGGCATATTATCTTTGCGAGAGTATTTTCTCTTCACCAAACTGTGATTGTAACCTTTTCTCTAGGGTTGTCTGTGCCCTCTCCCTGTGTCTCAAGCTCCTAAGATAATATTTGGGGTTGTCAGAAGACCAGCCACCCAGTTAAAGGCGGGAAAGGAGATATTGGAATGCTTTATTCTGGCTTTGCTTTCCTGCAAGTGACAGGTTTTCTTCTCTAGGATTTATGTTATTGTTTCAGAAAATTATACTCATTTGAACCTAAACATAGTTAAAGCAAGTAAAATATGACCCTGTTACTTTTCTGTTGTATAACAGTGATTCTGAATAACCATATAATCTCCCTCATATGCATGTTAACTATGTTGGAAACTCTTTCACCTCTGACTACAAACCCACTACATTTTGCAAGCTGAGTAGCTTTGAGTAAGGTCAGTGCGAGGATGGGAACTTCCAAAGAAAACCCAGATGTCTCAGAGATGAATGCAGCATTTAAGCTAAGGTTTTTTTGTGCCCCTAATACACTAGTCTCAGATCCCTATGATGTTTATATCATTTCAGGAAGCCTTTTCACTATGCAGAGCCCAATTTTAAATGTGCAGGTGAAGAATCCCTGCTCCACACAGAATCTACATTGGTGGCACACAGGAGTCCGTGGCACTGCCCCACAAAAACCTATTGTGAAATTTCAGGAATTTTGTGAGCCAGTTGTTAAGCATAGTTAATATTAAAGTTGAAGTACATAAAATTACAGTTACATAAATTATATTCATAACCCATTACTGAGTGATTGTTATATTTTATTATTATCTGATCTTGAGGTTCCACCTGAATCTGAATTGCTGAAATACTACATCATGGTTTACTGCTACAGATCTTTCCCCAACTCCATGTTCAGTGACATCATACTGGGGGCTTGAAGTCAGTCATGGTGGAGTAGTTACATCATGGAAACCTGCAAATGCTACAAAGTAGGGCTTACCCTGCCCATCCAGCTGTTGAAGAGTTACTGGCATCTTCCTCCCCTTGCATTTGTTGCAGAAGAACCATCCTCTAACTGCTCTGCAGTTCTATATTTTTCTCTCCTGACTTCATTCCACTGTTGGGTCCTAGAAGTGGAATACATGGGTCATCACACTCAACTTGGACAGAAGTGTGGCATCAGATCCTGAGCTGAGAAGAGCCCAACTCCTGACTGGCTTCAGGCAGCTGAGCAGTTTTGCTCCAACAGGAAAGAGGAACTTGGTGATAGGTTTAGTAGCAGGGTAGTGGTTTTAAACCAGGAAGAGAAGGGAGTCAACTTGGCGCTATTGTAGGTATCAAAGCAAATGCAGAGAAAACTCCAGCATAACGACACCAGCACTGATGCTGCATGACTATGCAGCAGCTTGGCGCAAAGTCCTACACACTGTCTTTAAAAAAATTCTCACAAGTCTACAAAATAATGATAAAAATAATCTTTAAACAAACAATTTTGAGAATTTTTTATGAAATGAAATTTTTCATAAAAGAACTGTTCTTTATTCAGGGATCATAGGTTAATATATCAAGAATAATAAAAAAACAACTTTATTAGAAGCATGAGGCTATTATCCAATATATATAAACATATATAGTATTTATCTTATGAATTATTTCCCCAAAATTATTATTTTCCCAAAAGTCCATTCTGTACCCATTTTTACCTGCTTGTATTATTAGACAGTACTTTTTAAAAAGAAAATAAATTAATGTTATAAATGGTGATCAGGTTTCCAGGCTAGACCAAAAAAGCATCTATATACCAGTAGTTGAGTCATAGCATTCATCTTGAAAGCCTGAAGTCTGAATGGTAGGGAAAAAGATAGTCTTAGCAGGGATAAAGAAGGGCAGAAGAGAAGAGAAGAAAAAAGCATGTCTTTTCCTTCTCCAGAGCCAATGGATGGTGCACTAGGAAAACGGGAACCAGTTAAGTTTGTCCCCTCACCCTCTGCATGCCTTGCTCTCATAGAATCTGATATCCCTTCTCACTGGCTCCCATTCCTGTATATTCTGCATTCTCCACCATGGTACATCCAAAGGTCTGTCTGAACTGCTAAAATGCTCCAACTGTCAAACACAACTTGCTCCTTCCTGCCCTCAGTCATAGCCCATCATCCATTTTCCAGCACAGCTGGTCTCAAGTGTCATTGGACAAGTTTACACAAATGTGTAAATGGTTGAGAGTCCCTAATTTTCCAGAACCATTTGAATTTTTAGGAGTGGATTTTGAAAACATAAGTTATTTCTGATTGGCAGTATATTGTGAAATATAAAAAACAAGCAAAAATTATAAAAAACCAAGAGAGTAAGAGTCAGTGGAAGAGTGTTGGAATGGGAAGGAATGGAGCACAGGGCATACTGCAAGCTAGTTGCTTAATCCTTTAAAATGTGCTTGTGATTTTCACAAATTCCTCCCTTTGACCTACAGATTTTCCTGAACTGGCCAAACTTGGATTTGAACTAATCCTTGTTCTGGTAATTACCCACTGGTACAAGCAGCCCCAGAATAACAAATGTTCCAAGATTAAACATTACAATTCTCTACATTTTTTCAGATTCATACTTGAAAAACTCCACATTCCCCACAAGGGTTTTTTACGGGAACTATGGCGTTTCCAGTCATAGACGGGGGATGGTATGAGCGTGTGTGTGATGCACACATGTGTGCTGGAGCAGGCTGCAGATGTATGGATACATACACAAACTGTTTATCATTTTGCAAGAAGACTTCAATATATATATATTGATAATTAAACATGCAACAACTTCTAGCCTTGCTCAGTTTAGGAGACATCTTCATCAGCTCTAACACCCAAACTCACATCTATAATTCCTTCTGTCCAACTATTCCCTTCTCGGATCACAATCTTCTTGCTGTGCTTACTATGTATATTCTATTTACAATTATAATCTCATTGCTGCTTTATTCCTAGTTAAAAGTATACCTAACCCCCATGCTCTGCAAAAAAACAGGTGTCTTCTGGTCTTGAATTGCCTTTCAATCTAATATTCAGAGTTAACCATCACAATAGATTCCCATCTCTCAATCGGCCATACTGATTAGCAATAAATGCTCACCCATTAGCTACAGTTGTTCATCTACTGATATAAACCTAAACATGAATGAACCAGCACAAATGATAAACAACCACCAGGTGTAAACAGCAGAAGGGAGCTCGCACAGATCATGAGCACTGTGGGTCAGATCTCTGTCCTGTGTCCACAGTGGGTGAGGAGCCACACAAACACAAGGCAATGTGGCCTCTGCCCTGAGGAACTGAGAAATAAAAATAATGAGAGTACCTCTCTCATTTCACAACAGGGAACCTCCCCAGAGAAAGGGGAAACCTCAGTCATCTGAGCAAAAGTCAGAGATAAGCGTTTTTGAATTGGAAATTGTGCTTCTGTTTGGGCTGGGTCAAAAGGTTATAGAATAACTACTTGTCATTTATATTTTCATCTAGGCTGCACCTGCTTACTTTTTCAATCTAGAAAACGGTTGTCTGATAGAAATATTACATGAGCCACATATGTACCTTAGATGTTCTAGTACCCACATTAAAAAAGTACAAAGAAACAGGTGAAGCAAATATTAATGATATATTTTTAACCAAATGTATTAAAAATATTGAGCTTCTCCAATGTCTCAGTGGGTAAAGAATCTGCTTGCAATGCAGGAAACACATGAGATATTTGTTCAACCCCTGGGTTGGGACGATCCCCTGGAGAAGGAAATGGCAAGTCACTCCAGTATTCTTGCCTGAAAAATTCCATGGACAGAGGAGCCTGGCGGGCTACAGTCAAAAGGGTCGCAAAGAGTCAGACATGACTAAATGACTGAACACAAGCACGATTCAAAATATCTTTTCAACAGATAATCAAACAAAAAGTATTATTAATTGGAAAAAAACCTTCCTTTTTTTTCACAGGAAGTCTTCAAAACCACTGTGTTTTACATAGACAACACACCCCGACTCAGGACAGCCACGTTTCAAGTGCTCAACAGCACACATGTCCAGTGGCTACCTACCAGACAATGCAGGACTAGAACATTCCACTCCAGAGGAAGGGACACTTCGCTTCCTGGTTCTATTTCCACCTCCTACAGTCAGAACTTGGTTGGAGGCAGGAAAGGAATAGAGCAAATCATTTCTGAAGTTTTTCGAGGAGCAGTTTAGCAATGCTTGTTATCATCCAGAGGTATTTCGGGATTGAAAAGCGTCCTTGGTTAAAAGCAGACTCTCTTTGTGATGCATCAGAAGAATTCCCTGCATTCTAGGGAGTCTGATTTATGATGCTGCAGGCTCACCACCCAGAGGCCTGGCCCTGCCTTTTTGCTCAGTCTCCTCTGTGGTTTGGGTTGAGAGGAATTCCCTGATCCGTATTAGCTTTCCTATCTGGGATTCCCCAAAGATAATTCACCCTGGAAGCATTTCCTTCTGTCTCTGGTCTTCTTTAAAATGCCAAGGCCCTGCCTCCAAGGGACTGTGACTGATATCTACAGCTTGCACCTCTCTGATGTCTGGCCCTTTCAGAGCAATCTCAAAGATGCTGTGGTGCCTTATCCTCACCTACCTTGGTTAGGACTGGCACTTCGAATCCACATTTCCGAAAAAAAAAAAAAATCACACTGGCTTTGTGATTAGTCTCTGGCAAATGTCAGATTTTAAAGTGCATGGGAAGCTTTGAGGGTGTTTGTTTCTGTTGATGCCAGGGCTCCTTGTCTTGAGGGTCAGGTCTGTGCAGAGCTCCATTTTATCAACCAGAAGCACTACAAGTAATTCTGAATCATGTGGCTTGGTGCTCCGAACTTTTGAAACAGTGGAGGGTATCTGAGCCCAGGTTGGCTCAGATGGTAAAAGCATCTGCCTACAATGTGGGAGACCCAAGTTCAATCCCTGGGTCAGGAAGATCCCCTGGAGAAGGAAATGGCAACCCACTCAGTACTCTTGCCTGGAAAATCCCATGGACGGAGGAGCCTGGTGGGCTACAGTCCCTGGGGTTGCAAAGAGTCGGACACGACTGAGCGACTTCACTTCACTGCTCTGTGTATTGAGTTGTACCACATCAAGAGGTAAGGCAATAAATCACTTGCATTTTCACATGAAATTATATTGCAAATCCTTTTTGCCCACCGGGTTTCCACAGCAGCAAAAAATTCTGTGTCCTGGGGAAAGGAGCTGCTTGACAGGTTTTTTTTTTTTTTCCCCTTCCCCAAGACAATAAAAGGGATATACAGAAGCTAAATAAAAATTGAATATAACCTAAGGTGATACTGGGTTTGCCACTGACTTACTGTTCTTCCCTATCCTTGCTAGGCTTTTTTCTTTTACTAATTTCATTACTTGATTAGTAAGGCTTTCTTTAGATACATGTGAAAATACATATTAAAATGAAAGGAAAGTTACCCACAGATCCATCATTCAAAAATGTTTGCCTCTTTTTCACAAAACAAATTCCTAAATAAATATGAATTCTGTTTGTATCTGCAGTTCCCCCCCTCCATCTTAACCTTATAATTCATTTTAAGTTTTAAAATGTCTTCATCCATATTGTTTTTAATGATAGTTTCTTCTCCAGTATGCCATAATTTCATCAACCCTCTACATTGGAAGTTTCACTTTTTTTTTTAAATAGAGTTTATTTTTTAGAACAGTTTTAGATTCACAGCTAAATTCAGAGGAAGGATTCCCAAATACCCCGATGCCCACACATGCATAGCCTCCACCATTATCAACATTCCTCCCAGTGGTGCATTTGTTACAACTGATGAAACTACTTTGACACATAATAACCACTAAAAGTCCATAGTTTACATTAGGCTTCACACTTGCAATTCCATACTCTTTAGGTTTGGGCACATGTATAATAACATGTATCCACTATTCCAGGCATCATACAGAGCGGTTTCATGGCCCTAAAAATCCGCTGTGCTCTCCTGTTCATCCTTATCTCACCCAGTCCCTGGCAACCCCTGATCTTTTTTACTGTCTCCACAGTTTTGATTTTTCCAAATGTCATATAATTGGAGTCATACACTATGTAGCCTTTCAGGTTTTTCTTTCTCCTCTTCCTCTTCCTTCCTTCCCTTTTTTCTTTTCACAAAACTATGGCAAAAATTCTTTACATCCTTCTTTTGGGGAGAAGGGCTTGAATTGTTAATAAATGAAAACATAGAAGGAGAAACTAACACCCACTTCCCATTATCCAAAATTAACTACTATTAATGTTTAAGTACATTATTTCCCAGCTTTTCTGCATATATAAATATCTGAAAAATATACAAGCATTCTTCTTTTTTGTAAAAAAAAAAAAAAAAAAGAGACTGTTCTAAGTAAAATGAAAAGCCTCTCTGGCTATCACTTTCTAATCTGGTCCCTTCCTTCCTTTGCAAATGAAATAACCATGATGAGTTTGGTGCATATTGTAATCCATTTTCACACATAACTTATACATCTAAAAGGGCTTCCCTTAATGCTCAGTGGTAAATAATCCACCAGCCAATGCAGGAGATGTGGATTCAATTCCTGGGTCAGGAAGATGCCCTGGAGGTGAAAATGGCAACCCACTCTAGTACTCTTGCCTGGAAAATTCAATGGACAGAGGAACCTGAAGAGCTACAGTTCATGGGGTTGCAAAAGAGTCAGACATGACATAGTAACTAAACAACAATAACAATTTATCTAAAACAATCTCGTAACATCTTGTTGTGCCCTTATACATAAATAATATTGCCCTGCATGTATTGTCCTGCAGTTTATTTTTCTCAGGCAGGAAGTACATATTTGATATCTGTTCCCATGTTGTTGTTTAGTCGCTAAGTAAGTTGTGTCAGACTCTTTTGCAACCCCCGGGATTGCAGCACACCAGACTCCTCTGTCCATGGAATTTCCCAGGCAAGAATATTGGGAAAAGGTCTTAATGACCCAAATAATCACAATGGTGTGGTCACTCACCTAGAGCCAGACATCCTGGAGCGTTAAGTCAAGTGGGCCTTAGGAAGCCCTGTTATGAACAAACCTAGTAGAGGTGATTGGATTTCAGATGAGCTACTTAAAATCCTAAGAGATGATGCTGTTAAAGTGTTGCACTCAATATGTGAGCAAATTTGGAAAACTCACCATTGGCCATAGGAGTGGAAAAGGTCAGTTTTCATTCCAATCCCAAAGAAGGGCAATGCCAAAGAATGTTCAAACTACAATGCAATTGTGCTTATTTCACGTATTAGCAAGGTAATGCTCAAAATCCTTCAAGCCAGGCTTCAACAGTATGTGAACTGAGAACTTCCAGATGTACAAGCTGGATTTAGAAAAGGCAGAGAGGAAGCAGAGATCGAATTGCCAATATCCATTGGATCACAGGCAAGAGAATTCCAGAAAAACATCTACTTCTTCTTTATTTACTGTGCTAAAGCCTTTGACTGCATGGATCACAACAAACTGTGGACAATTCTTAAAGAGATAGGAATACAAGACCACCTTACCTGCCTCCTGAGTAACCTGTATGTAGGTCAAGAAGCAACAGTTCAAACCAGACATGGAATGACTAGTTCAAAATTGGGAAAGGAGTATGTCAAGGCTGTATATTGTCACCCTGCTTATTTAACTTATATGCAGAGAACATCATGCAAAATGCGGGCTGCATAAATCACAATCTGCAATCAAGATTGCTGGGAGAAATATCAACAACCTCAGATATGTAGATGATACCACCCTAATAGCAGAAAGCGAACAGGAACTAAAGAGCCTCTTGAGGAAGGTGAAAGAGGAGAGTGAAAAAGTTAGGTTAAAACTCAACATTCAAAAAACTAAGATCATAACATCCAGTCCCATCACTTCATGGCAAGTAGATGGGGAAAAAAATGGAAACAGTGACAGACTTTATTTTCTTGGGCTCCAAAATCACTGCAGATGGTGACTGCAGCCATGAAATCAAAAGATTTTTGCTCCATGGAAGAATAGCTATAACCTAGACAGCTTATTAAAAAAGCAGAGACATCACTTTGCTGATAAAAGTCTATCTAGTCAAAGCTATGGTTTTTCCAGTAGTCATGTATGGATGTGAGAATTGGATCATAAAGAAAGCTGAGTGCAGAAAAACTGATGCTTTCAAAGTGTGGTGTTGGAGAAGCCTCTTGAGAGTCCCTTGGACAGCAAGGAGATCCAACCAGTCCATCCTAAAGGAAATCAACCCTGAATATTCATTGGAAGGACTGATGCTGAAGCTCCAATACTGTGGTCACCTGATGCGAAGAGCTGACTCATTGGAAAAGATCCTGATGATGGAAAAGATTGAAGGCAGGAGGAGAAGTGGGCGACAGAAGATGAAATGGTTGACGGCATCACTGACTCAATGGACATGAGTTTGAGCAAACTATGAGAGATGATGAAGGATAGGCAAGCCTGGTGTGCCACAGCCCATGGGGTCTCCAAGAGTCAGACATGACTTAGCGAATGAACAACACAACAATCATGACTTCACTATCTCTTATCTGTTCCCTATGTACAGAAATTTAGACTCATCCCACCTCTTTCTTTCTGTTTACATGTTTCTTTTGGTGGATGTGTATCTTTTTCTCTAGGTTAAACACTGAAAAGTAGAATCATTGGGTCATAGTATAAACATAGTATATTTTTAAAGAGACGGTGTCAAATTTGTCTTCCAAAGTGGGTACACCAAGTTAGCTTCCTATCAGCAACATATATCTGTATTTTCAGAAACTTGACAACACATAACATCAGAAAAATTTTTAAATTTGGGGTTTCATGAATGAAAACTAGTACACGGCTTTGAGTTCTCAGGGAAGTAGTGAGGTTAGGCATCTTTTCAATGTTTATTAGCTAAACATATACTGATGTATAACTATTTGATTATATTCTCAGGGAAAATTCCTATCTGGTCAAAGACTATGTTTTAAAGATTTTGGAACATATTTTCAAATTTTCAGATAAAATTTTGTAACTATTTATATTCTTGTCAAAACCATGATAAAATATCCATTTTACACAATGACAAAACTGGACTATTCGTTTTAATCTTTGCCAGTCAAACAAAAAGTATATCTTGTTTTAATTTTTCTTTTTTTTTACTGGCAAAGTTGAATCTTTTTTCTTTTTAAAAAATAAAATCATATTTATTTTATAGATCAGAGCTTATGACTTTAGCCAACTTTTATATTGAATTTTGTTTTTCTTATTAACCCACTGGTATATAATTTACAGATATCTCCTCATTTTTACATCTCTTTAAACTTTATGGTAATTTATTTCTAGTCACATGTTTTTAATATTTTAAGTATTTAAATATGAACATATTTTCATTATATTTTCTGCTTTCTCTTTTAAGTAATAGCTTTGATTTCTAATCTCAAAATTCATGTCAGTATGGAAAATTGTTAAAGTGGAAATAAATTAAAAGAAGAAAGTAAAATCCATGTAATTTTACTGCCTAGAGATAAGAATTATTATTTGAAGTGTAGCCCTCCAGATTATCTCTATGCATATATAATATTAGCATAATTTTTAAAAAGAATCAATTGGAACACATTGTCATTTTAAAAATTTAAATGACATTAAATGTTCTTAATAATTATAAATTATAATGCTGTAAGGTATTACATTTGAGATGTACTCTCAGAAGGAAATGGCAACCCACTGCAATGCTCTTGCCTGGGGAATCCCATGGACAGAGGAGCTTGATGGGCTACAGTCCATGGGGTCACAAAAAGCCAGACACAACTGAAGCAACTTAGCATGCATGCACCCTCAGTTATTTAGTCAGTCTTCAAATATTTAGATTGTTTCCAAATTACTTTCAAAAGAGAGTCTCTCTGTTTCCTCCATAGGATAAGAAATCTTTCACATACAGTCCCTTTTCAAGGGGAGACGGCACACTCTTTCCACAAGCATCAATTTATTCTAGGACTGAAGATGTACATTATTCTGCTACACAAGATCATTATACTTTCTTCCCTTTAGGCTCAGACTTGCTCCTGGAAATCCTGATCAGTAAGGTAAACGTGAGGGCTGCCCCACATGCTCTCCAGACCTGGGTTAGCAGAGTCCTGGCCATCTACCTGAATGGTGGCTCTAGACATGTACCCTGCCAGCCAGTCTGCAGTCATAAGTGCTTTTCCAGCATAGATATGGCGTGTCCATTGAACCGTTAGGCTTAGGGATCAAAGCACGTGGGATCTGCACCTTTCCATAAACCTGCTGAACATGTGATTCAGGGATAATGTTCTAGACCCGTGGTCCTCCAACTTCATCCACATCAGAATCACCTGAAGGCACTTGTTGAAATAGAGGTGGTTGGATCCTACTCCCACAATTTCTGGCTCAGTAGGTCTGTGAGGGGACCTGAGGATGTGCATCTCTGACAAGTTCCCTCTCTGGTGATGCGGATGCCGCTGGTCTGGGGACCACACTTTGAAGAAGCAGAGTTAGGCTTGCTCTCTCTCTCCAAACCATCACACTGCAGGCACTTCCCTACTTAAACCCCTTTTATGGTTTCCTTCTGTCTACAGGACAAAGTCCAGACTGCTTGGCAAGGCACACACGTCTTTTACGATCTGGCCCTGAGCTGTTCCCTGTCCAGATTCTCCCTTCATATGTGGCCTAGCTCTCCACCCCAGGAGGCTGAGCGGTGCGGACTCTCTCAGGAGGTTTGTGCTCTGTACCTTCCGACCTCACAGGAGACTGGAGGGTGGGAGAGGAAGTCACAGTGTTCCCTCCCTGGGCTTCCTCCTCCAAGGGTTGTCAGTGGCTCCGTCCCTCCACCCGAAGTCCACACCGACTGGGTTCCTTCCTGCAGCTGCAGTTCTCACTGAGTTCTGGTTGCTCTCCCCTTCAGCGGACCGTTAGGCCCAGGGGTCATAATGAACTCCAGCTGTAGCTGGTCCCAGGGGAGCTTCGCCTTCCCTTGGGGTTCCTTTAACTTCGCACACACTCCTGCGGACAATTTCTCTGTCACGTTCTCTTTCGTTACCCTATTTTGACTTCTCCTTCTCTTTTCTGCTGAGACTCTGACTGATTCAGACCCTCATTTTACTTTCCAGTCTCATTTCCCACTAACCTCCTTCGAGGTATGCACTGACCACACATTCCCCAAATACCATGTCGTTCACAAATCCTTGCTTGTCCCTCTGGCTGGGAAATCTCTTTACCTTTCTCTATGTAGAAAACTCATCCTTTGATCCATAAATCAAATGTCATTTTCTTCATAAAGCTGTTCCCTTCTCATTCAGACCTACCCCATGTTTCCGAGACTTTTAAAATATATACTGATATATCGAGAGATAAATATTACATACCATAAAATTCATTCATTTAAAGTGTATATAGTTCAGTGGCTTTTAGAACATTCCTAGAGTTATGCACCCATCACCACAACCTGATTTCAGAACATTTCAACATCCCTGAAAGAACCCCTGTGCACATTAGCAGTCACCCCCTCACTCCTCTCAGCCCACTACTTTCTTTCTCTATGGTTTTTCCTATTCTGGACATTTCATTTAAATGGAATCATACAGTAAATGATTGGGTGGATATCAAAGGGGAGAGGGAAAAGGGGAGGGACAAATAGGGATATGGAGTTAATATATACAAACTACTGCATATAAACTAAGCAGTGAAGATATACTGTATAGCATAAGAAATTATACCCACTATTTTGTAATAACCAATAAGGAGTATAATCTGCAAAGATACTGAATCACTATGCTATACACCTGAAACTAACATAGTATTATAAATCAGCTATACTTCAATAAAATACATTTTTAAAATATGTAGAAAATAACACAAAAAGAACCACATGTCTATCATAAATGAGGAATCTTTTTTTTTTTTTGGCCTTGAATAACAAAGGATAAAATAGAGTCAACATGAAGCAAAAAATTTTTTTCTGGTAATGCACAGGATTTTTATTATCTAGGCAGGTTACACTCAAAGAATGATCCTTCATGTTTTAGGTAAAGGCATTAATTATTTAAAAAAAAATAAAAAAGAGCAAGACCATCAAAATTGAACAATTATCACTAAGAATTTTTTTAACACAGTTCATAGCTTATTTTTAGACTCAAGTATTAAAAAATAAAGCAAATAAAATTCAGTTTTTAGGTTTTGGCCTTCAAATTCATTCCAGCATTCATTTTCTTACTATAACTGTGTGGTGCTTTGAGTTCTCTTCTGAATGAATTACAGTATCTTACTGATTCCCTCATTATTAGTGACTTAAATAAAACTTTTCATGTGTGTTTATATTTATATGACTTATTATTTAATTCTCTTGTAAAAATAGTTCGTTAACAGATGAGACATTAGGATCAGAGTCTCAAAACTTTGTGCCACATGATTTTCTGACCAACACCTCTTACAGGATGGGAGATAGTAATTTTCCTTTCTAGACTGAAGAATAGGAATTAAATGTTTTCACTCTGAGAACAGCAACCCCTTCACTCTTAGGGTATCACCATCTATCTCAAAGTCAGCTGTTTTGGGTATTAGACACAATTCCAGTACAGACTTTTATGAAGTAAGTTACTCTGCTTTGTCCATATTCAAAGTCAGATTGTTTTATTTTTTCTCTGTTTTTTTTTCTCTGCATCTCAGCTACCTTGATCTTGCTTTCAAGATTTTCACTTCTAAGGGCTTTTTTTGCTCTAGTTGTTAATTTTTTTTATATAGCGTTCTGTTCTTGTTTTATGGGTACGATATCTCCCCTCATCTTGATGAAGATATGAATATTGATTTTTAAAAGAGTTCTCCTTATCTTATTTTCATTTACTCAAAGCATTGTCTTATAGTTTTTGGTTGGTTGTTTTTAGTTCTGGGTTCAGTCTTTCATTTTCATGCTGGGAGTTTTCCTCAGAGAGTGGCACTCCCTGATTACATAAGTCTGAAAGTAGGAAATAGAAAAGTGTCCTTCTTCCTTCCTCATCCCCTACTTTCTAACACACCCTCCCTACTCTCCCCTACTCCCAATCCTACTCCCAAACCCTCTTTTCTTTCAAGATTCAGCTTCAGCGTTACCTCCTTTTGGAAATGGTTTTGGTGTCCCGTTCTGCCCCATTCCTACTTTCCCACACTCCTAGACCTCCCCACATAATTGGGGGCAATTTGGCTCCCAATCTTGGTGCAGTTGTACATGGCAAACAGTTGTAGAAAGAATAAATATGTGAATCTCATCTCCAATACATACTTTGTAGGCATTACTTCTTTTTGAGATGAGATTTGTTGTTGTTTAGTGGCTAAGTTGTATCCAACTCTTTTGTGACCCCGTGGGCTGTAGCCCACCAGGCACCATCACCATGGGATTTCCCAGGCAAGAATACTAGAGTGGGTTGCCAATTTCCTTCTCCAGGGGATTGCATTGGCAGCTGGATTCTTTACCACTGAGCCACCGAGGAAGCCCGTGGCTTCTTTTAATCTTCATGATAACTCGGCGCCGTTCTTCTCTTTTCATGGTTCTTTAAAATTGTGGAAAAATGAGGAGACTGACAACAGATAAGGTGTTGAGCGAATGAACATATTTGCAAGCAAAAAGAATAGCCTTCATATTGCCATGTAGGTTTAAAGCAGAGAAGTAAATGGTGGTGGAGTGAGATTAACAAGGAAGAAGGAAGGCCTGATATGTACCTGGTACTGTGCTAAGCAAGCATTTGTATACTTTAAACTATGTCTCAAAACAATACAATGATTTATAGACAGGAAGCTGAGGCTCAGAGAGACTAAGTAATTTGCCCCAAATCAAACATCTACTATTTAAAATCAGGCCTCTCTGGTCCCTCTCAGCGGGGCTCCAGGGTGTCTCTGGGGGAATCCAGACAGGAAGGATGTTGGCTTTGGTGGGGCTTTTGGTACACTGATGGACGCACCCTGCCCCAGCCCACTCAACTCCCTGCTGTCTGCCCTTAATGCGCTTACATACTCTTTATTTAGAAGGTTGCTGTGATTTTGGACTGAAGCTTTCAACAGAGCCAGGCAAGCTGCCTTACTAAGTCACTTGTAACTGAAACCCTTGATTGGGTTTCCTGTGTCCAGCCTCATGAATCCCTGAACTGCTCAGGGCATAATGCCTCATAAATGTCAACTTTGTATTTATCAGCACAATTCTTAGTTATAGCAATCAATAGGACATACCCTTCTTTTACTAATGGCTGCATTAAATGGCATCTGTCCCTTTGATTAAGAAATCACATTTTACTTGTCTGCCAATGGACCGAAAGGAAAGGAGCATTCCCAGCAGCTTTTTAACTGCTGCTGCTTTTCTTTGGGGCTTAGTGCTAAAAAGATGAGATGAACAGAATGGGACTCCTGGTTTCCTCGCATTTTCCACCCTTACATAGGCACTGACCACATAACTAATAAAGGAGCTTTTCAGCCCTAAATGGCATATGTCATACTTCAGACATACAGGAAAGTTCCAGGACTCTTTTCCACAAGCCATTTCTCCACTTAGTAGGGTCAGATAACCCACCCAACAGAAGTGACTAAGCCCAGGCGGCTGACAAAATGGAGCATTTGTGTTATGGGTCATCATTTTTTGTATTTTCTTATTTCCAGATCACTGGATTTAGGTCCAATCTAATTTGGGTAGGTCCAGGGCCAGATGACACAGTGATAATCTTCATTAGCAAAGCAATATTGTGCATTTTCCCCACATCTGATTAATGGATTATTTCCTTATGCATATCGTAACTTTCTCTGTTTTTTAAGCCATTAATCATTTAATCTTTCCTTCAGGCATGCAACCAGACCTTATTTTTGTGCTTCTTAGGAGTGTTCTTTCAACAAAGTAAGTCATAAAAGATAAGATGTATCCATTCTTTTTTCAATTTGTGGATATGAGCCACCATAAAGCATTCTGACTGCATAAAGAAAGGGACTGTGTAAAAAACAAGAGTTATTAATGTATTACTTCCCCTGGGCACATTTGCCAACCAAAATATTAAGCTCCCTTTAAAGAAATGCTTGGGAATTATTAGTTTACCACTCAGTTAAAGGTTTATGTGTGTAAAAATATTCCAACCAAGCTTAATGTGCCTGGTAATGTAATGTCATGTGTAGTCTTTCAAAAGGGATATTTTGGGGACTGCAGTTTCTCCTGTGGGGTTGTGACCTAATTTTTCTTAATCACTGAAATGCCAGAAAAGCGAGCTTTTAGTGTATAGGCCAGACTTGAATACAACTGTCAGTGTCTCTTTATGTTGAAATTATAAGTGCCCAAATGGAATAGTTTCTATTTATCACTTTTCTGTTTAAACATGTTGCCCATGTCTGCTACAAAAATAGATGAAATAAACCAAAATGCTTATTTAAATCCAAATAAGAAGGAAATGGCAACCCACTCCAGTACTCTCGCCTGGAAAATCCCATGGGTGGAGGAACCTGGTAGGCTACAGTCCATGGGGTTGCAAAGAATCGGACATGACTGAGCGACTTCACTTTCTTTCTTTCTAAAAACCATCGGCCCAATTTGTTCACCATAAGTGATCAGAGTGTTCATTCTAGCTTCACTTCTTTCTTATCTTCTGCTCCCTTCCTCTTTGCTTTGAACTCAACACTTGAAAAATCATCTGTGTCTTTTTGGTGTAGAATTGGAAGCCATGCCCCCATCCCACCCCCTGCACAAGCAAGGTTCCGGCCAGCTTGTGGCTGAGCAAGGAGAGCCTGACCCTATCTGTGCTTCTGGAGGAGCTGGACAAACACCGCTCACAACAATGGAGCAGCTGTCGCAGACCAACCCCTTTTCTTCCCAGCTGAGCCAGCAGGGCGCTGAATCTCACTAACTGCACTGGACATCGACTTTATTTTTCTCTAAAAGGGCAGGTGGCCGTAATGGAGCCTGTCTCCAGCCCATCCTTTTCCCCTTCGCTTGCCCATTTGCAAGCAGTAAGGTAGTCACTTGAGGCTTTGGAGGTGAAATCTGATACAAGGGCAGGCAGGGAAATCTTAGACAAGAAACAAAGCCGTTTGAGAACGGCATCAGCCCAGCACTTAGATTTTGTGTGTTTGGCTCTTAAATACTAGTTACTATAGCAACCACGAGCAACAGATAGGAAGGTGATAATGGAACCAGGAGCAGTGCTTTTCAGGAGCAGTGTATCACACTTTCTTTTTGAGCTTTACTTGCACTGAATGTTAAGTCAAGGATACCTACTTTAATTAATGGTTAAATTGGAATAGAAAATGAATCATAATTAGCCACTTAACACTGATCATCTGACGCCTCAGATTAAGATTTCCAGTAATCCAATTTTCTGCCAGATGTAGAAGTATGCATGTTATAGGGCCAATCAGGAAGAGAGTCTCAGAAGCCCACTTGAAGGCTTATTAATACTGTTATTTATTCTGATTCAAAGGCCAAGTGTCAGATTTATCCTGTTAAATTTAAATTATAGAAACAGGGGCTTCCCTGGTGGCTCAGGGGTAAACAATTTTCTTGCCAATGCAGGAGATACAAGTTTGATCCCTGGTCGGGGAAGATCCCACATACCACGGGTCCACTAGGCACGTCCTTCACAACTACTGAGCCTGTGCTCAAGAGCCTGAGAACTGCAACGACTGAGCTAAGTGCCATAACTACTGAAGCCTGATTGCTCTAGAGCCTGTGTTTTACAGCGAAAGAAGCCACTGCAGTGAGAAGCCCATGCATGCAACTAGAGAGTAGCCCCTGCTCACTGTGACTAGAGAAAAGCCTGGTCAGAAATGATGACCCAGCATAGCCAAATAAATAAAATTATTTAAAAGATAAATAAATTATAGAAAGAATTGATAGCAATTTCCTTTCTTTGTCTTAAATCATTAGATGAGCATTTTCCAAGGTCATTAGACACGGCAAAGATTTATGCATATGAACCTCAGAGTCTCACACAGAAGTAAGAGACACTATAAAAGCTGAAGACCAATCTGCACAACTTTACAGTAATATTTCTCTGTTTTATAATCTACTTTCTCTTCAGTGGGCTCACATTGTCTAAACAGCCATTATAAATTCTTACTCCCCTTATACTGAATTACCAGCTTTATAGTCAGAGGTGAAATTTTGCTTTGGTAAAAGCCTGCACTGCAAAACCAAACAACACAGAAACTTACAAAAGATCTCCTTGAACTTAGCAGAAAAGCAAAAAAGTAAAACCACTTCTCTGCTCCTGATGGAAATGATTATCAATTCAAGATTACCCACAGAGAAGCCTCTCTCCAAGATGCATGGTAAAGTTTCCAGAACATAATCTAATAACAGCAAAATAAATAGAAATACTAAATAAATAGTCCGACAAACCCGTGGCTCACATCACTGATGGAAATTCAGAGTGCTGACAATGTGCAGGTTTTTCCTGTGACCCAGAGCCTGATAAGAGTACATACCCAACCTAGGTGATATCACATGGAGGTGTGGAATGTCATTGTGCTTTTCCATGCGGAAAAAGTGATGTACAGAAAAGGGATATGGCTCGCCCTAGGTTACCTTGCACAGGGGTGAGTTTATTAGGGACTCAAGCATCCTGCTGTTCAGCTGAGGCTTGGCCTTCTAATTTGTTGCCTTTTCTAGCACCTAAGCTCTCTTTTCACCATGAAGCTTTACTACACATTCCTTAAATCTCATGGAGTGGCAACCTAGTCCAATATTCTTGCCTGGAAAATCTCATGGACAGAGGAGCCTGGCAGGCTACAATCCATGGGGTGGCAAAGAAATAGACATGATTGAGCACACACACATAAATCTCATGGAGCCTCGTGTGGTGATAGAAAATAATTATTTTAACAATAACTTTGAAAATGCATGCCAATAATGCATGTTCATTCATTATGGAAAAACTGACACTATAGTCAGGAGAAATGAAGGAAGTAAAACCAACTGTAATTCTATCACTTGCATTTTAGACACTTGCACATTATTCTTTTAGACATTTTCCTTGGCATATAGTATACATATAATAAATACATATAATATACATATAATAAATATCTAGTCTCAATTTTACCAAAATAGGATTGTATAATACATAGTTTTATAATTTGCCCCACATGTAGATTGCTAACATATAAATCTGTTAATAAATATTTTTCTACAACTTCATTTTTAATGGCTAAATAGTGTCCTATTACATAGAATTCCATAATTGTGAACTTTATGGGTTGGGCATTTAGTTTTTTTCCTCACTTTAAATGAATTTTTTAATGAGAAATTTTATTAAGTAGAAACACTGAAAAATATGGGGGTGAACATTTTTATAATTAATATTTGTACACATTCTTAATTACACATGCATAATTATTAGTTGATCAGTATTAGTCTAATGGAGCTTTCAAACCCAGCAACTTAGAGATCACATGCACCATAAAAGCATGATTCCTCCTGAAGAATTCATATCCTACCTCCCTAAGGCACCACACAAATAGTAATCGATGAAAATGACCTTAAACTTTACAGTCATTTTTACCTTGGCAATATAGGTAAGTAGGATTTTAGCACTGGGGAGAGAGAAGAGATGATGAAAGTTGAAAACTCTGATTAAATACAGATTCTTCATTAGTGGAAGAGCTCAGTGTCATCCCATACGGCAAATTTTGAACAGAAATGTTCTCTAAATGCCAAAGTGATAGAAACCATTAATACTATTCGTGCAAAGGGACAAATTGTGGGAAATAAACTGTGAAGGTCAGATTATCTTCTAAGAAGCCACATGGAGAAAGAAAGCTCCTGATGACAGAATACCATCAGCCTTGAAATACGAACTTTCATGGGATATCATGAATCTTTCTAGGAACTGCAAATCTCCTTGATCTTTCTGCCTGCAGTGTTTTGGAGATGTTTACAGTAAAACTGTAACCTAAGACTTGCCTTTCAGGAAAAGAGTAACTGGTAATCTGATCCTAGAAAGCTTTCTGCACTTCTTTTTTTCAAATAGTCAGAGAGTGGAAGGATTTCCCTCCCACCATGGCCCACAAAGAAAAGGGGATGGGAATCTAATAAGCTCTCAGTTGTTTCTATGAGCCGGGTGCTACGCTAAATACTCAATGTGCATCATCTCATTGATCCTCCCAACAACTTCAATAATGACTCATTATTATTCCATTTCACACATGATTCAGAGAGATTAAAAAATTTATCCCCGATCATATAGTTGGCTAGTGGCAAAGACTAAATTTGTACATACTTCTGCCAAACTACAAATCATATGCTTTTTCTACCACACTTGCATATTTTTAAAAAGTATTTACCATGTCTCACCCAGATCTTTGCAATAAAGCTCAGTGAGTTTGATGAGTGTGGTCTTGGAAGTTAAAGTCTGACTGGAGCCAGTGTCCTGGATCTTTGCTTAGATCTCTTTTCAGATATACTGAAAATAGAACTTAATCCAACATGTCCCTTTGGAAGAGAAATAAGATTTGTGTATAAAGAACACCAGTTCACAATTCTAAAACTTATAAAATCTGCAACTATTAAAAATCCCACTACCTTGACTTTTTAAAACTCAACTTTATGTCTGTCCCAGTGAGTTCTTTTATAGCTGCACATTAAAAACAAATGCGAACAACAGGCTCTGGGGCTGGTTTTGAATTGTGTTCAACAAGAAACTGACGCACGTTTTTAATGCTGCCTTCTGCTCTCCGTAAAAGTCTTTTAAGGAAGTAATTTATATATAACTGAAGCTTAGAGAAGTTTGAGGTTATTTATATAGTTTTGGATTCCCAAATTACCAACAATACCTAAAGACAGAAAGATTTTATTCTCTGTAAAGAGAAGACAAAATGAAATAAAAATCAAAGCTTTCTTCTTATAGTCTGTTTGGGTTTTTGAGGGAATACTTCATGGTGGTAGGTGAAAGAGTAATTCTTTCTGAGGCCTACATAAGCTTATCTAAGCATACTCATATTTGAAAGGCTGAGACTAACCAGTCAGAGAAAAGTGGATTAGAAGTTATATGAGAAGATGGAGAGGCATTCTGTTGAAGACGGGGTATGCAGGAGTCCCTCCTGGTCACCTGTCATGGAGAAGTGGACAGCCATGGAAAGGAACAGTGAGAACTCTATTTCATTCCCTTTCTTTTCATACTGAATTTAACAAGTTCCTCTTTTACAATGTAACATTAATATGAGCTTCTTAATCAGCTATGTTTTCTTAATTCATAGTTAAGGAAAAATTTTGAAATGGAGTGGGGAAATAAGAATGGCAGTATTTTATATCTTTTACTTTACAATGTACTTGGTGAGGGTGCCAGGGTGTGAAACCTAAGAGGGATTTTAATAAGAGTTTGTGCAATAGAGGACAACTTGGGGAAGCTAAATACAGAGAGTGTGGTGAAGATGGCAGGCTCAGGGCTAAAAAGGAGGCAAAAGGGCAGTGAAAAGAAGCTTCCACTTACTCGAGTAAAATGTGCTAGGGCCAGAGGTCCAGCAACTCCCCACTTTGCCTGTTGCTATAAAATACTTCACCCTAGCATCAACTCTTTAAAGAATATACCTGTAAAAAAGGTAGAAAAAAATCATGAAGAGTATTTATTTTTGAAGTATGAAAGCAAGATTAAAGACAGATGAACAAGACATAGCAAATGCTGGTTACATACAAGGTGGTGTTGTTGATGTTAGAATTGCGAGGTAACTGGATTTTTAAAAATTAAATGGAAGCACATTTTCCTTTAAGTGTAAATATGTAAATATTTAGTGTAAATTTGCTGGGTTCATTTTTATAAGATGAGAAAATGGAATGAATGACTTCCCAATTTGACTGAAATATCCAGGAAATATAATTGAGACCCAAATCAGTTTATATAGACTTAATCTATTTAAATAGTTACTTAATTCTTCCTTTACTTTAAAAGTTAGATCAGGCCCATGCATTATTTTGGAGTTTCTTAACCCTATTCTACATATGGTTTTACTTACAAATACCTAGTAGGCATCTGTGCTTAGAAAACTCCTCTATTGTTATAATGTACAATGTTATTAACAAGTAAAAGTCTGATATGAGTTGTATGTATGAATAAGATCAAACCACTTGAGGGATGATCATCTACTCCTCTGTTGGTGACAATCCCTCAGTAAGAATATGATCAACATTATCAAATATTTATTTGATACCTTTAGGAGTGTTGTTTCTGCACTGGACTCCATGCTTGCTCTCTTCTGGTGGTCAAAGAGAGTTGAAACTTCAATCCCCCAAAGAAAATTCTAAGAATTCACTTGTGCACGGAGCTCTAAAAGTGAGTATTTTTACATATTTACATCTATTAGTAAGTAAGTATAACTCACTTACACCGGAGCCAAACCACAAGAGTCTAAATCCTTAAAAGCACCAAGAGAAGGCAGATCTGTTCTTTTAAACTAGATATCATGTGATTGAGAGCTTTTAGACTATGTTTTGTTTTGTTTTTTTTAAAGTAGAATGAAGATGAGTGTTTGGGCTTAAGGGAAGCAATCAGGACTTTGGATAGCCTACTTGTACTTTCAGTTAGATATAGTTATACATACATTTGAGTCTTCCCTGGTGGTTCAGCAGGTAAAGAATCCACCTGCAACGCAGGAGTCACAAGAGACGCAGGTTTGATCCTTGGGTTGGGAAGATCTTCTGGAGGAGGGCATGGCAACCAACTCCAGTATTTGTGCCTAGAGGATCCCATGGACAGAGGAGACTGGAGGGCTACAGTCCATAGGGTCACAAAAACTTGGACATGACTGAAGTAACTGAGCATGCACACATACATACACATTTGAACACACATAAATATATGTAATATATTTAACCTTTAGCTGACTCTGTTGTAGTTATCAGGATTTTAATTTGGGGGGATATTCTTAAGAGTCATTAAAAAAATAGTGCTATTCTTATATTATTTTCATCAGCAATATACAATGACACATCTTCACTAGGCTAAGTGAAATCCCGATACTTGGGTCTTTTCTTCATAAGAATAGTTTATTTCAGTATGTTGGTCTCCCTCTGGGTGTGAGATAGAAATTGGTGCCTTGGAATTGTTTACCCATGGTAACATGGGGCCAGATGGGAAGGGAGGAGAGCCTAGAAGGAGATGTACCTCCAGAAAGAGAGCCAACACTGAGAGGTAGACTTTGCAGCAGGGCCTGGAAGGAAATCCAGAAATCATAGCCTAGAGTAGTAGTCTTCAAACATGAGTGTTCGTGAAAACCACTAGGACAGCTAGTTATAAATATGGAACTTTGGACCCCGTAGCTAGAAGTTCTGATGCAGTGGGGTTTGTTGTTCCTATGGCTGTTCAGTCACTCAGATGTGTCTGGCTTTTTGTGCACCATGGACTACAGCATGCCAGGCTTCCCTGTCATTCATTATCTCCCTGAGTTTGCTCAAACTCATGTCCATTGAGTTGATGATGCCATCCAACCATCTCACCCCCTGTCTCTCCCTTCTCTTCCTGCACTTAATCTCTCCCAGCATCAGGGCCTTTTCCAAAGAATCAGCTCTTCGCATCAGGTGGCCAAAATATTGGAGCTTCAGCTTCAGCATCAGTCTTTCCAATGAATATTCAGGGCTGATTTCCTTTAGGATTAACTAGTTTGATCTTGCTGTCCAAGAGACTCTGAAGAGTCTTCTCCAGCACCACAGTTTGAAAGCATTAATTCTTTGGTGCTCAGCTTCCTTTACGGTCCAAATCTCACATTGATTCATGACTACTGGAAAAACCATAGCTCTGACTATATGGACCTTTGTCAGCAAAGTGATGTCTCTGCTTTTTATAATCCTGTCTAGGTTTGTTATAGTTTCCAAGGAGCAAGCATCTTTTAATTTTTTGGCTTTTAATTTCAGTGAGGTTAGGTGTGTTAACATAAATGATATTTTAAAACAATATTCCTGCATAATTCTGCTTCAGGTGACCTGTGGATCATACTTTGAGAAACACTGCTCTTGGTGGGGTGGGGGGGGACATTGAAAAATCAGTAACAGGTGATAGTCAGGGATAGTAACTGGCAGCAGAAATGTTGCATCCTGGGAGTGGGCTGCCATGGAAGATGAACAGAGACTCGGCTGAGGAATTCAGACACAGAAAGTATTCTGAGAGTGAAATGGCAAGCAGTGGCACTAGGAAAGTCCCAAAGATTCCATTTCCCAACTGAGACCAGTCTCTAGCCTTTGGAAGGAGGACTATTAAGGATAAGGCTTTACTGTGTCCTGGAGAGCAGGTGCGCAGGCCAAGGGAACAAGACTCCCATCTGACCTAGGGCAACGGGAGGAGACTGGGACTTAGGGAAAAAACTCTAATGAGTTGAATGTGTCCCTCAAAAAAGATATGTCTCAGTCTCAGTGCCTCTGAATGTGACCTTTCTTGGAAACAGGGTTTTTACAGAAGTAATCATGTTAAAATGAGGTCATTAGGGTTGGCTTTAATCCAACATGACTGGTGTTATAAAAAAGGGGAAATTTAGACAGAGAGACAGAAACTCACATAAGGAGGATGATGTGAAGGCCAGTGACTTGGGTGGTGCCTCTGCAAACTAGGACCGCTGGCAAATGTCAGAAGCTACAAGAGTCGGGGAGGATTCTCTGCTAGAGGTGTTAGAGGAGTCAGCACTCTGACTTCAAACTTTTAGCCCCCCAAACTTCCAGAGAATAAATATCTGTTGTTTTAAGCCACCCAGTTTATAGTATTTTGTTACGGTAGCCCTGGAACATTAACACAACCCTCATGCTCCTTCCCATCCCCATCGCCACTACCCTGGCTGCAGCCACATGACCATCTGTAGCCTGGATGCCTCCAGCAGCTTACTGATGAAGCCCTCCTCTCCAACTTTGCTTCTCTTCCCTTGACTCTGGCCAGAGCAATCTTTCTAAACACAAGCCTATCAGTTCATTTGCTTGCTTCAAACATACTGGCTTCCCTTTTAGGATAGAGTTCCAACCTTACATCATGGCTTATAGCCTTCTTTGTCTGACTCTGGCCACTTCCCCATCATCATATCTTGTGATTTACTCTGTTTTTCTTATCCTTCACCCACTCTAAGCTCCAAAACTAACACTTAGTTCTTAGAATATGTTGTCATTTCTTTCCTTTTAGGCTCTGCAGATACTGAGTCCTCTGCTTCGGACTCTTTGCCCTGCCTCTTTTGTAATGTAAGTCATGTCATGCTCCAGGACCTATCTTCTTGGATGTCATTCCTGTGACACTTGGGTTTGATGTCCTTCTCAGTATCCATAGCACCAACTGGTACCCTCATCAGAGCACTTATAGTACCTGGATGTCACTGACTTCTTACTTGTTAACGCCTAACCCACTATGTAGGTTCCATGAGGGCAGGGACCAGAGCAGTGGTAGCTTCAGAATTTCCATTATGAGAGGATTTGAATGGCAATCTGGTTTTAAGAAGGGCTAGGAATTTATTTGAGGTGGGGTAGAAGGGCTAATTTAGGATGTGAAGTGTCTAAAGTCTTCCCAAACTATTTATTTTATTGCCTTTGGCAGGCATTATGCTTATCTGGTTCACTAATGTGCCTGGCACATAATAGATACTCAAATATGTTGAATAAATGAACAACTGACTGAATATGTGGGAAGATCCATGATTCTTTCTTGTACTCAAGGTCAGAGCCAGATGTACTGAATCTCAAATGGAACTAAAACATCTTAAAATCCTTCCTATCTAAGGTCAGAATTGGTTGCCAGTGGCTGAAGCTGTTGGAAGAGGAACGATGCTGGAAAAGGCTGCCTGGTCATTCCATTCTCAGTTCCTGTGGGAAAGGTTGCCTAGTTATCCCATTCTCAGTTCCTCTGGCCTGCTGCTCATCAAAAGTGTAGCTCTTTATCAAATCCTCACCAGCTGCTTCCTTCTTTTACAGTAAATTAAAGGGCACCCTTTCTCCAAGGTCGATGATGTATGTAGAAATCATTTTCCTGATCTCTAAAAACACCACACAGCAGCCATCCTCTTATATTTTTATTGAATGGGCATGGCCATTCAAGATCCCATACAATTTGTCCCTTTAGGGACTAGTAACAGCTGTATTTAAAAGTGACATTAAAATAGAAAGAGATAACACAAAAACTACTAGAAATGATCAATGAATTCAACAAGGTAGTAGGATGCAAGATTAACATATAGAAATAAGTTGCATTTTTTACACTAACAATGGACTTTCAGAAAGGGAATGTAAATAAGCAATCCCTTTTAAAATCATATCAAAAAATAGTTAGGAATAAAACTGACTAAAGAAGTGAGAAACTTATATGCTGAGAAATATAAAACACTAATAAAGGAAATTGAAGATGATTCAAAGAACTGGAAAGATAGCCCATGCTCTTAGATTGGAAGAATTAATATTGTTAAAATGGCCATACTACCCAAAGCAATCTACAGATTTAATGTGATCTCTATCAAACTATCCATGACTTTTTTTCAGAGAACTGGAACAAATAATCCTAAAATATACACAGAACCATAAAAAACCCAGAACTGCTAAAGAAATTCTGAGGGAAAATAACAAAGCAGGAACCATAATCCACCTGTACTTCAGATAATACTACAAAGCTACAGTAATCAAAACAGCATGATATTGGCACAAAATCAGACTTACAAATCGATGGAACAAAATACAGAAGCCAGAAATAAACCCACACACCTATGGAGAATTAAACTTTGACAAAGGAGGCAAGAAAATACAGTGGAGAAAAGACAGTCTCTTCAGCAAGTAGTGTTGGGAAAGCTGGACAGCTACATGTAAATCAATGAAGTTAGAACATATTCTCATACCATATACAAAAATAGATTTAAAATGACTTAAATATAAGATCTGATACCATAAAACTTAGAAGAGAACATAAGTAAAACATTCTTAGGCATAATTCATACCAATGTTTTCTCAGGTTAGTCTCCCAAAGCTATAGAAATCAAAGCAAAAATAAACAAATGGAACCTAATCAGACTTACAAACTTTTGTACAGCAAAGGAAACCACAAAGAAAATGAAGAGACAAACTACAGACTGGGAGAAAATATTTGCAAACAATGTGACTGACAAGAGCTTAATTTCCAAAATGTACAAACAGCTCATACACTCAATAGTAAAAAAACAAACCACCCAATCTAGAAATGGACAGAAGACCCAGACATTCCTCCTAAAAAAACGTACAGATGGCCAATAAGCACACAAAAAGATGCTCAACATCACTAATTCTATTTTTTAACCCCGCCCCTCCTCAACATCACTAATTATTAGAGAAATGCAAATCAAAACTACAATGAGGTACAACCTCATAGCAGTAAAAAGTCTACAAATAACAAATGCTGGAGAGAGTGTGGAGAAAAGGAAACTCTCCTACATTGTTGGTGGGAATGTCAACTGGTGCAGCCATTATGGAAAAGAGTATGGAGATTCCTCAAAACACTAAAAATAGAGTTGCCATATGATCTAGCAATTCCACTCTTGGGTGTATATCTGGACAAAGGTATAATTCAAAAAGACCCGTGCACCCCTATGTTCTATTCACAATAGCTAAGACATAGAAACAACCTAAATGTCTACCAACAGATAAGTGGATAAAAAAGATGTGGTATACAATTGACTATTACTCAGGTGTAAAAAAGAATGAGATAATGCCATCTACATCAACATGGATGGACCTAGAGATGACTGTACTAAGTGAAGTCAGTCAGAAAAAGAAAGACAAATTCCATGTACTATCACTTATACTTGGAATCTAAAATATGATACAAATGAACTTATCTACAAAACAGACTCACAGATATAGAGAAGAGACATGTGATTGCCAAGGGGGTGGGGGAGGGATGGCTTGGGAGTTTGGGATTAGCAGATGCAAAATATTATATATTGAATGGATAAACAATAAGGTTCTACTGTATAGCACAGGGAACTGTATTCAATATTCTGTGATAAATCATAATGGAAAAGAATATGAAAAAGGATGTACATATATGTATAACTGAATCACTCTGCCATACAGCAGAAGCTAACATAACATTGTAAATCAACTATGCTTCGATAAAATAAAAAAACAGAAATGGATAGGGAGAAGAAACATAACTGAATGCTGGGCAATGGAGGCAAACTTTGGAGGAAGAATATATATTGAGCTTGAAGAGACCTTGGAACAATCCCGACAATCACATTGTTAGACAACCAACAGTTATTTATTTACTGAGTATCTTCAAGGAGTACTGTTCTAGAAGCTAAGGAGACATGGAAAAGGGGCCAGAACTTCCATGGGTGCATTGTATGAATTCTGTGTATGCACAATAGAACGTTCATGTGCAGCTAATGCCACATTTCTGTGATATATATTTGCTAGAGGACTAGGATAGAGAAAGAATCCAGCAGTCATGTAATATTGTAGGTTCTCTACCTTTATCTTTTCTAGGCTATGCTCTGAACCAAAAAGGCAACTTGGTTTCACTTCAAGTAGGAATCAAGAAGGATAATAGCTCGGAATGAGAGTGGTTGGGCTTGAGAAGGATTCTGAGAGGATCTAGGCCCCATGAGAAGAAAGCTATTATCAGTTAGTGATGTTTGCCAATTAATGTGGTGGGGGGAGAACAGAGACACCATATATTTGCATAAATTTTCCATCCCTGTTCTAGATCATTGGCAGATATCTGAGTATCCTCTGGAGCTTTTAGTTCCAACTTCCTAACTATAAACTGGAAGTTTGCACTTCTAGACATTCTTTTAATAAGATGGTAGATTTTGCCTTCTAAGCTGAATAATAAGAGATTCAATTAAAAATGCCCATAGATACTTACCCTACTTCAATAGGATTGCTCATTAATAATCAAAGAAAATAAAACAAGCTAAAACTACTCTTTTAAAAACCTATTAAATAATAAAGATTAAAGGAAAAAGAAAATTCAGGAAAATGTGCACTTTAATACAACAGTGAACAGAATGCAGTTTGATGTAACCTTTCTGAAAAGTCATTAGAGAAAATATAATCAAGAGCCCAAGATGCTCAGATCCCTATACTCAGTGATTTTAATGCCCCAAACTTATCTTAATCAATTAACTACAAGTGTGTGTTTAAAGATATTTAATGCCAGTGATTGCGGCCATGAAATTAAAAGACGCTTACTGCTTGGAAGGAAAGTTATGACCAACCTAGATAGCATGTTCAAAAGCAGAGACCTTACTTTGCCAACAAAGGTCCATCTAGTCAAGGCTCTGGTTTTTCCAGTAGTCATGTATGGATGTGAGAGTTGGACTATAAAGCTGAGCGCTGAAGAATTGATGCTTTTGAACTGTGGTGTTGGAGAAGACTCTTGAGAGTCCCTTGGACTGCAAGGAGATCCAACCAGTCCATTCTAAAGGAGATCAGTCCTGGGTGTTCATTGGAAGGACTGATGTTGAATCTGAAACTCCAGTACTTTGGCCACCTGATGTGAAGAGCTGACTCATTTGAAAAGACCCTGATGCTGGGAAAGATTGAAGGCAGGAGGAGAAGGGGACGACAGAGGATAAGATGGTTTGATGACATCACTGACTCAATGGACATGAGTTTGGGTAGGCTCTGGGAGTTGGTGATGGACAGGGAGGCCTGGTGTGCTGCAGTTCATGGGGTTGCAAAGAGTCAGACACCACTGAGCGACAGAGGAACTGAATGTGGCATGTTTTTAAACAGCAAAAAGTTAAAAATAACCTAAATATCTAACAAGATGGGATTGATTAAATAATGTTAAGTACATTAAATGTAATAAAACTGGAGCCACCCCAAATCCTCACCAATTACTATATGCAGGCTACAAACCACTAAATATAGTATAACTAGAAATCACTGAAAACATTTTTTCCTCTTCATTATTGTTGTTCAGTTGCTAAGTCATGTCCAACTCTGCGACCCCATGGACTGCAGCATGCCAGGATTCCCTGTCCTTCCCTATCTCCCTTGTGTATTAATACAATTAATAATGTGTCACATGCACACATACACGCAAGACTAAAAGGTAATACACCAAATGTCAAGAGTGATGATTTCTGGACTTATGGGTGAATTTCAATTATTTTTATTTTTCTGTGCTTTCCAAATCTTTTTCACACTGAAATGTAAAACAGAAAGAAGATAATTGCTTCTTTAAAATCTACTCACTGTCTAAGTTACCTCTGGGTGGTCATGGTCTAGCCAATGTAATCTTCAGCCAGAACCCAATAGAATTCTCTATCATAGTTTGTTATTTTGGCATGTATCATACAAGGCATGATACAAATTATCCCCCTACCCTTCCCTATAGACAAAGAGATTGAAACATTGGTGTGAAAGAGAGGACATAAGTAATTAGGGTAAAGTCAGGCTGCAAGTCATTGGTAAGACCTTAAAGAAAATTCAAGACTCCAGTTTACCAGCCCCACGCTTAAATCTCTCCCAAACACTCTGTGCCATTGTTCAGATCCATTTGGTTGTCTCATGCCTGCTAATCAGTTAGCATTCAGTCTTTGCAGAACTGGATCATGAATTAACGGTTGTTTTTTTTTTTTTCTTTTGTCTCAGCTGCTGTTGAAGTCTTCTCTGAGGCCTCCAAACTAAATGACTTTCTAACCTCAAAGAGCCTTTCTGCTTTTGTGACTACAGGATGTTTGCAGCTGGAAGTATTTCATGTAGCCATTCTTTCCCAGGCAGCATCAATGTTAACTTTATTAACATGTAAATAGACATCATTTATTATATATTATTTATCACTGGCATTTGTAATTTTAAGGTAATAAATACTTCTAGTTCTAGATATTGTAAGATTGTTATCTCACTCATTACTATGAATGAAAATGACAAAAGAACTTTTTTTTAATCCAAGCAACACAATTAATTCCATCAAATTGGTAGCATTCTTTAAGGGGTATAGATGCACCCTATTTGTGATGTAACACAGAAGGGTAAAGTAGGTCTAGAAGCACAAAGAAATCTGTCCATTCTTTGTCTGATTTAATCTCCAACTTGCTCATAACTCAAATTATTTTTTTCACTTTCTCAGAGACCCAGTGTCTCAACTGCAAGACAGAATAATTTATGGCCTTCACTTGAAACACAGGGTTGAGGTAGGCGGCCCACTCAAAGTGGAGATTAGTTCAAAGTGATACAATTACCCTACAAGTTCCATCAGCTTCTTAAAGAAGCATTTCAAATAATAAGATATTATTAAACTACTTTAATATTTGATTAAAAGTAATACTAATATACCTTATATTTACATGGAATGTTTTTATGAAATAATATGGTAAAGTAAAAATGAATTCTCAGTTAAATGTGTCAAATATAAACTTCTAAAAAGCCTTTTTTAGGTATTTAATACATAAAATAACATTATTTTATATAAACAATGCAGGTGTATTTGTTATGAACTTGAATTATCTACATTACAATATCACAATATAAAAATAAAGTTTTCTTTAATGCACAGAACTTGAGGTGAGAGTCCCTAAATTGAAAATGTAGTACAAATCAGATGACTTCAAAACTGGTGGGCCCATTGGGTTATTGATACTTCATGTTAACCATTTTGGAAAACAGAAATATATGCTCTTTCTCATCAGGACTAACCCTGAAAACATAGGTCTTGAAATAAATATAAGCCCTGAATTAATCAAAGTGTCTGGGCCTCTATCCTTTGCATAACATGCTTCTGTTTCTCACATTAAAACAATTATGGGATGTTGGCATTTACTACCTTGAATGTCTTTCATTTTGATTTTGTATTTAGATTAAAAAAAATTAGATCAGACAATGTCACCATTTTGAAGCCAGTTAGAAATGCTGTCTGTATTTGCGGGAACACCAAACATCTGGCCTTTAGTGTTCAAAGCCATAGTGAGACTCCTATAGCTTCCATCAAGGAAGTAGTTGATCCCTAATCCTGAACAGGCTCTGACACAAAATGACATTGACTTCCCTGCTCGATTTACACTGTGCTAATAGCTTTTTAATGGCTAACTCCAAAGATCTATATTCGGACCTCTTTTGCTTGGCTTCCCTGTATTATTTGTTTCTTGAAACCCTTCCCTTTGCTTCCCAAATACAACTGTCTACAGTTCTTTTACCACTCAGCACTCTGCTTCTGTCTTCTGCTTGTTCCTCCTTTTCTGCCCATAAATGCTGGTATTTCACAGGTTTTAGCTATTGGTCTTTTTCTCTTCTAACTCTATAAACTCCCTGAGTGATTGCACCTGTTCTCTTTGACTTTAGCCTCCATCCACACAGTCATGACACCCATCTAAGACTATCTTTAGCTCTGCACACCTAATTAGTCTCAGGCATCCAAGTTGAATTTGTTATCTCCACTGTCCTCATCAACTTGTTCTTGGCCATTTTATCTTCCTATATTCCATCTTTCATCTGGGTCATCACCCAGGCTCCAAGCTAGAAGACAAAACCAACCCCAGTAACTCCTTCTCCCTCACCTCTTACTATCCTGTTTCTCATTCATCAACAGTAATTCTATTACAAAACTATATTTTAAATTTGATTCCTCGTCTCCATTTTCACTGCTACCATATTAACCAGGCTTCTTTATGTCCTTCTCAGCCTGCTGCAATAGCAACTTAAACTCTATCCTTGCTACTAGTCTCTTCCTCTACATAAGTCACACCCCACACCACTACCAGAGTGAGTTTTCTAAAAAACATGGCTCCTCATGCTTTAAAACTTCCATTGGCTCTTTGATCAATAGAAGTGTTTGAATAAATGAATAATGGATTTCTTTATTAGAGAGTTAATATTGCATAATGATTGATAGTCCAGATTCAGGAGTCAGGCATAGTTTGACTCAGGAGTTTAATATCTGAGTGTCTTGGGCACTGTCTCTAAACTTTAGTTTTGGCACTGCCTAACCAAGTGAGTTTCAGAAGTAAAAGATGATTTACAAATGAATGGAATTAATTAACTGAAAGCTGCAGTGATTTTTCTTTCACTAGTACCTACCCTTTTCGGTCACAATATGTACTCACTTCCAAAAGGCTGATCAAGATTAGAAATGTTCATGTATTTGGTTATAACCTTTACAAGGGCTTAGCTATTTCTCAGAGGATTGCAAGCACTTATTGAGACTCCAGCTCATCTTTCTTTACTTCATTCTCCGATAAATTTTTTGCACATAGCTCTGTAGTCATAAATCATTTGGAATATCCCAGACCTGGACTCTCCAGTGCTGGAGATCATCATCTGAACATAATTCTCAAATCTCTGGGTGCCACTCTGCATATTCCAATCCTGTATTACTTTGGCCTCTTCTTTGATGTTCAAAAGTTGGTGTCCTCACATGTACATTCTCAGTGACCCTTTGTTTTCATTTTTGGAGAGAGATTTCTTAATGTAGACATTTCTTTTTCAGCACTTTTTATTTCTAAGATATTCTGAGGCATCCACAGTTCTGGCATAATCTTTCAATGAACTTAAATTAGAATCATAAAACAACAGAGCTAGCAGGGGTCTTAAGAGACCATCTGATCTAGCCCTTTGCCCTTTAGGAGCTGTCATAGCCTTTTCTCTTTGGGGCAAATTGGATGATTGATTTGTTTTTGTCACACCTGAGTGGCATGAATTTAGTGTGTAAAAGGGTTTAAACTAGTTTAAGATGGGATGGGTTTGGTCAAAGAGGCCATACTCTTTCCGTCAAAGGAAATGGATGTTGGGAGGAGGTGAGCATATATCACTGAGTCTGAACAACAAGTCTCCCCAGGGTGGACTGGAATTCCAGTGGTTCATGATTCTGTCAAGATCAAGTGGTAGAAAGAAATGGGCTCCAGATTTCCTCCACTGCAACTGAAACTTTCAGACGCTCATCAGTGCTAAATGGTGAAATATTAGGACCTTCATTTTCTCTCATATAAATTATTATACAGGAAGGAAAATAAAGATTATTGATCATTGGGTTACAACTTCAAAAGGAACAGATGTTCTGTGGAGAAATCAGTTTGGTTTTGTGTGGGAAAACAGGCCATCCTGGGAGCAATGGTGATAATACCTGCTAAACCACAGGGTAACAGAAAGCAAACTCGTCAGCCATATGGGATCAGTCAAGGGAATCTGATTGTTTTGTAAAGGTCTCGGTGTCAGTCCAGGACTATTTAATAAGGTCTCTGGTACCTGTGTTTCTTGCACATTTACCATCTGCTTGAGCCTCTGTTTTTGGAGTTAATTTACTTCACATGTTATTAGACCTGGAAGAAACCTTACAGATTATCAGGTTTCTTGGTGGCCAATTCATGTGCACTCAGGGGCCAGGTACTAATGTACATGTGTGTGCTGCTAGGCATCGGTGAGAGAGAGTGGCGGGGACTATGGTGAATTGAGGACCAGAATACATACCAACCCTCCCCTCAACACACAAACACTATGCCTGTCAAAGAATATATGGGGCCAGACCTGACCCATGGACCACAACTTTGCAACTGCTAAGTCTCTAACCTCCTCATTTTGTAGAAGAGGAAACTGAGGCCCCCTGGATGATTGACAGCAAAGCTATGTATAGAAACTAAGTCTCTGTTTCCTAATCCAAAGGATTGGGGGCAATATGTTCCTAGTCGTGCAAGAAATACCATATCACCAAGAAATGCCATTACTTGATGTGACTGGAGTGCAGGCTTCAGAGTGAGAGGAAGGAAAGTGTTAGGAGATGGGGCTGGACCATGAGGAGCATCCTCTGCCATTCCAATGAAATGAGACTCAATCTTGCAAAAATAGAAATCAAAACCCAAATTTGGGGGAGCTGCAAAGTTACAGTATAACAACTTGTTCTTGAGAAAATGCTCTAAGGAGGGGCCACACCTTCCATGTGGGAGAACACCAGAGAATGTGGCAGGCAAAGTCACAGGAGGCCAGTGTTTGGAGATGTTTTCTGCTCTTCAAAGACTTTGCTCAGCCCTCCAGGCCAGTGCTCAGCTCAGTTACCTCAGAGGCAGCTGAGTCAGTCACAGAAACCATTGCACAAGTAGTCTCCCTTATAGAGTTGGGCAGAAGTGTTGCTGGGGGATGAGAGGATCAGTGATCACATTCTTGAAATTCGAAGCAAATAACTTTAAAGATTATTGGTTCTTTAGGGGGCGATCTGTCTAAATAACTTACTGACCAGAGATAAAAATTCTCCTAAATTCATTTCCTAAGACGCTTATTATCTGAAGTCTTCTGTTGCCATCCTAAAATCATGCTCTCTTTCTAGCAATCACTTTACTCCAAAAAGTTATAAAATATGGAGATGCATGAATTGCATAAATCACAATTTTTCCTCTTAGTGTTCCTGTCTTACAGTTTCGAAGGGAAGAAAGCATGCAGGCCCATGGTGACGTGACTGAAGCGTCTCATCAGGTCCAGTCCTCAGTGTAGGGACAGCCTTCTCAGCACCAGATTCCTCCTTCAATGCTTAAAGTGTGTCAGCTCTTTGTTCTTTATCCCCTGTAGGAAGACATCTCTGAGGAACAGGGGGAGGTGCTCATCACCCGTATAGGCAGCATCATGAGACATAATATGTGTTGTAAACTTCAGTGTTTAATTAGCTTCAAAGAAATGATGAGCATTTCTGGGCCATCACATACCAAAAAATGCAGCTTTCTGGGAAATCTCCCAGAAATCTCCCAGGTTATTTTTTTCTCCTCTACAAACAGTTATGATGAGAATAAAAATGTACTCTAAATTGGCTTAATTTAAACCTGCTATCAGCACTCTTTCTGCACAGGACACGTTATTTGACTTTTTGGGGACCTCCTATATATTGATCTCTGTATAGACAGTACTCAACTTATGATGATTCAACTTATGATCTTTCAATTTTATGATGGTGCAAAAGCAATATGCATTCAGGAGAAATTGCTCTTCGAATTTTCAACTTTGATCTTTTCCTGGGCTAGTGACATGCAGTACAGTTCTGTCTCCTGATGCTGGGCGGTGGCAGCTCCTAGGCAGCCGCGCCAATCTAGGTGTAAACAACTGATACACCTACAACCATTCTGTATTTCACTTTCAGTACAGTATTCAATAAATTACATGGGGTATTCAACACTTTAATCTAGAGTAAGCTTTTTGTCAGATGATTTTGCTCAACTGTAGGCTAATTTAAGTGTTCTGAGCATGTTTAAGGTAGGCAAATCTGTGCTATGATATTCAGTAGGTTAGAGGTATTAATATAAAGGCATTTTCGACAAGATTTTTCAACTTACAATGGGCTTATTGGGACATAACCTCATTGTAGTTGGAGGAAGATCCATATTATCCCAATGTGTGAGATTTTGTGTCTTTAATTCTTTCTCTAATCTGGTTTAGACTTTACTTCCCGTCATTTTAAGCTCTCCCTTGCTAATTCGCTGGCCAGTCTGTCTGTAGTTGCACCAAGCGAATGAATGCCTGCTAAGTGGAGGCTACACACCATGGAAGAACTTCCTATAAACTAGAGGGATATACAGACCAACCATCAGGATTTCCAAGCCAGAACCCTGGGATACAGTCTATGCATGGATATGAGTGCTTCTAAAAAAATCTCAGTGTGATTCTGACACAAACTCTGATGAAGAACCACTGCTCCTACCAAAACTGCATGCTGGGTAGTCTAGCGATCTGTCTTTTCTGTGATTGCATCAGGCAGCTGAGAAGTGCAGGGGAAATATCACATAACATGCTGATGATTATCACTACAGTTTCATGATCGCCAGCCTCAACTGGGAGTTCAACACTGCTCATGCATCCTGCCAAGTTTCCCTTGACTGATCCACCTGCTCGCCATGGTTACCACTTCAAAGCTTCCAGACTCTTTGGCTTCTCTTCTCAGTTTTAGCAGATTATTTTGCCTCTGATGTGGGAAATTCACAATGTATTTGCAATAAACTTACAAACCTACCTATATCTGTACCCATTCTTCTGTTGCAGAGGAGAAGGAATCTTCTCCTGCCCAAAGCTAATTGTTTTCCATGTCCTCTGGGTCTCATCCCTTCCCACCTGTCCTAATAGACAGGAGGTGGAATTCAACTGACAAATTTTTTCACCATCCCCTTGACTTCTTGGAGTGCTTTACACAGGTGGCCACTCTGTCCTTCTTGAGCTACTCTTTCCCTCAGCCTTTGTAATACTACTCAGAGAGTGTAATACACACTCTCAGTTTCTTCTGTGCCTCACTCTCTCCCCCCCATGTCATCTTTACTGGCTTTTCCTATCTAACTTTTAAATGTTGAAGGTCTTCTGGGATATACCATATCATTTTGTGTTCCACTCACCATTTCCTTCAAGTCTCCATCTTTGTATTGTAGTGTGTGTGTATGTGTATATATGTGTGTGTGTGTGTGTGTGTGTGTGTTCAATCATAGGAGCTCAAGTGTGCAAAACTGTAACACAACTTTTCAAAAACATTTCTCATGTTTTTATTCCTGTTGGTGGTGGTAACTCAGACACTTTGGCTCAGGGTTTCTCACCCTTAATACTACTCACATTTGGAGCAGGATAATTCCTTATTGGGAAAGCTGTTCTGTATATTATATGATAGGCTGTTTAGCAGCATCCCTGGCCTCTGCCAACTGGATGCCAGTAGGTGCATCCCCTTCTGCTCTCTACCAATCAAAAGACATCTCCAGACACCTTCAAATGTCTCTCAAGGAACAAACTAACTCCTGATTGAGAAGCACAGCATTGAGGGGTCCATAACCATTTCCTATTTCATCTCTTTTCCCCTTCTCCTTCTGATCGCCACAGGAGCCATCAGAGACTGGGGATTTATATACAATCTTCGCATTGAGAGAGAAACCTTGGGCTACAATCACCTTTTTGCTCGCGTCCACTGTTGATGTAACTCAAAGACTGTCATCTCAACAGGCTCATCTCAGGGCTGTTGCTCTGCTGGGTTGAGCCTTCTGCCCTGCGAACAAGGCTCCAGCCTCAGCTCTGGCTGGGGTCCATTGAGCTTCTGAAATTCAGCAACATTTTCCATCTCATCTCAGACTCTGGCCACCCACCCCATAACCCCTACTGTGAGAATCCACCCCCGGCCCTCCTCTGCAGTCCTGCGCTTTAGTTCTCTCTGAGCTCACTCCGGTCCCTCCTTCAGCTGCTGCCGCTACAAAAGGAGACCGCAGGTGCCATGTGCGTGACGACGGGTCTGCCTCACACCCCTTTTCTCCTGCACCTGCCCTGTCCTTCCCGTTCTACCGTGGCTACTCCACATGGGTCCCCAGGAAGGCTCCTTCCTCCTGGCACTCCAGACATCACACAGGGCACAAGTCTCCTCCTGTCTTGTCTTCCCACATCTTTCTGGGGGTTTCCATCACTCCCTTCCCTCCTGGGGATGTGGACCCGGAGGCAGCAGCATTAAGCAGCCCTTTTACAAAGACCTTCATCACTGACTTCCTCTAAGTCTTTTCATCCCCCACATCTCTCTAGCTTCCTCCCTCAAATGTTCTTATTTTTTCTTTGTGTTTCAGGGAAAGGACACTGAACTTTATCACATAAACACATGTTCTGAGCACTTCATGTTCTTTTCCTTCTGGAGCTCAAGAAAACTTTTTGTTTTCTGCTTTTGAATCTGCCTCTGTCAAAGGTTGAAGGAACTATTTTTAAAATTCAATACAGGCTTTTGAGCCTACAGCTTGATTCTTTTGTTCTTCCTGAGATTTTTGGTGCCCTTTCTTCACTGGGGCAATGAGTCTCAACATCAATGCTCAGTAGGGCTTCCCTGGTGGCTCAGTTGGTAAAGAATCCACCTGCAATGCAGGAGATCTGGATTCAGTCCCTGGGTTGGGAAGATCCCCTGGAGAAGGGAAGGTTACCCAGTCCAGTATCCTGGAGAATTTCATGGACAGAGGAGCCTGGTGGGCTACAGTCCATGGGATCACAAAGAGTTGGACAAGACTGAGCAACTTTCACTAACATTCAGTATAAGTGATAGAAGGATTGGAGAATAAAAAGAAATGACCAAGAAAAGAGATAAAAAACATTATTCCCACTACACGTCAGCTTTTTAACCTTTGCACTTCACTTGGTAAAAGCCTTTTGTAGGGCTCATCTCCTTGGAGGTGGAGGAGATAGGTGCTACCTATCGCTGGCCTTGAATGGGACATGCAGGGCTATAAAGACCTGACTACTATCCCCTTTCTCCAAACTTTGGAGTGGATCAGCTGTAAAATAGTTTGAGTCATCAGGAATCAAGCTTTGCTTGGTATCACTGGTATAGACACTTCAGTCTACGTGGACATAAGCAACAAAAAACTTGAAGGGAGTGTAACGTGTGTATATGTGTGCTTTAAAAGTTACTGGCAATGCCTGGTTGTTTCACTGCCAGTAACAGCCATTCATGTTTTCCCCTATAATTCTATTCAGCTTCATTCTGGACTCATTCGAATAGGAAGCCGACGCGATGTCTACCAAAAAATCATTTTAATCTCCAAGTCCCATAAAACAATATCAGACACTCATATAACTCATTTTCCTGGAATGAAGGTTGTAGCAACTAAAGGGCTTCCAATTTTATTTTTAGAAACTAATTCATGCATTTTACATCGAATGAAATCACGTTCTTTTCTGTGACAGTTGGGGAGCTGTTTCAAATCTCAGCCAGTGGGTAAAGGACAATTTGTTTCTGATCTAGATTTTCGCTTTGAAGAGCCCATCAGCTCAATTAGTAAGACAAATTCTGTTTTTGTTTCCTTGAGGAGTCATAATCTATACAGTCTCTGCCCGGCGATCTGACAGAAAATGAATTGTGATAAAACAGATTTTATATTACAACGAGTCAGCCTGACATGGAGCCAAGAGACTAGTCCTGAAGAGCGACAATCATTTTGACTTCATGGCAGAGCCAAAAGTGCTTTGCAGCCCCTGCTCAGAAGTGCTTCTTTATGGAATCCCCAAGCCTTTGCAGATCCATATGCAACCTTTCAAGATAATCTATACCTCAGCTGGTTCCTAAACCTCAAAATTACTGCCCACAGACAAAAGCGTAATTTAGAAAAGAAACTCTCATAAAAATACACAGATGAAATATAGGTTGAAAATAGTGTATAATTACTGGTACGTTACTGATCATTACTGATGCATTAGGAGTTTGCTCTGATTAAAGAGGTAATAAATCTTCAAGGAATTAAATAATTTCTAAAAGGCAGAGTGACAGTTAATGATGGATTTCTGTGTCCCACTGGGAAAAACCAAAAAGTACATTTATGTGGGAGGTAATTTTTTTTTTAGTTTCTCGAAAGACAGGATAAACATCAACTATCATTTTTGATTTGAATGTGGATATTGAATAACAAGTATATCTTTGGTAAACCCCTTGCAATCTGGAATTGGCTCAGAAAAAACAGACAGGAGAATTCAGAAAAGCCACAAGATGAGGACCATTGGCTGATAGATGACAAGCCCCAAAGTATAACTGCTGAAGAGGTTTATGTGCAAACCTCTAACCACTTGTATTAACTGATTGGCCCTCAGCATATGCTACCGATTGATCCTTTGTACCCTGCCTGGTGACTGCTTCTAAAATTAACATTGTTTTTAGGTTTATGTTTATTATTTCTCCCAGCTTTTTATTTTGAAAACATCAAACCTACAGAAATGTTGAAAGAATAGTAGGATATCATTCACCCAGATTCACTCATTGCTAACATTTTACCACATCTGTGATAGATCTGTGTTCTTTGTGCACATCTCCCCCAACTATTTGCGACCCTATATATGTCTTAACAACAAGGACATTCTTCCATATACACAACCAGAATACCAAGATCACACTAGGAAATTTAACATGGTTACAAAAATATTATCTGGACTTCCCTGAGCCAAATCCTGCTAACCTTTTTACACATGAGCTATGAATCTGCCTGCCAGTGCAGGGGACATTGGTTTAGTTCCTGACTGGGAAGATTGCACATGCCGCAGGGCAGCTAAGCCTGTGCATGCCACGACTGCTGAAGCCCGAGTGCCCTTGAACCTGCTCTCTTCGATGAGAGAAGCCACGGCAACGAGAAACCCGTGCACAGCAACTGGGGAGTAGTCTGCTCACCACAACTAGAGAAACCCAAGCACAGTGACAAAGACCTGGCGCAGCTGAAAATGAATAAATAAAAAACATATTATCTGATCACACAGAACATACGAACATCTTCCAAACTGTTTCCTAAATGTCCTTTATAGCATTTTTTCCTGATCTAGGTCCAATTAAGAATAATGCCCCACATTCAGTTGTCTAATGTTTTTTGTTGCCTTAAATCTAGAATGAGGGTCAGCATTTTCTGTAAAAGATCATATATAAATATAAATATTTATTAATAAGTAACATGTGATAATAAAATAATAATACAAACATAAATATAAATATTTTAGGCTTTACAGGTCATACAGTTTCTTTCCCACTAGTCAACTCGTGGTAGAACTAAAATAGCCATAGGCAATATGTAAAGGAAAGGATGTGGCTGTTTCCATAAAACCTGTTTGTGGGTGCCAAAATTTTAAATTCATATAATACTTACATGAACAAAATATTATTTTCTTTCTTTTGTTTTTTTTTTTCAACCATTTAAAAGTATACAAGCCATTCATAGCTCACATGTAAAAAGGTAGCAGGATTTGGCCCAGGGACCATAATTTGCTGACCCCCATATTCAGAACAATCCTCTACTTTTATTTTTTAAGCAAACATTTTATTGATGCATGTGGAAATCTATACAATTTTAAGTGTATCGCTTCATAATTTTTCACAAAGTGAACACACTCAATAAGACTCAGAGTAGTGAATACCTGTGACTTTTTAAATATTTATTTTTTGGCATACTGTTATATTTCAGTATGGTGTTAGTTTATACTGTAAAGCAAAATGAATCAGCCACACGTATACACACATCCCCTCCTTTTGGACCTCCTCCCCATTCAGGCCACCACAATGCATTAAGTGGAGCTCCCTGCGCTACAGGATATGTTCTCATTAGTTATTTTATACATAGTATCAATAGTGTATGTGTGTTAATTCCAGTCTCCCAATTGCTCCCATCTCCTCTTTCTACCTTGGTATCCATCCATTTGTTCTGTACATTTGTGTCTCTATTTTTGCTTTGCAAATAAGATCATCTATACCATTTTTCTGTGAAATCTGTTTTCAACTCACAGGAGAAAATACTTGCAAATTAAGCAACTGACAAAGGATTAATCTCCAAAATATACAAGTAGCTCAATATCAAAAAACCAAACAACCCAATGGAAAAATGGACTGAAGACCTAAACAGACATTTCTCCAAAGAAGACTGACAGATGGCAAACAAACCCATGAAAGGATGCTCAACATCACTGATTAGTAGAGAAATGCAAATCAAAACTACAGTGAGATATTACCTCACACCAGTCAGAATGGCCATCATCAAAAAATCTACAAACAATAAATGCTGGAATGGACAAGGAAAAGAGGAAATCCTCTTGCACTGCTGGTGAGAGTGTAAACTGATATGGCTTCTATGAAGAAGAGTATGGAGGGTCCTTAAAAAATTAAAAATAGATCTACCACATGACCCAGCAATCCCACTTCTGGGCATATACCCAGAGAAAAACATAATTCAAAAAGATTCGTACATCTCAATGTTCATAGCAACACTATTTACAATAGCCAGGATATGGAAGCAGCCTAAATGACCTGTGACTTCACTGGTGCCACATAAGGTGATCCAGGGGTGGTTAGTATCAAGTCTGTGTGCCCAACTATACGTTCCTCCTAAAAATGTATTTGACTGTTATCAGAGTCTTTACCCTGTGTCTACACAGCAAGAGGACTTGCAGTGAACCACATGTTTCGGTTCTGACAATGAGTCTGCCTGTTGGGCCAGCTAATTGTCCCATTTGGAGCCATTTCAGCAGGCGCGATAGCTCCTCTAATTTCCACTGACTGCTTCACCCTCTCTTCCCTGGCTCTCTGCCAGCTAGCTCTACGTCTCACCTCAGAGGGTACCCAGGCCGGAAGGTACTAGTTTAACAATGAGCTCAACAAAGCGGGGGTGGGGGTGGGGGTGGGGGAGTGGGGGGGTGGGTGGGTGGTGGTGGTGGTGGTGGTTTAGTCGCTAAGTCGTGTCTGACTCTTGCGATCCCATGGACTGTGCCCATCAGGCTCCTCTGTCCATGGGATTCTCCAAGCAAGACTACTGGAGTGAGTTGCCATTTCCTTCTCCAGGGGATCTTCCCAACCCAGGAATCAAACCCAGATGATTTACCAACTGAGCATAACCCACAGTCTGTCAGGTCTGGGCTAAGTGAAGCTCACCTTTATCAGCCAACCTCCTGTGAAGATTTAGGACCATGCCACAGTCTAGCTGGAGGGAAATCCTCATTTCTGAGAGTTAACTGGCTGACGGAACCACTAAGCAGTTATTGTGTTCTGTTTGCTACATTTTATTTACCATGGGTTGCAAAAATCTTTGGCGTCTTAAAAACAGAACTTGAAAAGGCTCCTTTAGACATGGGAATGGTCATGAGTGGCTCACAGGATTTCCTAAAACACAAATAAGCTGCCTCACAAGTTCCCTCTGGTGGGTCCCAGATTTCCTATTTACTCCAGGCATTTGAAGTCTGCTTACAATATTTCTAGGGATTATTCTCAGTGTGAAGTGGGGATTAACGCATTCTTGCAGGACACAGAGCCTAGGTCAGTTTTCAGCTTCTCTGAAGACGGCAGAATTGCCTGGATGGCTGTTTAGGAAACGTGTCTTAATTTGAGACTTGCACAAATACATGATGGTGCAGCCTTGAGCCTCAGCACGTGGGCTCAGTTACCCAGTTTCACAGGAGCAAATCTGTTTGCGGAAGCTTAATCCCAGGGCTACATCCACTGCACAACTTTAATAATCTCCTAGGGAATCTCATACTCACATTCCAAAATAAAGACTGCATTTGAGAGGCCCGACATCAACACTAAAGAATTGAACAGGCTGGGGAGCCAGTTTCACTCTTGATCTCAAGTTCTTCCTTGCTTTCTACTCTAAGACCTAATTTTATGTTAATCTCTAGCACCCCACCCCCACCACCTCTGTCAACCATTTTCATTTGGCTGAAGGCATTTCATTTCATTAAAGTTTCTTCTACTTTCACATTCCAAATAATAAAGTGGTACAATTAAACTAAGCACCATGGCAGACAATCTGTAACAAAGAAAAGAAACCCACCAGATACTATGTATTAGGGAATTCTAGGTTGAGAAGGAAAAAAAAAAAAAAAAAGATGTGATGAATCCTGGTAGCTTTTTTTGTCTTAGGTTTATTTATCACAAAGCAACTTGAAGAGATGATCAGCTTTCTTCTTTTTATTTATGAAAGGACAGGGTTGTGGTTGTTAAGTAAATCCCATTCTCTGGCTTTCCCACTTAGCTCATGTTTCCAGCTCAAAGCATCATAAATAACCAATGAAGAAAAAAAAATACTGCCTGAACGTTAGGAGACAATTTCCATAAACGTTCCCATTAAAAATGCATGATTGGTATGAAGACTTAATTTTAGTCAGTGCAATTTCTGTGTTTTGCTGTGGTCATATTTTTCTTTGCATTGTCTGTCTTAGCTATTTAACTTTGAAGCCCACTAAAGATGAAAAATGGGCATTTATGGAGCAGGCACATATGGCTTTAGCGGTTCAGTTACTGACCTGGCATTTCCCCCTCTGTAGCATCAGCCATTGTGTTCTTAGCAATGAGCTTTAAACAGCAAAAGAATCTCAAACCTGAGAGGTGGTGGAGAGTACAGGAGTGGTGGATGGTACAGAAATTGACTGCATTATTTATTTTTCCTGTAAATAAACTAACACATGGGCTTCCCTTGTAGCTCAGTCAGTAAAGAATCTGCCTGCAGTGCGGGAGACCCAGGTTCGATCCCTGGGTTGGGAACATCTCCTGGAGAAGGAAATGGCAACCCACTCCAGTATTCTTGCCTGGAAAATCTCATGGACAGAGGAGCCTGGTGGGCTGCAGTCCATGGGTTGCAAAGAGTTGGGCACGACTGAGCGACTAACACTAAACTCACACACAGGCTTCCCAGGTGGCGACAGTGGTAAGAGACTCTGGTTTGATCTCTGGGTTGGGAAAACCCCCTGGAGGAGGGCATGGCAACCCACTCCAGTATTCCTGCCTAGAGAAATCCACAAACACAGTAGCCTGGTGGGCTCCATAGAGTCCATAGGGTCGCAAAGAGTCAGACATGACTGAAGACACTTGGCACGCATGCATAAACTAACACACAGCTAACTGCTCCTTCTACCCTGCCTATGTGAATTCTAGAGTTGTGCAACATTTTGCTAGAGACGCTCACTGAGATTACTGAGCTTTCTGAGTCAGAGTCTAGTAAACTAGACGCAGCGTTCACACAGTGATTTTCATTTCATGAAAACCAAACAGGAGACTTAGCATGATGCACAGAAGGACCTAGAACAGGCTATTCATTACTTTATTGCTGTTGCTGCTTAAGCCAGCGAAGGAGCTTCTGGTTAATCAGTAGTTTTTGTCATTACATCCTAGTAAGTACCCTGAAATGCAGATTGTGAAAGGTTAAAGTTGGGAATATAAGCGATATTAAGTCCTTTTTTTTTTTTTTTTCCCTTGGCTATCAAACTTTTGTTAAATGTGGGTAGGCTGCTGAGGTTTCTGTGGGAAATATCATGTTGGCCTTGGGAGGATTGCAAGGCTCAAATTGGGCATAATCTGGGATCTTGGAGTCTGGAGCTGTTGGCTGCCTGGGAAGAAGTATTGAGAAAAGTCCCCTTTATTTCCACAGGGAAGGGGCCATGCCAAGACTTTTTTTTTTTTTTTTTTTTTTTTTTTTTGCCTTTCAGCACCAAAAGTATAAGGGCTTGAGATATTTCAAGCCAAACAAGTAAATGTGAAGAAAACATGGCCATCAAAGGCTAAGGATAAAGAAAGACCCCACAGTTAGATAGGAAGCAGTTAAGTTTAGTGTCTCTGAGGAGAAAAGATCCAGGAGAATCTAGTAAGACTGGGGCCAGGATTTTAAAACAGAAATTCTGATCACTTTATGAATAAAGTTCTTCTTCCAGAGTATGTTCAAGTGTTTTAAGGGTTGAGGTCCTTCGCTTCTCTGTATCTTCCACATGAAACTTTCAGCAAGGAACCTTCCTCATCGTAATGGTTCAATACATCTATGGACTCATATGCTACTTATAAAATACCCTTTTTGTGTTTTGCCTCTGTGTATATTTTGAATATAGGCTTCTGTGGTGCCTTAGTTGTAAAACCTGCCTGCCAGTGCAGGAGACATGGATTTGATTCCTGAGTTGTGAAGATCCCCTGGAGAAGGACATGGCAACCCACTCCAGTCTTCTTGCCTGGGAAATCCCATGGAGAGAGGAGCCTGGTGGGCTACAGTCCATGGGGTTGCAGAGTCAAACACAGCTTAGTGACTAAACAAGATATTTTTACTGTGATGATAAACTTTGAAGCTTAGCTAAGTCACATTCTATTCTGTAAAGGATGCCTATGAATTAAATGTAAAATAAGTTTAGAAATAGCCACACCTAGTTTTTGTCCTGAGTCAGGAACCTGTCTGATCTGAAAAGTTTGGAGAAGCAATATTGCCACCTTCTGGTAGATATGTGTCATATTTCTTTCCCAGTGATGGCACTCCTGCCCCTTCATAGTTTTTACTGACATAGTATTTCTGTCGGTAAAGGTTTAATTTGCTTTGAAACTTTGCCAACTTAAAATCAAGTCTAAATAATATCTTAGATAAGACAAATGAATATTAAAGGCCTGTAAATAAGGCCCTTGACTTGGAGAAGGATACGATTTTGATACTAAAGAAAATCTTACTCTAGGCCCACTGTGATGTCAGTTTTAAGACCTACTTTATTACTGGGGTATTCTCATAGACCTTTAGCATGACCAAGAATGTTCTGGCATTAGGGTTAGGGATGATGGGAGTGGGTAAAGGGAGACCATGATGAAAAATTCACAGACAAGTTTAGTAGTCACGAAAAAAAAAAGTGGTCAGCCTGCCTAAGTGGTGAAGAGGTGAACAAGACTTTCCACACTGTTTTCAGATTTTCCACAGCTGTGTTTGCAGCTCATCTTACTTGGGGTTAAATATTTTCAGATACAGGAGTAATTGTGACTGTAACTATATTCCAGGAGCTAGTTCCCTGGAACCTTATGTGGACTCAAAGCTTCCACTGGAGTTAGGCATATGGCTGGTATCAACAAGTTTCAGTTTCCTGAATGAATGACTGAAAATATCTTTTCTTCTATAATTCACCTCTGAAATACTCTGCTGATACTCTGAAATACTGCTGGAAGAGCAAACAGCTAATTTTTCTAATCTTTCTTATCGATCCTCCAGTCTAAACCCAATGGCAACTCATAAGGACAGACAAAGTGCTTCTAAATTGATTCTATTCATTTATCTTCTTCTTGATCCATTTAAGGAAATACTGAAGATGTTGGAATAAGCATACGAGACTAATATCTTTTCAAGGAAATGCTGCAACCACTGGGGATTATTTGCCTATAGAAATATATGCACCTTTGACTAGGTTGTTTTATAATTCTGCAGAGGTGAAAGTTACCTTGTAGAAAACTGAGAGCAATGCAAATATGTCAATAAACAGACACATAAATTTTATCCAGGGGAGGGTTAGTTGACTTTCTTCCTCTCTCCTTAAAAAAAAGCACCAGTTTTTTGTTTCCATTTGCAAATTATTTTAAATATTCCTGGATTATCTTCCAGTGTTATCAGTGTTTAACTTCTAAAATCCAATAGAAAACTGAGTGCTGAAGAATTGATGCTTTCAAATTGTGGTTCTGGAGGACTCTTGAGAGTCCCTTGGACTGCAAGGAAATCAAACCAGTCAATCCCAATGGAAATCATCCCTGAATGTTCATTGGAAGGACTGATGTTGAAGCTGAAGCTCCAACACTTTGGTCACCTGATGCGAAAAGCTGACTCATTGGAAAAGACTCTGATGCTGGAAAAGATTGAAGGCAAAAGGAGAAAGGGGTGGCAGAGGATGAGATGGTTAGATAGCATCACCAACTCAATGAACATGAGTTTGAGCAAACTCTGGGAGATAATGAATAGGGGAGGCTGGTGTGCTGCAGTCCATGGGGTCACAAAAGAGCCAGATGACTTAGTGACTGAACAACAATATCCAGTAGAGGGCATGAAAGGAATTGTTTGACTTACTATTTGAAGACAGGATTTAAACAGTGAAATGGAAAAGCACATGGATTTCATATTGCAATTTTCACACAGGGCCATCTTTAAATATCAACCTGAACTATATTGAAACCTTTACTTTTTCTAATTTCCTATCTGTATCCTTCATTTAACATAAATACTTGTCTCATGTCTCTAGAATTAGACCTATTATATTTATAAAGCACAGATGAAATCATTAAGTAAAATATCAATGACTTAGAATGGATAAACAACAAAGTCCTACTGTATAGCAAAGGAAAATATATTCATATCCTATGATAAACTATAATGAAAATAATATGAAAAAGAATATATACATGAATAAATGAATTACTTTGCTATACAGCTGAAATTAACATAACATTGTAAATCAACTATACTTCAATAAAATTAAAATGTATAAATCAGTAATTTGTATTCAGATCTATTTAGAGACATATGAGAAAAATATACAAAACTTTAATTTAGTCCATGATGACATGGTATCCACAAGAAGCAAAGTTCCATCTTCTGGTGGAAACTGTCCTTTAGAATACTGCACTATGCCCAGGGTCCCTAAACTCAGAACTCCTGTCCTGAAATGCAACCAATGGTGCACAGGCTTCCTTCTGAGTCTATCTGTGTCAAACCTATGCAACCTGGGAGCAAGGAGAACTGATGCAAATGTACTGATGCTCATGCTGCTTGCTAGGTCATAATAATAAAGCCCTTGGTCTCTGATCCAGGAATATCATGTTTATTTGTTTGTTATTTTTTACTAGCACCCACAAAATTGTGACAGGCTAACTTGTTATATTTTAAGTAAGCTATACTCTCAGAACCTCCACAGTTCTTGACACTGTATAAAAGCACCTTTACCACAGGTTCAATAATTTTTTTTTTCCTTAGCCCAACTGCTTGCCTGGTGAAATCAACAATGACCAAGGAAAGAAGTAGGTGGCTTGATCAGGATCACCGAGCTAGTTCCAAGCTGAGTCTAGAACCCTGAACTCATGACTTCTAGCTCTCTGCGCTTTTTGTCAGGCTTTGGCACTTGGCTAAACATTCCAGGCAAAGAATATACAAAGAGAACATAATTTTATCAGAGTAGTTGGACAATCCACCTTGCAAAAGAAATGCTTTCTATTGGGCCATTGGATCTTGAACCAAGTCGTCCTTAAGCCAATTTCTCTAGTAGTTTTCCCATGTAAAGATTTACAGACTGCATCATTTTCACAGACAATTTGAGTTTATGGACTAACGATACACAGCGTGTATGAAGGAAAACAGAGTAGAAACTACACTGCCAACAAGCCTTGGGACAGATGGACGTGCAAAGCTGGTGCATAAGTGAGGAATTCTGTACAGGAATATCAGGTCATCGTAATCACAGGTAGCCATTGGATGGACAGTGTGAGACAGGCTAGATTATATTTGGGGCAGATGGTAGCGGTGGGGCAAAACTGGGCGAGAAATATGAGAAGTAATTTCATTCAAAATACCATTGCCTTATAAGTTGTTCAGTGCCTCTTGGTCAGTGAAAGAAAAACTTAAAATCTTGGAAGTAAAAACAGCTGGAAAGCATTAAGCAATCATCATGAGTTAGCAGACAAAGGAAGCAAGAGGTTGGGATAGAGTCTCAAAAACAAAGAACACTTGATTGAAAGTCCTATTTGGAAACTTGGCTTGGATTTGGACATTGTTCCCACTTAGGCTGGGCTTCCCAGGTGGCTCAGTGGTAAAGAATCCTTCTGCCAATGCAGGAGACACAGGTTCAATCCCTGGGTCAGAAAGATCCCCTGGAGAAGAAAATGGCAACCCATTCCAATACTCTTGCCTGGGAAAATCCATGGACAGAGGAGCCTGGAAGGCTACAATCATGGGGTCACAAAGAATCAGACACAACTTAGCGACTGAACACACATGCCTACTTAGATATCAGAGTTCCAGTCAATAAAATACATGCATATTCTTTATTTTGGCTTAGAGTGCTGCCGTACCAGTAACAACTCTGGGAGAACAGAGAGGCCTTTCTTAGTTTACAATAGCTAATTTAACAGGCAGCTTTAGGGCCAAGCCTGAGCAGACACAGAAAGGACAAATGGTGCAAAGTAATTTCTGTCCTTAAATAGCTTACAATTCAGTAGGAGAGACAGACAGACAAATAACTAAAGTAGAGTGAGCTATGTGTAATAATACAAATATGCAGGAGAAGGTCATAGGAGCATTAACTGCCCTGAGGTAGAGGGTAATGAAAAGGTTCCCAGAAAGATGACATCTATGTCATTGATAAACTCTTTGGTTCATTCTTTTAATATGATATAAATGATCTGGTTCCCCTATTAAAGTGTGTCCTTCTTAAATAAACAAATAAAATGGGTGGTGTATTTCTTCATCCCAATACATGGAAAACTAATTTAGAGGCCATCATAAGTTGTCTACCCCTCGAAAATATTTTCCAGCTAGATAGAGATATAGATCAGATCCTTTATGCAGCTGGTGTCAGAATTACTGAATGATTGTGCAATAAGAGATTACTGATTTTGTCATAACTATGCTGAGGACCAGTTCACTCATTCACTCCAGGCCTGAGCTGAGCTTAACAGACTAGCCACTGAAGACTTGGTGACAGCAAAGAAGTTCAACATCCTTTGGACCTAAAGGCTCACATCATGACCACCTCTCATCCTGAGGCCAAATGCTAATTTGGAGCATTTAACACAGGAATGGAGCAGTTGCTTGCTTTTCTTGTCATTTTAGTCAGCCCAATTTCATCTACTAGGTTCTTTGTGGCAAAGTTTAGTATTTTCATGACAATCTCCCTCTGGTTTTTAGGACGGTCAAAATGCTGGACAAAATGCTCAGACACTTGGACTTCAATGTCTTGAAAGCTCTTTTACTTTTTCCTAAGGAGTTTAAACATAGCAGGGACCTTTTTTCCCCTCCTCTTTAACATCCTTCATCATCTTTTGTTCCAAAAGAGAGGCTTTGCCTATTTAGTGTTAAAGGTTGACTGGTTCTCCTGAGATTTTAAGGGTACTAAGGGAAGGCAGGGGAAAGTATTTCAAGTGGAGGAAATAGGACGCACATAAATATAAGGAAGTTTGAAAGAATAAGGTATTCACTATCACAGGAGAACAGTGTGCAGGGGCAGGAGAAAAAGAATGGGAAGTAGGCAAGCGAGAGAGGCAGGGAAAGGAGGGAAACTTGAAAGCTATTTAAAAAGGGAAAGTAAATATTATTTCATAAAATAATTGACTTCAGGATAAATAATAGGCAGGTAGGAAAAGATGACTATCAGATTTCTGGTTTCAGTGAGCTGCTCACTGGGGAAACCATAAGAAAGAAGGAACATGGGAGGAGGTACAGGTTTGAGAGACTAGTATAAGCCTGACATTATTGTAGAATGTCTAGTTGAAGATATTCAGAGGAAAGGAGATGCAGATCTGAAATTGGGAGTGGAAAATTGATAACAGATAATCAGTGGAAAACCTTAGCAGTAGAGAACATAGGAAGAGATACTCTCAGCCAATGAGCTAAACGTCGATATCTTTTCCATCCATAGTCTCTGCCTTCAGCAGAGGTGTGAAAGTGAAAGTAGCTCAGTTGTGTCTGACTCTGCAACCCCATGAATTATATAGTCTTTGGAATTCTCCAGGCCAGAATACTGGAGTGGGGTAGCCTTTCTCTACTCCAGGGGACCTTCCCACCCCAGGGATCAAACCCAAATCAAACCCAAAGGGATCCCACATGGCAGGCAGATTCTTTACCAACTGAGCCACAAGGGAAGTCTAAGAATACTGGAGTGGGTAGCCTATCTCCTCTGCAGGGGATCTTCCCAACCCAGGAATCGAACTGGGGCCTCCTGCAATCCAGGTGGATTCTTTACCAACTGAGCTATCAGAGAGCCTGTGTGTCTACCGTTAATTCACCATTCACTCGACAAGCACTTCTTGAGACCCCATTGTCTTAGGCATTGTGCCGAGCAAGAGTGATCATTGGGTGAACAGGACACACATGTCTCTGTCTCATGAGCTCCAATTCTAGTTCATGAATGGCAGCAGGAAGAGCATGTGCGGCAGTGCATAGGCAGGGAAAAACCCCTGATGTGCTTTACAAACTTCAACATGAAATGAAGTTGGAGAGGCAAGCAAGGCCCGATCCTGTGGGGCCTTGTGGGTTATGGTAAAGGGAACAGAGTTCTTCCTAAGTCTCTGAGGATTTGTAACCAGGGGGTATCAACATCAGATTTATCATGTCCCACTCCCAGTCACAGTGGGTTGGGTTGGGAGCGAGATCCATTCTGAGGCTAAGAAAGCCTAGTGAGAAAAAGATCAGCTGGATCAATCAGGAATCTTTCCTTCAGGAGCTAGTGTTGATAAACATGGAGGAAATGTGGTAATTGACAGGGTTGCTGACGCTGAAAAAGTGTTACAAGATAGAGAAAGAAAAATGATGGTCTGTGAGAAAATGTTACAAGATAAAGAAAAATGATGGCCTGTGTGCAAACTTTGTACCTAGTGAGGAAAGAGAAATCTTAATGTATCATAAGTGATGTGGTGAAGGAAACCAGAGCACACGCTGTTCTTTCATTCCACTCAGAGACCTTTGCCCTTTATTTCTCCGTACATGCGTATCATTGAATAACTCTACCCTGTCTGACTCTGCTTGTGTGAATCTCTCTCTCTTCTAATTGAAAAGGTTCAATCAAGACATCCAGAAGAGCAGGTAAAGAGAGAAGAGGACAGGGTTCACTATTTTATCCTTTGAGGCCCTGCCAGCAAGTTACTTGTACACATTATTATTGTAGCACTTAAGTATAGATTCTATTTGTGTATTTGCATGCCTCTCTCATTATTTGCATGTCTTATTCATCTTTGCAGGTACAGCGTTAATCATCATGCCTTGTGCATTACTGGGCACCCCAAAAACCTTGTTGACTTGAACTGAGGAAGGAACCTTGAAAAATAGCTGAAGGCTGAACTCAGTTGGAGGGAGGGTGGGATAAGTTCACAGAACGGATTTAGAAAAAGGACCTACAGCAGTAGATGGGGGACTCGAAAGATGTGGTGTCTGGAAGGACAATGGGGGTATCATAAAAAGGTGTGCTCAAGTGACCCAGGGCTTTGTAGAGTTTAAAAATAAGGAAGGTACATGGCTTTCCTGGTGGTCCAGTGCTTAAGAACCCACTTGCAATGCAGTGGATGCAGGTTTGATCCCTGATTTGGGAACTAAGATCCCACAGGCTCTTGAGCTATGCACCATGGCTATTGAGCCGTGCGCTGTAATGCATGACACAGTGAAGATTCTGCATGCTGAGACTAAGACCCAATGCAATGAAATAAACAAATATTTTAAAAAGCGAGGGTGCAAATAAGCACCAAATGGGCTTACCAACAGTTTTATCACAAAGATAGAAGTAAAGATCATACTGTTATCCACCAAGGAGGCTAAGTCAGCTTGAGTGGATGATGTTCAATACATCATCACAGCATATACTGATCTGACTGATTTCCTACAATCAGATATTACAAACTTTCATTCCTATATCCTAGTAAACCAAGGGATAAATACTTGGTCATTGAAAAGAGATGTATAATGTTTTCTATCCTAAACAAATAAAACATTAAAGCTTCAACACACTCCAGTTGAAATATATACTCATAATTTTTTTAAAAAGTAAGAACGATAATTTGGTCTCTCACTTCATAAAATAGAAATCTGAAATTTCTCCTGATAGTATGAAGACATCAATCTGTTAAGTGCAAAGTGTTACACATAAAGTTTCATTTCGAGAGGTGTGTAATTGGTGCACTTCTTATGTGACACACCAGAAGGGAATTAATAAAATATGCAAATCAAAGTGTTTAGTCATGTATGGTTCAAATAGAAGGAAGCCTCAGATTTTCATATTAAGTAGGGTTTGCATTATTTTTCATGATCTCGATTAATGTTACATATAGTATACTTTGAGTTATAAACATTATAATTCTAAAGTGGAATAGAGGCAAATGATAGCTGCTTAAAAGTTTTTCCAGGTGATTTAACCTTCATTGGAAGAGATTAAACTAGGAGATTAGTCTGATAGTTAATATGAGTCACTTAGTCATGTATGCTTTAGACGTCACAGTGACTGTCTTCTACTCCTGGCCACCCCTCTCGGCCCAGAGAGCCATTCAATGATAGTTCTATCAGATCACACAGGTTTGCGTTTTAAAAAAATTTTTTGTCTCTTCCTCTCCTCTCCTTTCTGTGCTGTCTGAATCTACTTGGTTTTCTTATTAACTGTTCAGTTTCCTTCTGAATGCCATCAGAGTTCTAGGGGAGAAAGTTCTGGAGATGGACAGTCTTTGGGCAGAAGATTGAACTCTGGACATTGAATAACATCGAGACTCTGACTTTCTGTGTTTGCTGCAGACTTCCACCTCCACCTTAAGGCAGGTGTGGCTGTGTCTGAATGCAGGAGGGGCTCTGTAGCTGTGATCTCACTCCAGAATCACCACCTATAATGGATCTCTTCTCTTGGACCATATTGGAGTCTGACTTTTCAGCATTTATTTGTCTGCTTGCCTTGCTTTCTCTTTTTTACTGTCAGTCTCCACAGCCTCTGCAGAACTGCAGTTTTGGGTACCCTTTCTTCTCTTTTATTGTTTTGCTATCTTTGGGGGCTTTGCATCCCAAACATGATTCTGCTGAATTTTTCTTCTAATGTTAGAACGCTCAAGCACTTGGGTTCCTGTTAAGGACACCCTGAACTTATGACAGGTGCTTTTTTCCCCTGAAGGTTGTGCTGTGAGACAAACGGCCCTCAGCCACCAATGTTCTTTGCAGAAGGTTCAGGTCTGTCCTGTTTGTGTTCTGCTTGGCCTTTGGTGTTTCTCCTACATTGCTCTATCTCACATCCTGCGTATAAGCAGAAGTGGTCTATCTTACCTCGCCTGGGTAAGAAGTGGCCGTCTCCCACGGCTACCTTTTGTTACTAGATAGATAAGGCACCCAACTTCACACCTTCAGAAAGTTTTCCCCTTCCTTTTTACAACAAGAAGACTTTTGTCTTTCTTAGTTTTTTTTTTCTTTTTTCTTTTTCTTTGGTCTCTTTTCATAAGCCAGGCTAAAAGACAAAGAATCTTCCACCATTTCAGTGGACCCCTATAGCCTGGCTTAGGAGTGGGAGTTGAATGACAGTGATGGAGGTGACCTTTGCGGCCAACTTCCTTCTCCTGTCCCCACAGACAAATCTGATACCATGGTCCACTGCTATTAGTATTTCAGTAATTTTTGCCATGAAAAGCAATCCATTGCCAGGGTGCGTGCAGTGTTAAGGAGAATATTACCATGAGGAAGATTCAAACTGACCTGCAATTTGAAAGAGCCCAATAGAGAGGAAGAGCAGAAGACAGCAGAGTCCTACCAAAGGGCCCTTCCCGAGTATCAACTTGATCTAGCAGTTAACGACTTCCTACCCCACCACACAGCAATGATCTCTTGTGCATGTAGATATTTTCCCTACCATGACAACTACTATTATTTGGATGACTTTGGGAGGTTTAAAGGAGATTGTGGAGTGAGAAATACAATTTCTCTAGTCACTCCTTAGTACCATGATTGAAACTTTTAACCATCTGCCAAGATGTTGGCACCTATCCCCTCTTTGAGTGGGCTCCCACAATCATCATTGTTCATATGGACGTGCAGACAACTCCTTGATGTCTTCGTTCCTTGACACCCTCGTCTCCAGTGACCCTGTTCACTCTCCCCAGCCACCCCTCCCATGCACTTGCCTACAAGATTCTGATGAGGTGATAAAGCCCCTGAACACACCCTCATCAGCATCTTGTAGCTCTATCCCCCCTCATTCTCTTTGTCTTTCCTCCTTTACTCTCCAGTCTTCTTTCAAATCTTGCCTCAATTCCTCTACACTGTGTTGCTTGCCAGCTCAAGGCAACACTTGAGAGAACAGATACATTTTCTCCTCCTGAAATATTTTCTCCCTCCAAGCTGGATCCTAGCTGTTTATCTAGCTTCTGCTTAATCATCCATTAAGTTTTAGCTTCAGCAATTCTCTCTCTCAGAAAAGCCTTCACTGACACAAATGACAGAGTGAGGTCTCCCTGTTTTACATTGTGAAGGCACTGGACATTTTTCCACTGTAACATATCTCACAACTTTGATGAATTAGTTTGACAGCATAGTAGCTGGCAGACAGCACATGCAGCAAATTGAAATGAATGAATGAAGAGTCTGAAAGAGGGAATTCAAGTTTCCTTTTTTAAACATTAATAAAGCCTATCACCTTTATTCAAATTTCACTAGTTTTATATGCACTTTGTGTATATGTTTAGTTTCTATTCAACTTTATCACCTTTAGATTTGTGTGGCTGCTGCTGCAATAAAGATAATGAATAGTTTCATCACAAGGATCCCTCATGCCATCTTTCAAGGCCAAAGTCATTTTCCTTGCTCGCTCACTCCTTTCTAACCACTGGTAACCACTAATCTATCCTCGATTATCTACTTTTGTCATTTCAAGTATGGCTATATAAATACAAACTTTTGAGATTGGCTTTTTTTCATAAAGCTTCATTGTTTTTCATTCCATCCAAGTTGTTATGCTTATCAATAGGTTTTTAAAATTGCTTAATAGTATTCTGTAGTATCGATGCACCACGTTTTGTTTAATTATTTCCCTGTTGGAGAAATATAGTTTGTTTCTGGGTTTTGGCTATTACAAATAAAGGTGCAGTGAACATTCATGTATAGGTTTGGTGTAAACCTAACTTTTAATTTATCTAGGATAATTGCCTAAAAGTGAAATTGCTCAATCAGATGGTAAACACATATTTCATTTTTGTGTTTTTTTTTTTGTTTTTTTTTTTTAGGAAACCGCTTAGTCACCAGTATATGTATTTTGTATGTAGTTGATATTTTGCTTAATCTTGCTAGTGGTAGTGTGGTGGTGGTACTGATTTATTCACTAAGTCGTGTCCAACTCTTGAGAATTCATGGAGTGTAACCTGCCAGGCTCCTCCTTCATGGGATTTCCCAGGTAAGAATACTGGAATGAACTGCCTTTTCCTTCTCCAGGGGATTTTCCCAAACGAGGAATCAAACCCAGGTCTCCTGCATTGTAGGCAGATTCTTTACCAACTGAGCCACCAGGGAAGTTAGTATTCTATAAAAATAAAATTGTACCATATGCAGTCCTCTGGGACTTACTTTTTTCACTCAACATTAAATTACCAAGGTTTCTCCACGTTTTTACATATCGCCATAATTCATTCACATTCATTGCTGTATAAATATTTCCCTCTTTGACTATATTACATTATCTAATCAATTGTGGAACATGTTGCACCATTTTGTGGACAAAAATACACCATTTTTGAATAAGGTGTTTATATGCAAAAGTTTCTTTGGGCATATTCCTAGGAATGATGCTGCTGAGTGCTAAGGAATTTGAATGTTTAAATCTTAGAAAAGATGAAAAGCCATATTAGTTTTCTAGGGCTGCTTTAACAAGTAATCACAAGTTTACTGGCTTAAAAAAATAGTTCTGACCTCTAACATTTTGGAGGCCAGAAGTCTAAAATCAAGGCCTCAGCAGTGTTAGTTTCTTCTAGAGGATAAGATGGAA